>NC_090921.1:466573446-466876477 GCF_040938575.1 Ambystoma mexicanum
CACATTACAATGCGTACAAAGAAAAGGACATTTTGTACTACTTACATAAGTCAGCGGAAGCTTTTGAGTAGCCACAACTGCAAAGGAAACAAAAAAGAATTACAATCTGTACTCAGCCCAAGATAGCATTTATTCGAAGCGCCCAATACCCACTTACTATGGTGCTCACTTCCCTTGTCCGAATACTGTGCCCAAGAAGTAAGCACCACACCAATGTGCTGTGCCACTGCAAGGCGCAGATCCAGCGATCCACACCCAGCACTGCACTTGTTTTCCTTGCAAATGTGCCAGCCCCCTTCCATTCATCATAATCCTTGGTGTCTAGTGCGCCCCTCAATCTCCCAAAACACAAACAGAAAAAAACTAGTTTTCTTCTTTTTGTTTGCCCATTTGCGATGGGGCAGGTGGGCATATTAGTGTACCTATCTGCACCCAGGGTGCCCAAAACCTACTGCCCCATCCATTGGGGGGGCCTGTCTCACGTTTTCTGGTGCCCTTCTCCCACCCACCCCAAATGGTTGGGGGGGCCATCTCATGTAGCCCTCCCTGGGGCCCTAGAGGGGCAGAAATCTGCATGAGATGCCCCCCTCCATTTTGGGTGAGGGGGAGAGGGACACCCCCCTTTTCATTACATAAAAGACTGGTGGTTTAGGGTGCCCCCAAATCCTACGTCTAGTTTCCCATTTTTCTTTTTGTTTTGCCCCTTCGCCATGGGACAGATGGGCACATTTGTGTACCTATCTGCACCCAGGGTGCCCAAAACCTACTGCCCCATCCACGTTTTCTGGTGCCCCTCTCCCCCCACACCCCAAATGGATGGGTGGGACACCTCATGTCCTCCCTGGGGACAGATGCCCGTTCCTAGGGGCAGAAATCTGCCCAGGGAGGGCTACATGAGGTCCCCCCCATCCACTTGGGGCGGGGGGGGTTGAGGGCCACCCCCCCCCTTTCAATATAAAAATCATCTGGTGGTCTAGTGGGGGGCACTCCCCCAAAACAAACCATTTTTCTTTTTTTTATTTTGTTTTACTTTGTTGCCCTTGACTAGGGGCAGATGGGCACCCATCTGCCCCTGGGGGGCCCTATCCTGCAGGCCCCATCCTTTGGAGGGCATGCCCACACTTTTCTGGTGGCCTGCTCCCTCCACACCAAATGGATGGGGGAGGGGCATCTCATGTAGTCCTCCCTTGGGACAGATGCCCCTTCCGAGGGGCAGAAATCTGCCCCCAGGGAGGGCTACATGAGGTGCCCCCCATCCACTTGGAATGGGGGAGAGGGCCACCCCTTTCAATATAAAAATCACCTGGCGGTCTAATGGGGGGAGGGGGGCACTGCCCCAAAACAAACCATTTTTCTTTTTTATTTTGTTGCCCTTCCATAGGGGCAGATGGGCCCTAACCTGCAGGCCCCATCCTTTGGGGGGGCTGCCCACACTTTTCTGGTGGCCCGTTCCCCCTACCCCAAATGAATGGGGAGGGGCATCTCATGTAGTCCTCCCTGGGGGCAGATGCCCCTTCCTAGGGCCAGAAATCTGCCCCCATGGAGGGCTACATGAGGTGCCCCCATCCACTTGGGGTGGGGGAGAGGGCCACCCCTCTTTCAATATAAAAATCACCTAGTGGTTCAGTGGGGGGCACTACCCCAAAACAATCAATTTTTATTTTTTATAAATTTTGTTGCCCTTCCGTAGGGGCAGATGGGATGGACACCCATCTGCCCCAGAGGGGCACTAACCTGCAGGCCCCATCCTTTGGGGGGCCTGCCCACACTTTCCTGGTGGCCTACTCCCCCCACCTAAATGGATGGAGGGGACCCCTTTCCATAAAAAATGTACCTGGTGGTCTAGAGGTGGGTGGGGGGCACTCCCCCATTGCCACCCATTCTTCATTTTTTCTTTTTGGGGGGATTCGGGCCCCAGGCCCAAACAACCCTGAAAACGACCCTGTTTATCTAACAATTACATGGCCTAGCCCTCATAATTGTATTGTATGATGTATTATGTGGTATATCTGATCACAGGTCACTGCCTACTGTAACCCAAGGCACAACCTGCTCACATTGTAACTAAGTCTTCCTTGCAAGTAACAGTGCCACAATGCCCCTGGGCTGCCTGCGCGCTATATAAATTTAATAAATAAATAAATAAATAAATAGGAAGCAGCCCGTCACACCCCGCTGCATCACAAATATATCCATTATGTAGCAGAGGCATTGCTGGCCGTGGATCGTCCGGGGTCTCTTAGCTTCTGTCCTGGCTTCCTCTGCCTTTCCTGGCTAATCTGTAGCCATCCTGCACTAGAACCACTTGGTAAGCAGTCCTAGGGCCTGGCTGGTGCTTCGTGAGTGTTTTACTTTCATTTGCAGTCTGTTTTTTGGCTTGGTGTGGGGACCTTTGGAGTGACTTGTGTGAATGTTTGAATCTGTTTTTTGGGCTGTTTGGTGGTATTCTGAGGCGTTTATTTTGTGTTCTCTTTAGATTTCTAAACCGTCTTTTGAGCTGGTCTAGAGTGCCCTGTCTTTCTGGTGTAGTCCTTTGTTTATTTCTTAATCCTTTTCCCAACCAGTCCCCTTAGCAATTGGCTTAGGCAGTTTAGCGCCTCAGCCTCTGTCCTGGGAGCCATCTCTCCCTGCTTCGTCTGCCTTCTCCCATCCACCTTCATCCTTACTCTGTCCCTTCCCGCACCCTCTCTGCACACCCATTTGGTTCTCATTGGTCCGTTCCCCCTCCATCTTGACCGGAACAGCTGCATGTGAGGACCTCCCAGGGCAGCAGGCTAAAGGGCCAGAGGCAAAGGGCAACTCCCTCCTAAGCAGCTTCACTCTGTGTTTGCCTGGGATGCCTGATGCAGAATACCCACAATGACCAATAAGGTAAGTGTGGTGTGGGCAGGGAGTGCAGCCATTACTGTACTCTAGTAAAACCCCACTAATCTTACTACCTATAATATCTTACACCTACATTCACTTAGCCTAATTACGTAACTGGTATTCATTGTACTTCAGATTTGAAAGTTAACTCTAGGTGTTTTTCCATTGCTCTGCCAAAGTTGAATCTGCGTGTTTTTCCACTGCCCTGTGTGTAGGTTCAGGATTGAAACTCGGACATAGTAGCTTCATGTTTTTGGCTGTAGACTTTATTAAACAAAAGGCGTTGGAGGAAGGCCTCTCTGTTCTTCCTCTAAGAGCTTTTTTCCCTACCAAAACAAAACAGATGCATCAGTCCTTTGTCAGAATGTCCAAAACAATCATTCTGGTGTCTTAAGTACTATTCTGACCCTCACATTCTAAAATCAACTCTAAGATAAAAGGGTAATGTCTTTGGCCTTGAAAAAGTTTATAAATGTTCAAAAGAAGATATGTTAACGCCACCACAAGTTCCAACAAAATATGGCTCAACTCTGAGGGTAATTCCCTTCCCCTGGATATGTCTTCACTTAATAGCAGTTCTGAGATCCTTTATAGCAATAGAGCGATTATACAAAGTACTGCCTGGTGTACTCTCCTGCCAGGGTCCTCTTACTCCGGCAAATGTTTCATTCACACTCCTTGGTTATTTCATGATATCTTTCTGTCAGGATTCTCTCATATAACATTGTTCAATTTAACCTTGCCTGAAAAGACCTCTTGCCAGGGCTTTCCTTTTGCACAAACACCTCTTGCCCGCAAATGCCAGGGCTTGGTTTGCATGTAAACCACTTGTTATCATACACTTGTTCTGATATTCTCAAACACTGGTGATTTGTCCTGCCAGGACTTTGTTTCAGATGCACACTTGTGAACTTGACAATCTCTTGTTGTAACACTGTTTGTTTTCTTTAAGTATTTTAGTGTCATTTGTTCCATCTCATTTAGCTAATTTGCTTTATTTTCCTTTTGACACCATTATTTGAATAACTGCACACTCTTGTAACTTTGACAGTCTCCTGATATTAAATGGTTCAGTATCTTTAAATGATATGGCACCAACCTTTTTGTTTTATTCATGATCTTTACTTTAGTTCTCTTTTAGCACCATTGTTCAGATGCCCCAGTGTCCCCTCTTCCCTCGATTTGACACACCAGGTTGTTGTTGCGACGGGGATAGCTTCTCTCATAGAATACGCTTGTGAGCATCCTGGTTTCCTCTCTGGGGTTCGCCGCCTCTGCTCTATGGTTCCTGTTCTGCTTGTGTGTCTCGCTTACCTGCTGTTCGCCTTCCTAACACAGAGGCTGCTCTCCAGTACAGCTGAACTTTGGGGTGACATTTCCTCACTCTGGCATTCCTGCAGCTTGCCGGTCTGAGTAGTCTTTCTCCTCCTGTTCCTCTTCTGAGCAGCCTGACTCCACGGGTCTCGCCTCTCGCTGGTAGCCCCTTAGTCAGCACTGCGTGGGATATCCTCCTCCATGCAAGCGTTCCTACACAGCTGATCTCTATTTAAATGTCCTGCCTGTAGTCAGGCGCTCGCAACAACTAGAATGCTGCGTGTGTTCTGGGCCTTTCATGATCCTCCTTACTCGGCTCAACTTCCTTTTGGCAGTGGTTTCAGTATTCGAAAAAGGAAAAAATCAACTGGTGTTATGTTACAATGCTACAGGCAGAGTTTGAGGAGATGCCTTTAGTAGGCGCAAGGGGGAAGTCTGAAAAACTATAACATGCCATCAAGGCATGAGGATTGGAAGGGTAATCCTCAAAAGGAAGAGGGGAATACCATGTCTCATCCAATAGTTTCATGGGATCTTCCCCTGGAGTTACCATCCCCCACATGTGATCCTCCCTCATACAGCCACCCACAGCGTCAGGATCAGGTAACGGCTGCTGTCCCCTGGCTACATAAGAAAAATCCACCCCAGGCAAAGCAGTGATGACACATTTGGATTCATCACACCTACCAAAGTTGATTCTAGGTGGTTTTCTATTGTTGTGCCAAAGTTAAATATAGGCGTCTCCATTGCACTTCCAAACTTTATTCCAGATGGTTCTCCATTTGTCCTTCCGCACCCTATAGTTGGCCACTGTGTTTAGTCCCATAGTTGGCTTGTGTTGAATTGTGATGGGCCCTATAGTTAGCCACTGTGTTTTGACCCATAACTAGCCTGTGCTGAACCATGTCCTGCCCCATAATTATCTTGAGTTCAACTGTACTGTGCCACTGTTTTGAACTGTGCAGTGCCCTGTGGTTCGGCCACTGTGTTCAACAGTGTTGCACCCGAAGGTCAGCCCTTGTGTTCCACCCCATAGTTGGCTTGTGTTGAATGCTGCCACGCCCTATAATTAGTCATCGTAAGATAATGCGGGTGGGGAGCACAGCCATTACGGTACTCCAGAAAACCCAGCCACTCTTACACTACTACTGTTATGAAGTCTGCTACCCTCCATAGTGACCCATTGTGCAGCGCTTCCTAGTTGGACATTTTAACTGAATTGTGGAAAGAAATATGTTGCACCAAGATGTACTTTGGGGGCAGGAAACGTGTTACAATAGACATATTGGGAAGAGTAGCCATGCATCACATTAGATAAAATTATGAAGATCAGCCATGCCTAACACTAGATAGATGTGTGTAGATTAGCCATGCGTCACATTTAGATAGAATTGTGAAGAGTAGCCATGAGTATCACTAGATAGAACTTTAAAGATTAGCCATGAATCACACTTCGATAGATCTGCAAGGTTAGCCATGCATTTGGATGGAATTGTGAAGATTAACCTCCTAGAAGAACTTTGAAAGTACTCAATGTACTAACCACCCTGCTCCCCTCCAACACACCTCCCAGCTACTATACACGGCCCATGGTTTAGCCAAACTACACACAAGCACACACCCAACACTTGCATACAATAAACAATCCCAGGCACTGGACCTTACCCCATCTGTTACAACATGCCAGTGCGCACAGCCACAAACTTAAATACCAGCCAATCTACACATAAAAAAAATAGAGATGGACCCAACATAACAGACATTCACAAACAACCCAGGCATTGGGCCTCACCTTTATGGATACAACAAGCCAGTGCACATAATCAAATCATCTGCAACCTAACACACACAGATGCCAGTTTCTCCTGGTTCTGGACCTATCCTCATTAGCCCATCCAGCCCACTCTCTTGCAGAGCCATGTGAGCACTCGGCGACCGCCTCTGTGGTGGTAATGGTGCGTGTTATAAGTCAACATAACATACACAAAGGTATGAATCCAACAAAAAGGTTTCAAGTGGACAATGTTCACAGTTTCAGGGAATGGCTCCCTTTCCCAGATTCCTTTTTCCCAATACGAAAAGTTCAAACAAAGAATCACATTTCTTGTAACGCAAGAGGATAACTCCCTCCTCTTTGTGGTCACGGTTCTTGGGGAAATGGCTTCCTTCCCCAGGCTTCTTTTTTTAAAATTTGTATATGGGTACAAAACGTTTACAAAAATAGATTTCCATTCCATTTTCAACTTAATTAGTTCAATACCATTTAACAACCTAAAAAAAGAAGAAAACTAGCATAGAACCACAGAAATAAAATACAATATACATTACTTGCAGTTGCGATCTTCAAGCAGGAGGACAATTTCCTTAACACAACCCAGAAAAGAAGCAGAAACAAAAAAACAATGCTATGATTAAGCAATAATCTTGTTTTTTTCAAGAACCTGTATCACTTTTATTGTCAGAGCTGGCTCGTGGCCAGAGATCAGTCTCTCCCAAAACATTTCTGTTAGGATGCCATTGCATCTGGCCACAAATCCTTGAAAGAGGGTCACTCTTGTGGACCCAAGTACTCTCACACTCCATCAGTAGGTGTTTTGATGTCTACTTCTCAGGGTTCTCACAAATCACACACAGTTTTTGTGCGACCTCCCACACCCCCCATTTGGAGAAAATCTCTCCAGTATGTGCTAGGTTTAGACTAATCCTAAGGATATTTTGTCTAGGCCTCCAATCATGGAATTTTATAAGATATCTTGGGACACTTCCCAACTTCTTATCTAGCCCTGAAAATGATTTTGCCAGGGCTGCGCTACGCATGGCTTCGATCGTATTAATCCAATTCATCCGTTCTATTGATTTTTTTGTTTTTAGAGGGTTAACAACCAGTGTCTCGATGTCTTTATCTGCTCTTGAGGGATGTCACTAACCCTGTAGTCCAATTCAGTTACTAAGACTGATTTAGAGTACACAATATGGTCTTTAATGTCTGCATACAGTGTATGTGGTTTGGAGGTTTTGATTAACCGAAAGAGAGAAAATAGCTTCCAATCTACTAAGGAACCCAACAATTTCAGCCCCAATTTGAATCTTAAACAGGGGGTTGAGAGACCTTGTGGGAGACCAAGGACCCTCTTCCAAATTAGTGCCTCACATTTTTGCCAGTTTGTCTTCCAGAGTAAGGGTTTAGCCGCTAACCCATATCAGATCACTGGGACTGCTTTGGCCACATAGTATTTGATTAAAGGAAGTAATGAAAATGTACAGTATTTTGCAGAGGTTTTTTTCATTTGGGATACCAACCTCATGATTTTTCCGTCCACATCCATTTCCACCCTCCCAATCTATGGTGATGCATACACCATATAGCCCAGATAGATTCCTCCACTCTTGGTATTACTTGACCATCCAATGACCATTGCAAATAGTGCACCTTCTTTCTTGCTTGTTTGAAAACCACTACTTTTGATTCCTCAGGGTTAATGTAGAGTCAGTTGAGCTTAGCATATTCGCCCAGTTTATTTAGTAGGCGTTGCAGCCCCACCGCTGTTTTATCTAGTAAGACAATATCATCAGCGTAGGCCAGCCAACAGATTTTACTATCATTGGTTTTTCGGCTGGCCAATGCTGATGATTCGAGAGATGTCCCTTGTCTGCCAAATAGAGGTTAAAGAAAAGGGGGATCCCATGCAGCCTTGTCTAACTTCTCTCTCCACCATTCAGACATGTGGCCTTGTTCGTCTAGTCTCACTCGTATTGTGGTGTCTCTATGTAGCTATATTAGCATTGCCAAGATATGTTCCGGCATCCCTTATCTTGATAGCTTACTCCATAGGCGATCTCTATTTACCTGATCAAATACTTTGGAGAGAGTCTATCCAAGCCCCATACAATGGGGAATCTCCCTTTCACCTGACCTTTTCGCTAATAATACTCAAAGCTAACCCATTCAGGGCAGTTGAGAGACCTCTCCTAAATCCTTTCTGGAGTTTAGACAAAATGTTCGCCTCTTCAGCCCTACTTTCCAGTTCTTTCAGCAGCAGCTTCATAAATAGTTTGCTCTGGATATCAAGGAGGGTGATATTAATTTGCTGGATTCACCCGATCGCCCCCTTGAAAAACAGGATAACTATGGCTGTTTTCCAGGAAGGGGCGGGGAGGGGCACTTTCCTTCTGAGGATGTCCTTAAAGAGCCAATTTAACAACCTGGACCAAAGGTCCACATTGGTTTTTAAGACTTGGTAGGTCAGCCCATTAGGGCCGGCCGCTCTAGAGGAGGATGATTTAATTATTAGTTCTGCTATTTCTTGTTCATCATATTTCAACAGCCAAGGACCTACATACTTTCTCGAGGTTTTAATGTAAGGGTTCTCAAAATGATGTGAAAGGTATTCAATCCACTTGGATTCAGGCACTAGATTGCATTGCACGCTGCTATGTTGTGCTTCTAATCAATTGATGATTGCCCAAAAATGTCCTGAATTACTTTTGAACACTGCACTCAACATCAGCTTGCCATCTTTTTGAAGGCACAGCATTTTTTGCCCTATTGAACAATGCTTATACTCACTTGTTGGTTTCTTAGCTTCTATCTTTTTTTTAAAAACTTTATTTGCACTTTGGCAGTGCTATGCAGTGCACTCATAATTTCATTCATATCATTGCATTCATGTACCGCCTTAATGGCAATTATTTCAGAATCTCAACCTGTTATCTCAGCATTTTAACTTGTTACATGGTGATGTTGCTTATTGTAATACTTACACATTTCGTCGTTTTCCATGCACATTTCAGTATTCAGTTTTGTAGCTCCTCCATGTACAAACGATATGGAGCCCATATGGCCTTGTGTCTGCTAGAAGCCACCACAGTGTTCACATATCCCTCCTCATTCTCATTCACAAATGTCAACTCCCTAAACCATTGTTGTAGCGTAGGCGCCTCTTTTGCGTTCCATTTACGTAAAATGCATTTCTTGGCAGTTATACATCCCATGTTAAATAGTCTACGGATCGTTATTTTAGCTTTCCCTATATCTCAGAGGAGATTTTTCACAGGGAGGAGTGTTGGGGTATATCTGTCATTACTTTTAGTGATCTCGCTACTTTTGACCAGAAGTAATTAATTGGTGCAGCTCCAAAACATATCGATTGTATCTGCTTCTTCATTACCACATTTCGGGCATTTTTTAGCATTATCTGGGTCGAAACGTGAAAATCATAGGTGTATAATGAAGTCTGTTCAGCACTTTAAATTGTATTAGGCATAGTCGAGCATTCAGTGATACCTCTTTAGTAAGGTTACCTATTTTCTGCTACTTAACATCATCAATTACATTTCCTGTATCTCTTTCCCACTTGTCTTTTTCTATGGCTGTGTTGAACAGTTCCAGCCTGCACTTTAGCGTAAATTCTAGCCACTAACCCATATCTGCTGTCTACCATTACTACCATTTCTATACATTCATTTGCCTCCGTTTCAGTTGGGAATGTTGGACATTTCTTTTTAACTGCCGCCCTCATTCGATAATACTGGAGTAGGCGTACCAAGTTATTTACCATTTTCGTTCTAAATCGGCCATCATCTCGCCAAGTGTCATTACCTTGTCGGGATCACATGCCTCCTGGATATCTGTGTCTAGTGTATGGGGGAGTTCAGGGCAGTTCTTCAAGGGAGCACTACTACAGTATGGGTGTTTGGTCCCCATCCTCTCATTTATTCGCCTCCATGCATCTACTGTAGTTCGTAGCGGGTCAAATGGGCATGGGTCAGCATGGCGGTCACTAAACAGGGCCGAGCTAACATCAATCGGGGATGCACTATATGTCTCTAGTGCCTTGTGTGCAGCTTTCGCGTCCTGTCCGTACCAGTATCCTGCATAATGCGCTTGTGCCGCCAGATAGTACAGCTCAAAGTCAGAAGCCGCAAGGCCCCCTAGGCCATATCATATGGCTCAGTAAGGGACTCCCATTTCATGCGAGCTGAACTACCACCCCACACAAATATCACTGCTGCTTACGTATTATGTTAAAGAACCTTCATCCTGGCCATATCGGGATAGTGTTAACAAAGTATAACAGCTTGGGTACTATCAACATTTTCATGATAGCAACTCTGCTGTACAGTGAGATAGATGCTTAGACCATACATTTAGTTTATATTCTAATGTGTTTAGGTTTTCATCATTAATGTTTTCGTATAGTTGTTTACAAGTGCGTGCCTTCTTCACCCCTAAGTATTTAACTGTGTTCCGAGCCCATCTCTGCACGAGTAGATCGGGTGGCTTTGTAGTGTTATCTGTTAATGGGAACATTTCGGATTTCTTTGTGTTGAACTCGTATCCAGAGTGTTGTGTAAATTTGTTTACTTCGGCCAAAAAAGTTTCAATATTTTCTGCAGGGTTTCTAAGATATAGGAGAGTGTTATCTGCCTAGAGTGATATTACCTGAGGAGGGCCCCATATATGTATTCCTCTATGACCATGAAACCCTTGACACGTGCCTCTAGCGAGCCTGATTGAGTCGGAATTGTTTCGGTTGGTGTGTATTTTGGCTTTTCGGTCCTTATATAACAATTTCACATAATTATTGAATCCCTCTCCCAGGCCCAAGCATCGTAGTACCCCAAACAGAAAGTTCCATGACACTGAATCAAAAACCTTTTCTGCGTCTAATATAATAGCAGCTGCGGATACCGTTGGACTCAACTGAGCAATCGTTCTGAACAGTCTGCGCAGATTTAGGGCCGTGGATCTCCCTGGAATGAAACCCAATTGGTATTCTTCTGCACTTATCAGATATACCCTATCTGACTAATCTTGCACTTGCCACTTGCTGG
This sequence comes from Ambystoma mexicanum, assembly GCF_040938575.1. NCBI lineage: Eukaryota > Metazoa > Chordata > Amphibia > Caudata > Ambystomatidae > Ambystoma > Ambystoma mexicanum. Next base: position 466,584,463 of record NC_090921.1, read on the forward strand.
CAGCAGTACCACCTTTTCATTGTCTGTATTTATTTAACTTATTCTTTATTCTCTTCTCTCCTCTGTTCTGCACTTTCCGCTTCTCCCCCTTCCATGCACTTTCCCCCTTTTTCCCTTCTCCATGCACTTGCGCGTTCTTAATGTCACTGGGCCTAGTAAGATGGTTGGTTTTATTTTTTGTTCTCCCTTGTTCCCCTCCCTTTGCTTGGTCGCGCTCTGAAACACTTGTGTATGAGCGCGATATAAATTAAATATCATATCATATCGGATGTACTAATTCGGCCATATATGGAAGAAGTCTGTTTGCCAAGATTTTGGCAAATATTTTTGCATCTACGTTAATCAACGAGAGTGGGCGTTACGAGGACATCTCGTTTGGAGGTCTACCAGGCTACAAGAGGACAGTGATCACTGCCTCCGTTAGTGATGGCGGAAGTCTAACAATGCTGCAGGCTTCCTCCCATACCTTGAGGAGTCGGGGGGCTAGTATATCCTTATATGTTTTGTGCAATTCGATCCCTATGCAGTCTGGGCCTGGAGCTTTGCCAGATGAAAGAGATGTTATGGCCTCTGTTATTTCTTCCAGCACTACTGGGCTATTTAGCTTGTGCCTTGCCTTACTGTTAAGGGTGGGCAACTTTGTTTCTGCTAGGTATCTGTCAACCTCTTCTGCGGATGATGTGTTAGAGTTGATGTATAGGTTTTGATAATATTCCTTAAACATCTTATTTATTTCCTTTGTATTCATGACAATACCTCCATCTGGTTTAGTGATACCTATTATGTGATGTGTATCCCTTTCTCCCTTTATTATTACTGCGAGCAGGCATCCCGGTTTTCCCCCTCGCCATATCTCCTGGCCTGAAAATTCCGGCTATAAATCGTGTTTCATGTTCTGCCAGATCATGAAATTTGTGTAGATTTCCCTTAATCAATCCCAGTAATGCCCTGTCTTGTGTTTCTTCATATTCGTTTTCTAATCTTTTTAAGGTTTCTTCTGTCTCACCCAATTCCCTTCTTGTGGTTTTTAGAATACCTGCTGTGGAAGCTAGCATCATGCCACAGAACCATACTTTAAATGTCTCCCATGCATTAGAGTATTCCACTACCGACCCTTCCTTATTCTCAAAAAATGCTTCAATATCTATTCTCAATGTTTCTATCAATTAATTGTACGCTAGCGCAGATGGTGCCATTCTCCAAAGGGTTCAGGTTTCTGGTGTCAACCTCACCTGGAGCACCACTGGCGAGTGGTCCGACCAGGTACGTGGTAGTATATTTGAGCTGCATATCTTATCTAGCCATGTGTCCGTGATCAGCCAGTAGTTAATTCTAGACATTGCGTCATGAGCAGTGGAATAATACGTGAACTCTGCGGTGTCTGGGTGTTCCACTCTCCATATATCAAGCAGTGTATATTGTGCCATGATCTGGTGTAAAGTAAGGGCTGCCTTCGTGTCGCCTCGATGTCTGGTACTTGATCTGTCTTTGGTGGAGTCTATAATTGTATTGAAGTCACCTCAGTGGTTTGCCCTAACAGTGTTGCCACCTTTGCATAGATTGCGGGGTCATCGGTATTCGGCTCATATTTGTTTACTAGAGTTATTGCCTCGTTGGTAATGGTCCATGTAACGATCACATACCTACAATCTGGGTCTATGTGGGTAGGCCCAGCTTTGAAATTGAGGTTATTATGGATTCATGTAATTCCCCCTCTCGACTGTGATGAGTGGTTAGTATAGAATCTATTTTTACCCCATCCCGGTGCTATTTGTCTGTGTGTTGCCTCAAGTGCATGAGTCTCTTGCAGCATTACTATGTTGGGCGAATGTCGTTCCCGCTATGCCCAGATCTTTCTGACTTTTATTGGGTTATCTAGCCCACATACATTCCATGATATTCGTTTAGATATTTTCAGCCATGATTTGTTGTGCCTTTCATTCCTATATTTACGGCTTTATGTTTACCATATATCATAGTTTGTTTGATCAGTCCCATCATCCACATGCCACTTTTCATTCCAACTTCTTTACCCACAACTTTTGAGCCTTTGGGGGCACCTATTTTCCCCATCCCACGATAACTTCAAACTTTGTGTCCCCCCCTCCAACCCGCCACCCACACCATCTCCCCCGACTTCATGATGTATTTTCCCTAAACATTTGGAAATAGCCTAGGGCTCTATGTTGATTTCTATGACCTCATGCCTCGGCTCAACATGCCCCAGCAAATTTGATAATTTTTTGCCTTCACACTTGAATACTTTTATGTCCGCAGGATATTCCTCTATTTTTATCGAGTTGATTTAGTCATTTTCGTCACCGTGGTCGGCCTCATCTCTCAACGGTCTATTTGGCTCTCGATTCTGGAGCAGAGAGGGGTTAGGTATTGTAGGCCCACTCCCTGACTTAGACGTCCAAAATACAAGGAATAAGGCACACCCCAGCGGGGAATGAGACTAGGAGAACAGGCTGCAAGAGTTTAGTTGTTTATGTGAAATTGGCATCCAGAGAACTCTACTGCCTGAGAGCACTCTGGCAAACATTACAAATGTGGCAGCTTAAGAAGGTAAAAATCGTCACAACTGACATCATCATATAGGGGGCTACATGGACAAAGGATTTGGTAAAACAGTCGGCTACATATATCTTTGATGACGTTGCTCCCGCTGGTTGGTTGTTCGGTTGGCGGGATGGCGCGTGTCACAAGGTCCAGTTGCCTGTGTCAGGGTGGGATGAGGGTCAGGTCACGATGAAGCACAGCAGGCACTAACTAATCTAATATAACATATTGTTTCGGGCAAGCACTAAATATTCCCTAAGGCTCCTTTGAGCAAATCATTATACTCTATAAATTCTAGGTTTATGATAACACCATTATTCACTGGGGCTTGTGGGGTTTATCAGGACTCGGGGGTCTTGGTCTGGGTGGGATCATCGATCATGGGGCGGTCTGAGTACATCAGAAGAACTAGGGGTCATGCTGACATTTGTTAGTTATAAGGTGCAATATACTGTGACAGAGGTTGGCTTTTGTTAGTTGGGGCACACTGGGGTGGGCATCACACCAAGGTTACCCGCCTGGCATATCAAGAGAATACCTAGCGGGGCCATGGGGTTATATTGGCAGTCATTTTCCAACAGCGGGGGTAAGAGGGCACAGGCAGGTTTGTGGAGATGGATGGGCTGCAGGGCCTGGTTCGAGCCGGTTCACGCACAGGACAGTGATCTCAGAGGAAGGGTGAGGTGTTACATTTATATTGTTGCAATTGCCTCTGGCTCGGGCGTGAGAATGGAGCTGCAAAGCTTTCAGTCTCATGGAGAAAAGGTGGGGGCCTTTGAGCGCACTGTGCGCGGCGCTGCAGAGGGGAGAGAAGCCTTTTCGTATTATCGCGGTGAGGCCTAGTCCAAAGATGGGGTCGGGGGTACCTAAAAATGGATGCCAAGTGTCTCTGCAACAGCCCCACCTGTGTCATCGTCAGCACGAGGGCTGGTTATGCACACAGGGGCGAAGGAAGCATCCCCCACTGTTGGTCAAGCAAGTGATGCATTTTAAGCTGAACGGGTGAGTAGGGGCCAGAATGGCCCGCCACTCCCACACAGTATCGAGGCTTCCACATAGGATAGTGCGTCTGCTGGGTTTTCGAAAAAGTGGGCCCTTCCCCCATGTTGAATTCTTAGCTTAGCAGGAAAGACCAAGGAGTATGGTACCTTTTGTGCTCTCAGGAGGTGTTTCACTGTGTCTTATGTCTTTCTTTGTGCGTGCACCCCCGCAGAAAAGTCTGGGTAAATATGTATGTTTCTGGATTAAAAATACAACGTTACCATTTCTCTTGATAGTCTAAGGATTGCATCGCTGTCTCTATAGTTAAACAATCTTGCGATTATTGTGCGTGGGGGTGCACCCGGTCGCGGGGGGGGGGGGCGTACGATGAGCTCTTTCCACAACAAATTGAGAAAAAAGTTTAGTAGGATCAAAAAGTGTTTTGAGTAGGTTCTCTATGAGCGGCTCCATGTGGCCCCTGCATGCCGTCTCGGGCACTCTCACCACCCCGATATTGTTACGTCTAGACCTAGTCATGTCGTGCCACAATGTCTTCAGTTGTACTGATCCGTGTTTCTGCCTCATTGATTCGACCGCTCTCTTTCTCAATTTTCGCCTTCAACAATCCTATTATGGTGACAATATCATCCAGTTTAACATTCATTGAATAAATCCGCTCTGCATCGTTTGGAGTAGTTGGTCCTCGTGAAAGCTGCTTTCCCCATCTTCCCTCTGATTTGCTTTGAAGAGATTGGGTATTTCAGGGCTTGAGGGGCGAGGGGCAGTGAATGAGTCCATTGGGCCCTTTTTTCTTGTCAGCCCCTTTCGTCATATTGTCAGTTATGCCAAGTCATGTATCAGCTGTGCAGGACTACCGTTGATCTACAGTATCAGGGCAATCTCACCACTGGCCCAGGCACCCCTGCCGTGTTTCCCCGCAGCATAGTCATGAGGAAAATTTCTGCTGACCTCTCTGTTCGCGTCTTTTGAGACTTCCTGAAGTTTGCTTTGTCGGGGTGTTCCAAGTGGCACCAGTGTGGTATCAGCGCCAGATTTGTATGCCTTTGCTTGTGTTGGTCCAATCTCTGCCCCATGTGTCGCAGGTTATCTGGTTGAGTTTGATACTTCTTCCGCTTGTAGGTGTTTATCAGTTAGCTTAGAGTCCCGCCAAGGTTTCATGTGATGTCGGGCCATGATCCGGCTCCAGTCTGGCTAGCGCCCGCCAGGTCCTCAGGCCCTCACGTGTGTTGGTTGCAGTATTTTCATTTATGCTCTGGTGGCTAGCATTCAAAATTCGATTCAGACCCAGGTCTTCCTCAGTCTAAATATGTTGCTTTCCATTCAGTCATGTCGTGCCAACAGTTATTGTTATCCTCCTATTATCTGCACTCTGTCTGAACCAGTGTACCTGTCCGGAATATTTGCAGTAGGGTAATCCGTGTGTTTATGGCCCTCAGTGTTAGTTCCTGGGTTGGATTCAGCTCTCCTTCCCCCAGGGCTTCAGTGCTGGCTTTGCTGGGAGCACTGCGCAAACATCGGGGCACTGGGTGCACGGCACCACAGCGGTCTGTCCAAAGGTATTCTCTTACCCACTCAGATGTTTCCGGCTCTTGTTTTGTGCTCTGTCCCAACCACTACAGTCATACGTTTCTTTGGATCACTCGGCTCCTAGTGCAGAGTTACATGTTATTATTTCTCCTTACAGATCAGGAGTGCATGTGCTTTCATCCACATGTCACGGGGGAGCCGATTCCCTCTGCACTGATATGGGTCTGTAGAAACTTGGCTTATTTGATCTTACTGATATTTTACAGGCCCATTTTATTACTGAATATGAGTTCCGATTCCTTACTTATGGTATTCCTGACTGCTGGCATTAATCCCCCTGAAGGCCTGCCTTTTGCTTTTTGTTGCGCAGGTTGATGAATTATAGTGAAGCCCTTAATTTGTATGGAATTAACCAGCCAAGTTTCCTGAAAAAGAATGATGCCACTGCTACCAAATATTCGTTCCCTCATCACTCTAGTTTTAAAGGAACATGAACCCTGCATGTTCCAACTTACCAGCCGACACACATTTTGCCTGAAGAGGTTGTGTTCCCACCCCTAATTTCGGGAGCACTTGATTCAAAATTTCAGGGAGGAAGGATAGGACATTCTGTTCTTCCTCTCCCCGGGTTTCAGTCGTCCTCATAACCAATTGGGATTCCTCAGAGGGTTGTGCTTTTACTGGGAACCCCAATTTTCCAACCCTCCCTTAAGGCCTCTAGCCACTTATTTCCTACTCTGGTAAGCAGGGGAATACCTCTAACCGTTGTTTCTCTAGTTCTTTTGAAGAAGCATGGATTGCCTTTAGGGCTCTTTTTGATTTCAATCCCACTTCCGCAACATGTACATTTTGGTCTTTGGGTAAACTTACAAATTCCATATCCTCAGAGGCAAAAAGATATACATTTGAAGCCTTTTTGAAGCATGATAATATCATGCATCTATCAAGGGACTCGTGCTTTGAATTCCTTGCTGAGATCCTGAGCCCAATTCTAGGAATGGCGAAAGTAGATATCTCTTCTTCATCCCTTTTCTGGGCCTACAATGGCAGTTCACTTTCCATTTTTCGTTGTTCGACAGCACAGTTGTCCATAGGAATCACAATTTCAGTCGATTTTCCGACACCATTGCTCTTCCCTGGTCCAGAGGTTCCTGGAATGCGTCTTGGTCAATACGTTTCTCCAGGCAGCACAGCAAACGTTTTCAAAAGCTTTCCCACAAAATACTCGGCTCACTCCGCGAAAGTGAGGCTTATGAGTGATTCTGCCAGTAACAGTGGCAGGAAGCCACACCTCCTTCCAAGAGAAATGGAGAAAATCCTCCAGGCAGCACGCCTCCGCACAGCAAAGGTTTTCAAAAGGTTTCCCACAAAACATTCAGCTCACTCCGTTCTCTCTGTGGAAGTGAGGCTTATGAGTGATTCTGGCAGCAACAATGGCAGGAAGCCACACCTCCTTCCAAGAGAAATGGAGAAAATCCTCCAGGCAGCACGGCTCGGCAAAGGTTTTCAAAGGTTTTCCCACAAAACACTCCGCTCACTCCTTCACCAGGCTTCTCTTCACATTCAAGACAGTTCAAAGTCCCAAGGGCATGTGTCCTCCTTGGGATTCCCTTTTCTACCGTATTACAATTTGGGTGCTGTCCCAGACTCACAGGTCACTTGGTTGTTCACAGTTCCCATGGAAATGGTCCTTTCCCTAGGTTTCTCTTCACATTCAAAGTACTTCAACGATTCTAAGGGCATGTGTCTTGCTGGGGATTCTTTTCTACTGTATTATTATTTGGGTCCCAGACCCGCGGGTCACCTGTTTTAGTCCCCTGCTAGGTTCCTTTCCACATTTACACTAATTCAAACTCTCAAAGGCATGGATCTTCCTTTTACACACACTTGGATCTGCCCGATATACTGTCCTTCCAGGACTTTTATGCAGTAAGTTTTCATTTAACCATAAAAAGAAATTTGCATAAGGTTGGCTTATCGAGCCATATTTGCGAAAGTTTGCTTCAATATTTGCTTTTTGCTTTTTCTCTCACACATTGGGTCTCGCCCCCTTTTCCAAGATCATTCGAATTTAATATGCGTTCAGCCACCCCTTCGTAGTCTTGTTCACAAATATGTTAATCTCTTTACAGGCTTCACTTTGCATCCTGTGTTACCTTCATGTAAAGGCATACACTTTCAGGCAACCTGGTAGCCCGTCTGTCTTCCTTGTGCTTACTGGGTAGTAGTGTCTCTCGCATTTCTCTACTTCTATTCCTTTCAGTTTGCTGGTTCTCTGTGCGTCCCAATAACCACTGCACCTTCGCCATATCCCTCTCTACTGTGTCTGGTTCCCGCTGTCTTGCATTCGGCTTATCTTTTCGCTGTCTGGATTCGCCTTCACACTATTTCCCATGGCATGCTTCCTCTCAGCACAACTCAGCCTCTCCAGCTATCTCTCTAATTTCCCGGCATCATTGAACAACTTAGAAAGACTAGACCACTGTGTTGATTTACCGGTCCTAGTCATGTTCATTGCTCAGTTCCCCCGTTCTCGTCTCGGTTGTTAACATGCTATTGCTTGTATGATGTTAAGGAGGCTGATGTTGGAACTCATTGGGAGTGATCATCACTACGCCTTGCCTCCTCATTTCGGTTGTTGACACACTGTTCCTTGTGTGATATTGGGATATACTTGGAAGTAAACCTAGCAACTGTTTGAGGGAGAGTGTTACAATATGCCATCAGGGTATGCGGCATGGAGGGAATATCCCTAAAAGTGAATTGGGGTATGTAACTTTCCCAATGATGTCATCCCCAGAGGGTTGCCTCCCCCCATGTGGTCCTCCCTCATATAGCCATCACCAGGGTCCGGGTCATGATCAGGTAGCAGCTGCCGTCCCCTGGCTACATGGGGAGAAGTTACCTCTGGGAGAGAAGTGATAACATCAGATTAATCCCATGTTCTGGTCTCTGATCGCAAGGAGGCGCCACGCCACATGCTACAATCAGGACCGGGCACTAGCATAGTGGTCAGGCGCCACTCTTGGCGGAGGACATCAGAGGTTTGTGGTCAACCAACAGCAAACAGGCTGTTGGACATGCCTTTCGACAGTCCAAACTTTTTTGGGGAAATGGCTGGCACCCTCCAGAAGATCCAGTCATCTAAAGCAAATGCTAAGTCTTTGGTGCTAGCAGTGCAAACAGCCCTCTGCACAACCGTCATCTTAGGCAGGTTTTTTTTGCCCCTTTTCCCGAGGGGCTGTGGTCAGTCTGCCCAGGAAGCGGGCACGTGCTATCCAAGAAGTAGAGGCAGGGGTACGCATGCGGGGTGGCATTGGGGCCTCGGTCCCTGCTGCACGCTGTGGGATATTTTGTGTAAATTTGGGGTTTGGTGGTATTTTTCTTACCACCAAAATATGACCAGTAGTTGGTGATAACTTATCCTTGCATTTAGATTGGGGTTGGCCTCATATCATCCTAGTGACCATACTTTGTTATATTATATTGGAGAACCCAGTAATATGTATTACTTGCAGTATTTAGTGGTTTCCTTCCCTAAATTATAACCCCATCATAAGCAAAACCTTCCTTTCTATTAGAATACCTCCTAGTGATCTATAGACGGCCTTGGACCTATACACACACGAGAACCCAACACTTTTATATAGAGTGCCACCTACAGTCAGTGGCCGGTATCACTGGCTTATCTACACCAGTGATCTATGCGCCCGTGGGCATTACTGGCTCATAGACCTCCAGTAATCTATATGTTATATTAGATTCCCTCCAAACAACACACACACACACACTCACACTCACACTCCCTCCCCCCCCCACCCCCCCTATTTTATCACTGCTTATTCTGGTTGTTATTCTATCTGCATGGGCAAATTGACAAATGTATTACCAAAGAGAATGCATCTCCCCTGTGTCCACATAAAAAATCACAAATGCAATAAAGACTCTAAACAATTCATTTGTATATACTGATTATATTGCAGACAAGTACAATACACAATTCAATGCTTACCATGTACATTTCACCATTATCTGTAACAAAAGAGAAAAAAAAACAGAAACAGAGCAAACAAGCCTTTTTAAAACTATGAATTACTTTTTAACATTCTAAACATGATGAAGTAAAATGCAGGGGATTTCCTTTGCTACTCTGCCTACATGACATTTTTAGTTCGGTCATCCATCCAATTGCACACAGTGGCCTCACTTAAACTTTGTCTGCTTACCAGAGATATTTGTTTGAAGCTCTCCCACACGACCTTGCCTTGCTCGTCTCAGAAAAACAGGCCCAGCCAACGAACTGCTCCTGTAATCTTGGGTGCTTGGAAAGCGCGGCGAGAATGAGGGGTTCTCCAGCCAGCGCTCAGTGACCAACCACTTCTGTCCTCAGATCCCAGTCATCCCGAACTAACTTTCTTTTTCCTCCCTTGTCATCAAGAGACTTTTTTCCAGCCCCTTTTTACATAATTTCATCTGCCGATACTTTCCTCCAATCATATTAAAAAGGATTTTTTCAACAGCACTCTTTACTTTTCTAACAAAGGAATCCTTGCTCATCGAACAACTGTATCCATTCTTATTTCCTGCTATGCATACTTTCTGCTTTCTGCAAACTGAACACAGAAGAGAGAGAAAAAAATGCCAGTGCACTTTTAAAAAACGAATGATCTTTTCAACTCATTTTGTACATAGAACTACATTATAGTGTTAAGGAAATTAGAGTTAGTGCTTTAGTAAATGTTAATTAAAGTTAGTCAGTTATATACAAATAATGTAGTCTTCTATGTATGAGGTAATCAAGAGAAGAAAAAAAAGGGTTTGCCACTCAACACTAGTGGGGGTGGGGGAGGCTTTCCTTGTTCAGCCTGGCTTGGTCTGACGCTTGGGACTTGGAGGTCATCAGACAGGGATATTGCCTACCAATTCCTCAGTGTCCACTGCCCTCTAACCCCAGTTCCCCCTTGTCTCTGAACCTGATCCTCCTAGAGGAGTCGCTGCTTCAGCCGTAAAAAAGTGCGATTCAGCCAGTTTCACGGTCAGAATGATAGAGGTGGTACTCCATCTATTTTCTGGTGCTGAAGGAAAACAGAGGCTTGCACCACATTCTGGATCTGTGGCTGCTGAACCTGTCCTTGCATAGGAACACGTTCAAGAGGGTTACTTTAGCCTAGAATTGGCAAGACTTCGATCTGCAGGACCGTTTGGTTTCCCTTGACCTTCAGGATGCCTACTTCCATGTGCAAATTCATCAGAAGTGCCTAAGGTTCGTAGTGGGCCAACACCATTACCAGGTCAAGGTCCTGCCATTTGGGCTTCCTTTGGCTCACTGGGTTTTCATTCAGCTGCTAGTCATGGTGGTTGATCACCTCAGGAAGGAGGGTATTCATATCTTTCCCTACCTGGATGACTGGCTTGTCCGAGCTTGCTCCCCAGATCTGGGGTAGGAGCGCTTACTCCTAACAATGATTCTTTTACATGAACTTCTAAAAATCTCGGATTTTCCCATCTCTCTGATTCATTGGGGCAGGCCATTCCTGCCCGAAGATCAAGTGGCAAACATATTTCAGACGGTCAATGTCCTTCAATTTCCAGGAACAAGTCCTGGCCTCTGCTTTCCTCCGCCTTCTTGCTCTCATGTCCTCCAGAATTCTTGTGGTGCTGGAGGAGAGGCTGTGCAGGAAGTCACTTCAGTGGCTTCTTCATTGCCAATGGTTGCAGCTTCAGGGCCACATGTCGGACCTTCTACAGGTCCCGAACCAGGTGGCTCAAGGTCTGACATGGTGGGCCATGTGAGACAACTTGCTGAGCGGCATGTTGTTTTCCCAACCTTGTCCCCAGGTTACTATGGTCATGGATGCATCTCTGATTTGGGGTGCTCACCTGTCAGACTTTACGGTTAGCTGATTTTGGTCGCCAGCAAAGTCTTAGGAACACATCAACTTGAAGGAGTTGTGGGCAATCAAGCTGGCCCTGGACGCTTTCCTCCACTCTGTGAAACGCAAGACGGTGCAGATCCTGACAGCCAAAACAGTGGCAATGCACTACCTCAACAAATGAGGTAGCGTGTGGTCTTTGCCTCTGTATAGAGCAGCATGTGACACTGATTCTGGGCTTTGGAGATTGTGACTGATCTGGCCGAATGAGAGAATGTCACAGCAGATACCTTGAGCAGACATACTTCATCATCCCACGGCCCCTCCTTTTGGGGAACTCCTCAAATAGACCTCTTTGCCTCCATGGTTAACTGGAAGTGCAAGTTGTTCTTCTTCAGAGAATTTCCTCGTTGGGAAGCTCTGAAGGATGCATTGACATTTGAGTGGATTTCTGACCTCCTTTATGCGTTCCTGCCGACCCCAGTAATTCCGCTGATTCTCAGGAGATTGCGCTTGCTTGGGAACCATGATGATCTTGATTGCTCTGCACTGTTATGGTACTCAAACCTTTAGAGCACGCTATCACCAAAGGTATCTTGGCGCTGAAAGAATAAGCAGGATTAAACCAAGTGGGCTAAAACAACTAAAAGAAAACCTAAAACAAAAAGGGTTTTAAAGCCTGTCTGAATGCTAAATGATTGGCTGTGGGCCTATGGAAGAGGCGTGCCACTAGTTCTCATTATTCAAAATTGAGAAACCTGAAACCTGAACCAGACATTTGTCTTGAGAGCGACGACACCTACCAGGAACATAATGTAAGAATTTGGATTGCACCTTGCCCATAAAAAGCTCGATGGACAATGCAAAGTGATTTAAAAGCAATCTGTTTCTCAACAGGTAGCTAATGGAGTTGGCCAAGAACTGGAGTGATATGGGACCCAAAAGGAGCACCAGTGGCGACCCTGGCTGCCAAATTGTGCAGGTGCTGTAAACAAAGTAGTAATATTTGGGCTGATCAAGATATAATGAATTATAGTAATCTATTCTGCTCAGTATCAGTGCTGCCGCCACTGGAGCATGTAATGGTTCAGGAAGGAAAAGCAGAATTTTCCTCCAAATTTTAAGACGATAGTAATCTGATTGGCAGACAGTGCTGATTTGAGCCTCCATTGTAAGAGAGGAGGCAATCTTTACTCGAAGATCCATACCAACAGGGACAGGAAGGGGACCATGTGTAGAAGGCCAGAAAGCAGAAGACCATGGAGAAGCAACAGAGGGAGTCGCAACCACAAGGATTTCCATCTTGCCCCCATTCAGCTTCAGCCCATTGTCAACCATCCAGCACCCGCAGCCTCCAAGCAACCCTTAAGCTGACATGAATAACTCAAATCCCTTAGATTAAGCTGGACAATAATTTGGGTATCATCCGTATATGAGTAGCAACGAAATCTGTGGGAGTGGATGAGACCGAGAATAGGCTGACTCTAGATGTTGAATAGAAACAGAGACAAAGCAGACCCCTCAGGAACACCACAAGTGAGAGCTTCAGAACAAGAAATAAAACAGGAAGAGAAAGAATGTGGGTTCTATCAGAAATAAAAGATGAGATCCAGGCGAGAAATTAGCCTGAGAGACCTGCCTATGAAAGTAGGTCCAATAAGGTGCAGTGATCGACCGTGTCGAAGGCGGCTGACACATCTTACAAAATCAAGCTGCCAACTCCACCTTGGTCTGCTACATGCATCAGGTCGTCCACAGCAGGCACACAGACACTCTCTACGATGGCCAGGCCTAAGCCAGACTGAAATGAATCAAAGAAAAGAGAATGTTCAAGAAAAGAACTCAGTAGTGGGGAAATGAGACTCCATGTGTTTCATAAAATATGACAAAAGCGAGAGCGAAAGTTGGCTCGGATCATGGGGTTAATGCACGTTTTTCTAATAGTGGTACTACCAGCGCTTGTTTTAAAGCAGCTGGAACCAAACCTTCAGCACAAGACATGTTCATGCCTGGCCAACCCAGGGAGCCAACTCTGTCATAATCTCCTTAAGTGGGATTGGGTCTGACGACAGGGAAGCAGATTTTAATTTGGCAGTAGCAGCCAAAATGTCTTTGGAAGAAAAAATGGGAAACTGAGGACAAGAATGAGAGTAAGTGAATACTGGCCTCTCAACCAACACGGCCTTGGTTCAGCGCAACTTTGATGGCTGTTTCGAAGGTTACAAGATATGTGAACCCTGCAATGTCTTCAATTATGGATAGACAGACTGGACGGTACTAAATGGCTGACACTGAACAGCAGAACGGGTCCCCTGCTCCGTGGTTGAGAGTGGTGAATGAATTGCACTGGGGATGTCGACGTTGCAAACAATATTGAAATACTTGGACCATAGCAGCGGTCTACGTCCCATGTCAATAGGAGATTGTCAGAGCCAGTGAGCAATAAGTAAATGCATCCTATGAGGCACACATCTCAAATTGAGAATCAACGTGAAGCAGCCTACTGGGTATTTAGGTCCTGAGGAAGAAGAACAATTTGGCTGAAGCCCGCAGTGGTGTAAAGGGCGCGGCTGTTTTTGGCTGTGCGGCTGGACAATTGGTCAACTGACTTTATCTGCTGGTGCCTGTCTACTTACCTGATCCAGGAAGTTTTCATCCCGCTCCGACTCGCGTTAGTCTAACGGCTGGAGCCGTTAGCAGTTGAAGTGAGCGAAGTTCTGCCTACAGCTTCCTGGTCTGTCACGTGACTGGAGTCACCTGACCTTTTTCTGCCACTCCCCCAGGGATCTTATATAAAAACTCCAAGCCGCGGCCCTTGCGGCGTGAAGCCCGCAGTGGTGTAAAGGACGCGGCTGTTTTTGGCTGTGCGGCTGGACAATTGGTCAACTGACTTTATCTGCTGGTGCCTGTCTACTTACCTGATCCAGGAAGTTTTCGTCCTGCTCCGACTCGCGTTAGTCTAACGGCTGGAGCCGTTAGCAGTTGAAGTGAGCGAAGTTCTGCCTACAGCTTCCTGGTCTGTCACGTGACTGGAGTCACCTGACCTTTTTCTGCCACTCCCCCAGGGATCTGACATAAAAACTGCAAGCCGCGGACCTTGTGGCGTGAAGCCAGCAGTGGTGTAAAGGGCGCGGCTGTTTTTGGCTGTTTGCGGCTGGGTGCGGCGGTAAGTACCGTTTCTACTAATACCAGTGTTTTACACAAATCACTAGTTTAACCTTGATATCTTGTTGTTTGCGATACAAACCAGTAAATGGATCCTACTAAACCGCGTACTCGCCTTCAAGGCAAACTAGAAGAGACTGTTTCTTTGGCAACCAAAAGCCCGATTGAAACTATGATAAAAGGAAAACAAATATTGAAATCAAATACTAGCTCGCATGTAGACGTGACGGCGGATATAAATCGGCCTGGAGTCCAGCCCCGAAATCCATTAGCAATCCAACAATCGCCTGTATGTACTCTGCCATCAATGCAGATAAAACAGAACATTGAGCCTGACTCCCCCTTACCGTCAAGTAAATTGAAACACACATCTCCTTCTCATGCTCCACTGACTGCTAATATACAATTGCCTTTATCTGCAATCCCTACTGAATTTCCACAAAAAGAAACGGGTACGACTATCCAAGTCATGGTGAACAAACCAACACCTAATATTCACCATGAATTCACATCCTCGTTTTCCACTAAACAATCCTGTTTTTCTGCAGTACCTTTGCATCAACTTGTTGAAGTAGATTGTAATTCCATTTTTGAAGATCCCTGCTATACACCAACCCTTAGGGAACAAGCTAAAACAGCCAAACAACAATGGCAATCTACTTATTTACCAACCGATACGACCAACAGCGAGAAATCCAAACCACTTTCAGTTCGTATTGCGCGCTTATCGCTCGATATAACTGAGATCTATGCGATTATGGATTCGCAACAAAAAAGAGAGGAAGTCTTTGGAGCAATCCAGAATCATACTCAAGTCCCAAAAATAAACACCTCGACACCTATTGCATCGAAAGGACCTCAGGTACCTATAAAAAAAACTCGCCAAAGTCCACTCAAGATCTCATAGAGCATGACTCTTTTTCATCAAATAAGATCTCTGAAGTATCAAACGATGGCCAGGAGCCACCAGAAAGACTACCAACCACGATGTTAGATCTACAAAATTTGCTAGTAGCTGTACTATCTGTAGCCATGATCCCCTTTCTAAAATTACAAGAAGCAATGGTGGATTCAACCAAAGATCAAGCTACTCTACTTGCCATGATCATGACAAAGCAAACTCACCTAGAAAGCTTTATTGGAACCATCCAGGAACGACTAAAATATGAAGCGGAGGCATCGAGATTGTGGCAAAGCCGACTGGCTGAAGTTGCAAGAGTCGACCGCGCCGACAAACAAAACCTGATGGAGACAGTATCTTCCATTACAATAAAAATGATGGATGAAAAAATAAAAAAACAGTCGCAGGTGTTGCCCCATTCTGCTTGGACATCAAAACAAACCCAAACTGTAAATAGCACTGTTCAATCAGATGTTCCAAAAATAGATCAGTGGTCTCAATACGAAATGCAACCATTCAATGGTGGTACTCTGGAATCAAATCATATTATGCCTATCTCTAATGCTGAACCGGCTTTATGTACTCCATTTGATATTTTTGACCTGACTAAACGAGGCTTAGTGGGAAAAGAACCCCTTTCCAAATTAAATACAATGAAAAACCCCAAAAAATCTCAAACAGGCTCGCGGGCCTTCTTAAGGAAAATTCAAACTGTGCAAAAATCTTTGCAAGAGAACACAGTTAAGAACGCAGGAAAAAAACGGCTAAGCCCACTAATTTGGTAGCTGTGGTTACCTCTACTTCAACAGATACTAGAGCGAACTCGCCGAGCAAAAGTGTGGCTCAACCACAGTCTGAACCATTAGATCTTTTATTGGCAGTAACAAATCAAGATTCCACTACTAAAGTCACTTTACCATCTCCAGCCAGTGAGAGTGGTACTGAGGATGATTCAATTCGTGAAGATTCGATACAGGAGGCTCCCATCTCTCTGGACTCGCAAGATGACGCATTTCTTGTGTTGGATGAATGCAAAGATTCTTCTTTCGATTCCTCAGATATGAGTTCCGCCTCTCAGAACTCCTCGATCATTTCCTTGGAATACTCAGAGGTCTCCAATGACGACTCATGGCCGTATTCAGAAGCGAAAAAGAAACCAAGCAATAACATGACCCCTCCACCTCATTCGGATCCACCATTGGTCAGACCAACCTTTCTTAAACCGATCAAAAGGTCTTACGCTTTCAGAATCTCTTTAGCTCCTAGTTCAACAAATATTGACGAGCCTGTAATATTGAATAGAGCTAATGTTCTGCGACTACTAAATGCTATTCCTCAAACGGCTGACATCAAATCTCGAGACATCAATGTGATTCTATTTCCGAACAAAGAAAAAATGGAATCAGTACAGATTGATTTTTATTGCGAAGAACTCATGCACCGCGTATTGTCCACTAACCAGCGATTAGAAATCCTAGGCTTTGAAGCTGAAGAATTTACTGTGTCGAGACTAATGGCTCGGAACAAATGCAGTAATAAACTTGCGATGATGGATTCTTACTACTACAATAAAACGAATGCACATAAAGAGGTACAAAATACACAGAATAAATCTAAAGATTTGCCCGTTATTTCAAAACACAATGATGGAGAAAGTCATTTGACTTATACAAATGAGGCTGCGAAGAAAAGAGGGATATGGCGAGACCAAGGGTGGATCTCTGACACGAACTCAAGATCTAATATGGGCCTTGACCGTCGGCCCCTGAATAAGAAAACATACCTATAACAACCAACAAGACCACCAACCAATGCGAGCACAGTCTCACTATGCTCGTGGAATACAAGAGGCCACAAACACCTCTTTAATGAAGGCTCAACTGCGCTTGCTGAAACTGATATAATATGCTTACAAGAAACTTGGTTAAAAGAAGAGGTACTCTGCGAAGGTTTTTTTTAAC
Organism: Ambystoma mexicanum; assembly: GCF_040938575.1. NCBI lineage: Eukaryota > Metazoa > Chordata > Amphibia > Caudata > Ambystomatidae > Ambystoma > Ambystoma mexicanum. Next base: position 466,601,454 of record NC_090921.1, read on the forward strand.
CTTAACAAATCCTGCGATCTCTTCTCAACAAGGCCGACCAGCATCTGGCATGCTGATCCTTGTTAAAATCAACCCTTCTTGGATAATTGCATCAAGAAAGAACATATACCCGTGGGCACAGTATATGTCCATTCTCATACCAACTCCTAACAAAAATCAAGAACAACGTACAGAAAACATCTACACTACCATTTTCAATATATACTGGAATCCTACTGCAATGAATGACAACAAGTTCCTTGAATTTATATACGACGAAATCGATAATATCGCCTCAGTAAACCATGGAGCTGAATTTATAATCACAGGGGATTTCAACTTCCATTTATTTGACAAAGAAGGCCAAAAATTGGAGTCAAATGCATTATCACTCAGAGCCAAAAAATGGGTCAAAGAATTATCCATCCGAAATATCTCATTAATTGAGCCCCACTGTGAACAATAAAGGAGTGCCTATACCAACATGGTCTCGCGAAAACACAACATCAATTATTGACTATATCTTTACATCAGAAGGGCTAAGAAACCTAATCATTTCTACTGACAATATTCCTCAATCCACCAGTGATCACCACCAAATAAGAATCACATGGGACACAGTAAAAACAAAATATCCACGAATAACTTTGCCAGCTTTGGAGATTAATAATGCTCTTAATAAACTTTGCATCAAAAACCATCAAATACTTGGCATATTATCAACTTTTAAAGAGTCCACTCTTCAGGATCAAGCAAAACTTAACTACGGTTGGATCCTCGAGAAATATCATCAACCATGCCATAAGAAAAACAAACCTAATACCTTCCATAAACGTCAATTCAACCCAGAAATTGTACTGAAGAAAAAGCTTCTTCAAAAACAAATTAGACATCTAAAAAAAATGAAAGAACATGATTTTGAAATCAAAATAAAAAAAGAAAAACAAAAATACTCAAATGCAATTAAAGCAATCAAGGCCCAAATAAAACAGAATGATGCCGAAGCAATTTTAGCTGCACTCAAAGAGAAAAACACAAGGCATTTATGGTCTCTACTGAACGCTTCTCTCAAAACAACATCTATGATCCAAGAAGTTGAAGCTCAGGAATGGACTAAGCATTTCACAACACTCTATAATCCTTATCCTATTGTCTCATTAACTGCCACAACACAAAACAAGGATTCCTGGAATCTCAATTGGGACGTTAATGATATAAGAAATACCATCATCCAGAGCACCAGGACCCGATGGACTATCAAATGCTATGCTCAAAGCAAATCCGAACGAATGGGCATCCTTCTTCCTTCTTCTTCTCCAACTCATCGAAAAAACGAAACAAATCCCTCGAAGTTGGACTTTGGCTGTTTTGATTCATATCTTCAAAGTTGGTGATCGTAAAAGCCCCGCAAACTACAGACCCATAGCCCTGCTGGATCCCTTGGGTAAATTATTCGCGGGATATGTTGTCAAAAAACTTAACAACTGGGCTGAGGAAAATGCAAAACAAGAACAAAGGCAAACTGGCTTTGTCAAGAAAATTGGAACAAACGTTAATCTACTGTTACTGAATCTGATCAAACATGAGGCGATAATCAAGAAACAACAAGTATATGCAATTTTCATAGATTTAAAGATGGCCTTCGATTCAGTGAACAGATCAAAGCTCTGGTCCAAACTCACAGCCTGGGGCTGTCCAGCCTCTATTTTGAATCCCATCAAGCAACTCTACTCAAATACCTCTGTTAGAGTCCGGCTAACCAATGACAGAATGGTTACACCTCCCATTCACACCTCCAATGGTTTGAAACAAGGATGTCCATTGGCAGCCTGCCTCTATAATTTGTATGCTTATGACTTTAGCAAAAGAATTCAAAACTCAGCAGCCAATCCACCAAAAATCAATAATGAATCCATCCAGACACTAATATATGCTGATGATATTATCATTTTGGACAAAACTGTATCGGGCTTACAAAAATCTCTAGATAAAACTCAAGAATTTATGCATGAGAATGACCTGGTGATTAACAGCAACAAAACAAAGACAATGAAACTTGCCTCGCAGAAAAATAATAAATCCACTCTAAAAATATATCTAGAAAGAAACGAGATCAATATAACAACGTCAGTGAAATATTTGGGGGTGATGATCAACTCTTCCGCAAATGAACAAGAATGGAAGAACCATATTGAGGAAAAAGCCAGATCCCTGGCCAGACAAGGCTGTTTCTTTCATAGGAAGTATGGAACATACTCTATAAAACCCACAATAGCCTTGTATAAGCAAAAGGTGATCCCAATACTAACGTATGCGTCCGAGTCCATGATCAACCAAGAATCCATAAAATGGACTAGGTATGAAGCGTTGTTTTGGAGGAAAACTCTATCTCTCCCAAGGTCGTTTCCTATGGCAAGAATTCATTACGAACTAGCTATTCAGTCCATCAAATCTATAGTCTTGTGGAAGCAAATGGACCTTCTTAGGAAAATAATCTCAAAAGACAAGATCCCGTCACTGGAAATATTGAGAGAAAAAAAATCAGCTTTCCACATCACTGCACTAACAAAATGGGTTTCTGAAATCAAAATAAAAATGCAAGCCGAAGATATCTCTGAGGAAATGTTGATCAATAGACCTCAGCACGCAAAGCGTAAAATACAGACTAATGATTGGATCCAAACCATTGCTGATCAAAATAAATACAAAAGACATCTAAAATGCCAAACAGAAACAAGAGCTCTTCATGAATTACCTGCTTATTTAAACCTCTTTCCGGATTGCAACATTCGTGATCTGTTTCTCCGATTTAGGTTTAACATCTTACCAACGCGGGACTATCAGTCTATGATGGACAAAACAAAAAAAATAACTCCTTACTGTCGCTTTTGTAAAGTCGCAAATTGCAAAGAAACTTTGTTCCATTTGATTATGATTTGCCCAGCACTGAAGAACCAAAGACCCTTGCACAGAGACTATTTTGGCTTATCGCAGAAACAGCTATCAACTCAAGAAAGATGGGACAATTTGTTAAGGGGTCAAGATAAAAACCTAATTTTGACAATAATTAAATTTTGGCTGGCAATTATTAAATGAAATTCGAAATGAATGAAATATGAATATGGATTTTATGATACTCTCATTTTCCTTTTCACTCTTTTTTCTTTTTATTCTTTCTCTTTTCTCTTCTTCTGTTTAAATGTATTACTTCATTTTGTTATGTAGAAATGAAAAGTTTGTAAAATCAAACAAAACATTTTAATAAAAAAAAAAAATTGGCTGCAGTAGCACTTTCTGGCTGAACTATTTGTAAGGATGGGTCGATAAATTGGGGGGCTTGATTGAAAATGCATTTATGTGCCCCTCATAGTCGACATGTTTACACTATCAATGGTCTAGGATTAGACTATGTTGAGTAGTGTATGGCGCAACGCGACCATTGATATACTACACTAATTGATCAAGACTTTTGTCTGACATATGGAAAAATATGTGTCTATGTTTCTGATATTTTTTCGCAAGTATGCTGTATTTTGCACAAACACAATGTTCACATAGATTATTAAATGTTTTGTATATGAATTGTGATTTGTATGTGTCCTGGTAAGGACTTTATTTTTTACATGTTGTTGAATAAAATACATTTAATATATGTGATTTGAGGATTCATTGCAAACATGGTGTGCCACTATCCTCTTGTTTGTTTTTCAATATGGTTGACTGCACCCCATATTGTAATTTCTTTCCCGCAAAGCACCACCCCCCCTTTTTCATGTTTTGTTTTAATAAAAGAACTCGAGATTTTTGTTGCAGACAACACTAGCTGATGAGGTGGAATTAGAAGAGATGGAGCGTACTAAGGAGAATAACTGTTTAGATTTATTTAGAGCATATTCAACCTGCATTGTATAGTAGAGAGACATGGCTTCACGAATAGCACCATAATAGTGCTTAGAGATTTCCAGAAATGCTAATTTAGCATTTGACAATAAAGAGAATGCCATTTGCGTTCAGCCCAACTGCATTTAAGACGCAGGTCTTTCAGATTAGTATTGAACCAAGGCTCTGATGGACGTTGACGACTCTTACTCAGGCAGAGTGGAGCAAAAGCTTGAACTAACGAAAAAAGATACGTAGACTGACTTGAGCTACAATAATCCATGATAGAGGAGGCAATCTTAGTCTTTTCCACCAGATGCCATTTACCTTTAAATGCAGGTGGTGGTGCAAACACAACATAAGCCAACTGAGATGTGATAAAAAAATGGTATAACCATATGGTCCGACTAGGTAATTGGAAAGACAGGAGAAACTTCTACCAGCGATTGCGAAGCAAGTATCCGGTCCAAAGTATTACCTAAACAGTGGGTAGGACTGCAAACCATTTGAACATAGTCCAAGACATGCATTGCATTAAGAATTCGAATTTAAGTTAAAATCACCAAATATAAATACATTCTGTGTATTTAGTTTGAAGTTCTGCAATAAATTCCAGAAATGAGTCACAAAGTATAGTCTTCCCCTGGAGGATGATACACCTGTAGAATATGTATTATGTAAGAAGCAAAGACTAGAAGTTGAGTCAATAATGCTTCCATTTGTAAACAATGAATGAAAGGAAGTGCCATCAAAGTAAGCTAAGAATTTAAAAGCAGTACCACATTTAAGGAACGCATGGTATCAACATTAAGACAGAAAATAGGGACCACAGTTCAAGTCTGTTTATTGAACTTAAAAAGGGTTTTTTAAAACCGCCTTTATAATCCTAAAACTACAGATGGTAGCAAGCTACGGCCATCAAATAATAATAGCGAAGTACTAGTGGTGTCTTGTCAAAATAAAAGGGCCTATACTAATAAACCTATTGCCAATCTTTACCTCTAAATACAACTAGTTTGGGAAACAATGCTACGAAAAGGCAAGAAGTGTTCATAAAATGATATGTCAGGATGTTCTGGCCGTTGGCCTCCCTTCCCACGTTTCCAGCACAGCACAAGGCGGTACACTCGAGCTTAGCAAAGTCTCTGGCTTCTCTAGCACAAGTGTGCAGTTCAAACATTAGCATCAGGGCCTTCCGTGCCCACGTCTCTTTGCCTTCTAAAGTCCCTTAATCCAGAGGGCATGATGCAACAAACAAACTAGTTCTTTTTCTCTTTCAGATTTTCACAAGTACTCCATTTCTCAGGTGATTCACTATTCACCCCGGATCCCTCTCAGCCGGGCTCAGATCCTCTTTTGCTTGACCCATTGCAGGAACACTTTGATTTCAAAATTCTTTATCACTTTTACAATTGTCACCTTTCAGCTGCATACCTAACAGAGTCTTTCAAATGAGCACCCACGTGGTACCGAACCACTCTGTCTACAGTATTGTATCTTGGCTTCAAAGTTCAATCATTCTGCTGTTTACTTCACGTTGCTTGCCAAATAATACGCTTCATAAACTGTTCTCTTCAGTTTTCACTTTACAAATCTTTCGTGCTGCGCCTTTTATCTGTTTGGGAAAGTGTGATGCAAGTCAGGTGTGTGTAATGATTAGTAATTGCCTGACCGTGCCTGGCCTCAAAATTGGGACAACATGGCGGACTCTCATAGGGAGTTATAGCCCTTGTATTCCTATGCAGAATTATTCTGTCTCGTGGTTAATTTTTCCTCTTCCCAGTAGGGTTGGTAAAATCGGGAGGATGAGAATCTGGGGAGTTGTAGTGTTTGTGAAATGAATTAGAAAAATCTGTAAAATAATAGTTCGGAGGTCTGTCAAGGGAATAACCAGGATTGTAGTCTTGCAATGGAAATGGAAAGAATGCATTTCTTATTGGTTTAAGGAAAGGTCGAGGAGAGTATTGATATGTTGTTTCTCTGGGAAGAGAAGAATACGTTGTCTTGCCCGTGTTTTCCCCTCCTGCGTTTTCCAAGTATCCCTGGGAATAGCCTGGGTGAAACGCTTCAGGTTTCTCACACACCCCACCACCAGAGTGAGGTATGATGTAGCAGAATAATATTATAGTAAAAAGGAAAAGCTTGTTTAAGATCAGGGCCAGATGTGTCTCTAAGCCAAGTTTCAGTTACGCAAACCATATCATGCACGTACTGAGAAAGAAAATCATAACATGGCATAGCGTGGCCACACATCAAGCATGCATTTACCAGGAAACATTTAAAAGCCTCATGTATGGATTTGGGGATAGATGGACTACTAGGTTCATTACACACCAAACCTTGAGGGAAGACCGTATCAGTTGGGTAAAGCTGTAATAGCCTATCCCATGTCAGTTGATGGAATTTCAACCCCAGCAGAGTCATTCAGCCATGGCCTGTCCTGCACTCTAACAAACAGACATGGGCTGAACTTTGGCATGACTTCGGCAAATGAGGCCTGTACCTGCTGCGCATGTCCACTGCACTTCCGGGTAGGCGGCCATACTTGTATACATATGGTATCAGCCTAGCCTATCCCCTCCCATTGCTCTCAATGGAGAGAGATGACAGACCATGCAGTGAGTCTCATCCAAGAGGCAGTCAGAACAAGCCGCTTGGTGGAAGCCAGGCACCTTCCCACCGCATAATTCGGTGTACAAGGAACAGAAAATGTGCTCAAATGAACACAAGAGAAATAATATAAAAATAATTCTGTATCCAGTCACCCGCCCACTCGCTAATCAAGCTTAATAAAAAGAATAAAAATACTAAAACAAATAAACTACAGGTAAACAAAACAAATAATCCATAGATTGGGCGCAAGTTGCCAGCGGCTATATCGGGATGCAAGTGCTCGGTGTTATACTGAGTGCTCTATCCCCCTTCCAAAGAATGGCTTAGATCTTCAACGAATGTCTTATTTTTTTTTCTATGTCTATTTTTTGCTTGTCTTGTTCCGCATAGGTTGCCTCCAAAGTTGACTAGAGCTTTTCTTTTTCTTGTGCAATTGTTAATACTTTTGCTGTATCCAGAGATATCACAGACTGCTCTAATCTCCCAAAGTATTTTCACATGCCAGTTTAAGTCTTGTGGCAGTCTGACAGTTTGAAGCAGCACGGACCCATGCAGGACTGGGCCCGGAGAACATGGTATCCGGAGTTGCTGGACATGTACATCTAACCTCCTTGGAGCCCGCCGAGGAGAGTTGACCTGCTCTCCCAATCAGGACAGGTCCTCCACCTGAACCTCAGCAGCCCGAATCTTCATGCTTGGCTACTGAGAGGCTGAGACACAAAGAGTGGAACTTGTCAGACGATGTCCTCCTTTCAACTCGGAGGCCTGCTTCAAAATCTATTTAGGCTTGCATGTTGGGTACATTTTCGATTTGGTGCTGCGGGAGGCATCTGGATCCTTTATTCTGTCCTTTACCCAGTGTTGGATTTTCTGCCGTCTTTGGCCCAGACGGGCCTGCAGATTGGCACTGTAAAGGGTTAACTCACCACTATTTCAGTATTCGTTTTTCACAATACCCGCAGTTATGCAATTCTTGCAGGGTATGTGTAACTAGTTTCCTCCCCGGCAGTTTGTGATTCTGGCATGGGATTTGAAATTAGTTTTAACATTTCTTATGGGTGCTCAGTTTTGAGCCCCTTCATTCCTGTTCTGATCTTAAGGTGATTTTCCTGGTTGCCATCACTTCCACAAGGCTGGTGAGTAAGCTCCAGACATTGAGGGTCATTACAAGGTAGGAGGTAACCATGCCGCTATTAGCGGCATGGCTACCCCCTTACCGGGTTCCGGGCTCCTTGAATGAGGAATTACCGGGCCATTCCGACCTTGGAGGGCCCGGTAATTCCTCATTCAAGGAGCCCGGACCCGGTACATCCCATTCCCATTTGAGCCCCCATATGGCTCAATGGGAATGGGGAGCATGCTAACAACGGGCCCGTTATTAACGGGCCCGTTGTTGGCATGCTGGGCTGCTCAGGGACCCGCTAAGGCCACCTGGTAAAACCAGGTGTCCTTAGCGGGTCCCGCGAGCAGAACTCATAATGAGGTGGTAAGGGGTTGACGGCTCCGGCACCTTTACCGGTGCCGTTAACCCCTTACCGGCAGGGTTGGAATGACCCCCATTGCCTGTTTTACCTCCCTATTTGTATTTTTTTCAAAGAGAAGGTGATGTTGGGAGTCAGACCCTTCTTTCTGTCGAAGGTGGTCCCGGATTTCAAACTCTCTCAGAAAAACCATCTTGTTTCCTCCCCCTCACCCTTCCAAGCCAAAGGAATGATTCCATCAGCGGAATCCAGTACAGCCCCTTAAGTTCTATGTCTCTCGCACTAGAGAAGCTAGGAAATATGACTAGATTTTTGTTGGTTACATTGGTGCTCATGCTGGCAGGGCTTTGACCAAACAAACCCTGTCCAGGTGGATCTTTCTTTGCATCTCAGAAAGCTACCATCAAGCTGGTAAGGATGTGCCTGAGTGTCTTAGAGCTCACTCTACCAGGGGAGTGTCTGCCACCATTCCCTTGCAGCGGGGAGTCCCAGTGCTGGTTATTTCCCAGGTGGCAACGGTTGCTTCCTTGCACACATTTGCAATCCATTACTGCGTAGATTCCCTTGTGGGCCAAGATGCCTGTTTTGGTACCAAAGTCCTCCAGAGTTTTCTGGTTTAGGTGTGTTTTTGCTTTACCCTTTCTCCAGGTTTATGTACTGCTTTGGGAGTCTGTCGTTGATAAGAGAATCTGTGGGAGGAAATAATCCATTAGAAGAGGTGGAACTGAGGTTGCAGGCCTCTATATGTACTGGCCCTGATGTCATGTCTAGCGAGGGGTGCGTAGAGGCGACGCGGTGCTGTGCTGTGTCCGCTGGCAGCAGAAACGTTTCTGGAGAATAGCTGCACTTGGATAGGGATATCATAGATGATGGACTCCGTAGGAGGAACATCCATCAGAAAGCACATTACTGAGGGGAGTAATTAGTTCTTCCAAGACGGCAAAGGTTCGGAGCAGCACGCTTGGCTGCAAACCGCTGACTGTTCCTGAACCTTTGCTCCCCCTGTTTAAATTGCCAAATGGCTACTTTGCCCCACAGCCAGATGCGGCTCGCTGACCATGTGCAGCTCACTAACCTTCTCGGGGGCAACATGCCCCATGTGCCCTCCTGGCACCCGTTGGCACAGGGGAGTAAGGAGGGGGTGCGGAAGGCTGTGCAGCTGGACATATTGACACCAAGGATAGAGCATCAGTGGGGCGGCGGGGAAGGTAGAAGTAGCTTGCTGTGGTGCTTACACTGGCAGTCTCTACAGGAGTGAGGTGATGCTTGGCTCTGAAGACTGGGTCACACTGACAGCCAGGGGAGTGGAGGAGGGGTGCAGCTGTAAAGTAGCAAGCACACTTACAGCCAAGATAGGATGGGGGCATTGCTATTTAGTGCTGCCGCACACTGACAGCCAGGGAAAGGCACCCAGGACAAAGAATTGCTCTGAAATTGCTACATTAGCGCCACACTCTCAGGGCTAGTGTAACATTTCTGCAGGCCTAGGACACAAGTAGCTGTTGAGTGCCTGTGGATGGGCTGGTGGTGATCAATTTAACTCCCTGGCTATGGTCCTGTGATGCTTCATGCTCGAGCTCATCCCTCTAGCCATTAAGCTACACAATGGGCCCCATTACGAGGTTGGAGGTAGCCATGGCGCTATTAGCGCCATGGCTGCCTCCAAAACCCTTCCGACTCCGGCCTGGTGAATGGAGTAATTACCGGTCCATTCCGAGGTCGGATGGACAGGTAATTCCCCATTCCCATTTGAGCCCCCATAGGGCTCAATGGGAAGGCGGCAATAACGGTACTGCAAATTGCGGTACCGTTATTGACCCCGGTGTCCCTTTGCGGGTCCCGTATTTAACGCCTGCCAAAACCAGGCGTTGAGGAAGGACCCGCGAAGGGAACTCGTAGTAGGGCGGCAAGGTGCCCTTACCGGTGCCGGTAATCCCTTATCTCCCACCTCGTAATGAGGCCCAATGTAATTAATCCCCTTTTACTCTCGCCCTGGACATTGGTGTTTGTGCGATGATGGAAAGGAGCACACCAATCACGATCCTAAATCGGTGCCTGCCCTGCCTTTTATTTGGTACATTCACATTAGAAGGTGTGCTGCTGCTGTAGCAGCAGCATATGTTCATTAAAGCTGTTAAGGTTTCCATTGAGGTGTGGATTCTAGCATGCTGTTGATTGTCCTGTGCCGGTTTCAAGTATGAGGCAGAGGTTTTATCACAGCCAGCACGGACTTGTTTCTTACAGTGGCATTACTTCCATTATGGGCAAAGCCAACATGAGTTTGTTCTTGTGTGGGATGCTGACATATATTGGCACAGCCAACAAGTATGTTTTCTTACAGTGCCATTCTTGGGCATAGCGCATATGAGTGTGCTTTTACAATTACTGGTCACAGCCAGCATGTACATGTCTTCTTGCACTGTCAGTATGCTGCATATATTGTGGGAAAAGGCATACTGAGTATGCATTGGAAGCTTCTCCTGGTATACTATAGGGGCCCTGTCATCTGTTGGATTTTTTTTATTTTACTCTTCAAAGCTAATAGTAAATTGTATGGCTTTTTTCCCAACTAACCAATTTTGCTTAGAAACCCACTGATAATTCTCTTGTTTGTTTGCTCGCTCCCCTCCTGCCTCTATACCTGTGCACTCATGAAAACATTTATTTGCACCACTCCAATGACAAATGTCACTAGCTGCCAGTATAGACAACCAGCATAGTGTCAGTAGGTAGAACTGGTGGAGGATATGGGTAGGTTGTAGAGTGTGGAATGCGAAGTTGATGACTCTGTCTAAAGGGGTAAAAGAGTAGAGAGGAAGCCCATGAAGCAGGGGCGTCGAGTACGGGGGGGCTCCGGGCCCGAGCCCCCCTCCCCGCAAAATCAAGTCGGGGCTGAGCCCCCCCCCCCACCCTTCCCTCTAGGACTCATATTGGTGTATGGTCCTGGAGGGAAGGGTTTAGCGCGCAGCTGTATTCAAACTGTGGGGGGCGCCCCTCTGGTGGGCCGCAGCCTCATGCCCAGGGGGGGCGCGCATCCACAGTTTGAAAAGAAAAAAAGAAATTAAAAAAACAGGATAAATGACCAAAGGGTCGGGCTGTTGCTTCGTTAACAAGCAGCAGCCCGATCCACGGCCCCTGCCACACATGCTTAGTGCGACAGGGGCCGGGCCTTTGTGGGGCCTCAGGCTCCATTAGGAGCCTATTTATAAAGACAAAAGAAAAAGCTTACACCTTCTTTTGCCTTGATGATGGTCATCTCAGCAAAAGAATGTGTGTGCTTTTTTTTGTCTTCATGAATAGGCTCCTAATGGAGCCTGAGGCCCCACAAAGGCCCGGCCTCTGTTGCACTATGGGTGGTGGCAGCAGGGTCGGATTGGCCCCTGGCCGGGCCGAAATCGTCCCTGTGGAGTAAGGGCCAGTTTCAGGCCATGCTTGGGCCGGTTTGAAAAAAGAAATTCGGAAAAATTCATTTTTTTCAAATTTATTTTTTCATTTTTTATTCTTCAAAAACCTTTCATCCTTCTTGGGTCGATATAAGTACCAACACAGGTTGGGTGATATTGTATGCATATTTGTTCTATAAAAAAGAGCTTAAGGGTAAGTGCTATATAATACAATATTATCATGTGGCCTTGGACGTCTGCTTGGAGTCACAGTATTTTGACAATATGGATCTATACACACAGATATTAATGATACGTATGGTGATCCATTCTTGTATGAAATGTATATCACCTTAGTGAAGTCATAACCATATTTTTCGTAGTGTAGTTTACTTAGGAACAATGCTATTTGATGCCACTTCCTATTTTGTCAAGGGGTGAAAGGTTGTGTTTCATCGCTTCCCGGATGTCATTTTGGTGTGGGGTCAAATTACATCACTTGCGGTGATATCATCAGAGGTCAAGTGTCGTGAGGCGAGGGGTGGGCCACTTTTTTTTTGGGTGACTGGGCCTATTTCTTGTCCCAGTCCAACCCTGGGTGGCAGCAGTGGTGTGGAACTGCCCAAGTGTCACAGAAGTGCTAGAACATATTTGGGCACAGACACCTACTGTTTTACAAATTAAGCACTTGGTATACACATGCAGTTGCAATTAAATGTTCATTAAAAAAGTGTGCCCGCAAGAGTATGATATCACAGAGAAACGGGGACCCCAAAGCCAGTTCATCTACCCACTCCCAGGTGTGCTACTGAACAGGTAGATGTAAATCGAGAGCCAACCAACCTCTTTCTCCTATCTGTGCTACTGTACCATACAAATTATGGGGAATCACTTTCCTGCAGCCTCTCTCCCAGTCATCGATTCTTGATGATTTACTGGTGCAGTCACAAAAAAAAGATTTTTTTGTGGTTCATTTTGTTTACAAAAGTAGCGCATTGATAAAACCCCCTGGCTGCCAGTTCATTGTCCTTGGAGCGTCCCAGGCTCCCTACCCCCTGAGAGCCACCAACCTTGGGTGCTGTTTTATAACAAATGAAAGACGCAGACAGAACAATAACTGTGTGAGTCAACTGAGAGATGAATGCACTCATGCTCCATTCAGAGAGAGGCTTTGAAAATGTAGCGCTGACAAATCAGAGAATCAGGGGGGCAAAGAAGCACTGCACATCTCCGCTCCATCTTCATGGGTTTACGGTTGCCACCTGAAAGGTTGCCAGCAGCTAACCTGCCATCCTGTCCCAACTCCATGCCTCGCGTGCTATGCCCTGGTCAACCAAACCCTGTGAACTCATAGGACGCATACGACCCATAGAAGTCTTTTTACCGCCCGTCCTGAACATCTGTTTCTTGCACTAGTGCTATTGATGCGTGCAGCTCCAAGGTATAATATTAACAACCAGTGTTTGTGGGTAAAGGGCCGGCATAAAGTCTCTATTTCAGAGCCAGAGTCAAATGATAAGGTGCTTGTGGCAGTATGGAGTTCCAGGCCTCTGCTTGGACGCCGGGTTCTGCAACCTTTAGCTCTGCAGATGTGTTGGACTACAATGCTCATCAGCCCCAGCCAGCATAGTCAATGGTGATGGATCATAGGCGTTGTAGTCCAAAACATCTGGAGAGCCACATGTTTAAGACCCCTGGCTTTAAGGAACAGGAAGTAAAATAATCCATGAAATTAACAGGAGTATGACGTTCCTGGATGTACATGGGTAGAATAAAAGTAGACTAGAAGAACAGCCTGGGGGCATGAAGTTTATGTAGGATGGAATGGTGGGGGTCTGAGGAGACAGGGGTATTTTACAGGTCTGAAACCTGGTAATCCACTTTACAATAAAAGACAACATGGAGAGAGGTGATGTCTCTGTGTGGCCTGTAAATCTGCCGAGATACCACAAAACTGTACTACCATTACTGCCACTTGGTCTGGCGGTATTACTGCCGGATTACAAGTGGTGGTAGGCAGTGTTAGTCCCCATTAATTGGAGTCCATAGGACTCCATGGTGGATTTCAGCGGTATTACCCCCATAATCCCAAAATTCTCTGTAATTTTATGCAAAGCTGCATTTTATTTTTATAAGGTTATTTTACTCACTGAATGCTGATCAAGTGTTTTAAGTCTGGACTTTATTAACTGGGTGCTTGTAATTGCAGCACAAGCACTCTTTACAATCTAAACTAGAGGTGTGTTTACAATGTTGATTGTTCCAAAATACATCTCCTAGTGTGCTGCTTTGGGTCAGGTGGCCCCCTTTAAGCTGTACACAATGATACATTGGGCCTCATCACGAGTTGGGCTGTATTCCCGGCTGTAATACCGCGACTGTAATAGCCCTAGCACCGACCGGTCCGGCTGTATTACCGCTGGATCACGTGTTGGGTGTTAACGGTAAATCCCCATTCCCAACTGGGTCCATTGGATTCAATAGGGTATTTTCAGCGCTAATTATGCGGGCTAATACAGCCGGCGGTAATACAGCCGAAAACAGGGGATTTTCACCTCCAGAGAAAGGCTGGAGGTAAAACAGCCCATTTAGCGCCCAACTCGTGATAGGGCCAGCCCTTAAATGCGGCTGTAATACCGTTACCACCGCATTTAAGGGCTACAGCTCAACTCGTGATGATGCTCATTGGCTGGTTGACATACTATGTGATCTGTGTATTTTATAAAGGAAACTAAGACCAGAAGAACTCACCACCCCAGAAACTCCCAATCCCACCTTTGGGGGCATTACTGTGGACATGGGAACGAATGAATAAAAAAGCATTTGCCTTCAAGAGAAATCTAGACCTTTGCAAAAGAACAGTTGGAGCTGGGCAAGCCACCTACCAACATTAAGGTCCAGCTTTGATGAATACTTCCCTGAAGTAAATGCTGGCATTAATGACTGGGTGATGCAGACTTTTCTGGCAGAGGAGGTGGTGCATCATCCATTTGATGCCCAGGAAGAGCTGATTGAGGTTCAGTCGGACACTACTCTGCAATCTGAATTTAGGAACATTGCAGTGGGTGAATTTTGACTGAAGCTAATCCTGGAGTATCCTACATTTGCATGGTCTGCTATACAGTCGCTCTTACCCTTTGGGTCTTACTACTTGTGCGAAATAGGCTTTTCAGCATTGGCTTTTTTACTGACTCCTTGATTTTTTGAATAAGGGGTGTTTCAAATGAATGTTGAAAACCCAGAAAGTGGGAGTTTTTAAAACATGGAGACAACCATGGCTACAACATTTAGACGCAAGTGCTTCCATCAGTCCCAAACATCACATGGGTGCAGGGTGAGCCTGGGTAACTGCTCTTTAACATTGTGCACTACTTTACCAGAATTTCTGGTAAACTACAATGTTAAAAGCAGTTAACACTCTTCCCCCCAAGTCTGAAACCACACTTGATTGCATTATACTTCAGCCAGGATTGCATTATACTTCAGCAGTACATCTGATGTGTCCACTGAAAGGTTAAAGATTAAGCTACATCCCTAACTCTATCTGGTTACCCAGAGGTAACATCTTAGCAAATTTCACTTGTGGCTGGCCAATCTACAGCAGCACTATTGTAAGTTTGAATTGTTGATGTTTTACTGAACTATTGCACCACACACAACTTGCTTGGTAGTTTTTAATCGGGAAATGTCTTTACTTCTCGTTTACCTTGAATTGGGAACTTTTTTTTTTGTTGGTGGTGGTGGTACTTCACCTTGCAGCTGTACCTTCTGTTTAGCAAGCATTTCATTCTCCCATCCTAGTTGTGTTGCTGGATGATTATAGAGCGGTGGAGTAGGGGTAGTGATGTCTTACTGGAATGCAACTCGAAGGCTTAAATCTCCTTCTTTCTTGACTTTAGTATATGCAGTGCATGCTAGTCAATG
This sequence comes from Ambystoma mexicanum, assembly GCF_040938575.1. NCBI lineage: Eukaryota > Metazoa > Chordata > Amphibia > Caudata > Ambystomatidae > Ambystoma > Ambystoma mexicanum. The sequence goes on from NC_090921.1 coordinate 466,616,713, forward strand.
TTTCCACTGTTCTGCACTGCGCGCGCCAACACCCACCCCCCCGCGCGCCGTTGCACCAAGTTGGCGACTACATGCAAATTTGTGGTCATATAACTGCCAGTGATGTCACTTCCTGGATTTGGCCCCCCCTCCCTCCCCCCGGGAAATTCATAAATCGGCTCCCCTGCCATGAAGTAGGCACAAACCGTAGTCTTGTTTGCTGTTCTTGACACATTTTCTGAATGGCGTGAAGATTAATATTAGCAGCAGAAGCAGTGGTAGTGAGGAACTATCGTTGGGCTCACTTTCAAAGACCTTTGGCGAGTGAGAAAGAAGGGTAGGCGCGATGGAGATAGGCGAGGGAAGGTTAGGTATTGCGTTGGAAGCCGGGAGAGAAAGAAAGTTACGTTTCTGAAAAAAAGTTCAGTAGCGGAGACCCATCCATTGACTCATTGCAGTGTGACAGCTGATGATGCTTTCTTTATTTTCTATTTTTTTAAAAACGTTATTTAACAGTTTGCATAGGGTTACAGGGTACCCATAACATTCTGCATAGTGTCATCTGAATGTACATCCTTATATCATACAATGGCCCTCATTAGGACCCTGGCGCTAAGTGTTTAATGGCGCCGTAAAAGGCTGCCGCGCCGTTAAACACTTAGCGCCTTACTACGAGGTCCCTTTGCGGGACCCGACCTGAACGGCTGGTCTAGACCTAAGGTGCTAAGTACGGTACCTCAATTTGCGGTAACGTACTTAGCACCTTCCCCAGTCCCATTGAGCCCTATGGGGCAAAAATAGGAATGGGGAAGGGCCAATGTTCAATGGGGAATTACTGCCCCGCCAACCTTGGAATGGGGTGGTAATTCCCCATTGAACATTGGCGGACTCGTTACGATACCGGCACCAACCATGGTGCTAATAGCGCCATGGTTTAGCGCCAGTATCGTAATGAGGGCTAATGGGCCTCATTACAACCTTGGTGCTAAGTGCACCAACTTTACCACCATGGTGTAAACTCCGTTTACACCATGGTGGATGGCGGATTTACCGCCCCATTCCAAGGTGAGTGGGGCGGTAAATCCCCATTTCCCATTTTCCCTTCCCCATTCCCATTTTTGCCCCATAGGGCATAATGGGAGTGGGGAAGGCGCTAATTACGCAGCCGTAAATTACGGCGGTGTAATTAGCACCATGGCAGGTTAGCGCCATGGATTTTAACGCCTGCTAAAAGCAGGCGTTAAAATCAGAATCAGGCGTTAAGGGTTAACGGTGGCGTTAACCCTTAACGCCTGAGTTGTAATGAGGCCCAATGTCTTTATTCCCATGTATTGGGATGTCATTTCTACACGATCATGGTGGTTTTATCAATATCCTTAAGGTAGCCTTATGTGTTCTATGTGCATTTCACAACATCTTAGTCTTGTTGTCCATTCATATATGTTCGGAATGGGCCCCATATGTCCTTGGGTCTGCTGGTTGTAACAATTGTACATCCATACCCCCCCTTCATTATCATTTACAAATGTAATTTCCTTTAACCATTGCTGGATCGTTGGAGCCTCTTTCGCCGTCCATTTAAGTAGAATGCATCTCTTAGCTATTATACAACCCATGTTGAATAGTCTACGTATAGTTATTTTCACCTTCCCTATATCTCCCAGTAGGTACTTTCAAGGAAAGAAGCAATGGAGGTATTTCCGTCATTTCATGCAGCACCTCTGCTACTTGTTGCCAAAAGGCGTAGATCGGGGAGCAGTTCCAAAACATATGTATAGTGTCTGCGTCTTCGCTTCCACATTTTGGACATTTTGAACTGGCATCAGGGTTGAACCTTGAGGTCCATGCCGGTGTACAGTGGAGTCTGTTTAACACTTTAAATTGAATCAATCATAATCTCGCGTTCAGTGACACATCTTTAGTACGTTTACAGTATTTCTCCCATCTCACTTCATCTATCACCAGGCCTGTGTCCTTTTCCCATTTATCTTTCACTTTGCTGTGTCGTTCTGTTTCGGCTTGAACATTAGCATAAATGCTTGCCCGTAGGCCCCTTCTGTTGTCTCCTCGTACTACCATATCGATACAATCATTTGATTCAGGTTCTAGTGGGAACGTTGACCATTTCTTTTTAACCGCTGCCCTCATGCAATACTATTGAAGTAAGCGCACAGGGTTGTCTCCCAGTTTAGTTTTAAATTCTTCTAGTGTAACAAATGTGCCCCCGGGGAAAAGGTCACCCAGTTTTATTTCCCTGTCTGGGTCCCATGATGTTTGGATATCCGCATCTAGAGTTGGGGGTAGGTCTGGGTAGTTCCATAAGGGCATTCTATTACAGTATGAGGTTTTAATCCCTAATCTATCATTCATCCGTCTCCATGCATCTACAGTGGTACGTACCGGGTCAAATGGGCATGGGTCTGCATGATGGTCGTTCAACAGGCTTGTCTTAATGTCAAACGGTGATGCCCCATATGTTTCAAGCTTTTTGTGTGTCGCTTCTGCTTCTTGACTGTACCAGTACCCTGCGCAGTGCGCCTATGCTGCTAAATAATATAACTCAAATCTGGAGTCGCAATACCACCCCTGTCATAAGGTTCCGTGAGGGCTTCCCATTTCAAATCCCACCACCAATGTTCTCAGTTTATTGAAGAACCTTCGTCCTGAACATATTGGAATGGTGCTGAAGAAATACAATAATGTAGGTACCAACACCATTTTCAGAATTGCAATTCTGCCATATAGTGAAATAGGATGTTTTGTCCACAAAATTAGCTTATGTTCTAATACGTCCATCCATCTCTGTCCGTGTAGTTCATTTGGTTTCATTTGGTTTTATTGTATTATTTGTCAAGGGGAATAGTTCTGACTTCGTTGCTTTTGTAGCCAGAGTGTTGTGTGAAGTTGGTTATGTCCGCTAGTATAGGCCCTATGTTCTCTGCAGTGTTCCTAAAATACAAAACAGTATTTTCTGCATACAATTATATCACCTGTGGGAGGGCCCATTTACGTATTCCCCAATTGCTGTGAAATTCTCTAGCTCTGTTTGCTAATGGTTCTATAGTCAATGCAAACAATAAGGGGGTGAAGGGACACCCCTGTCTTGTACCACTCGCCAGCTTGATCAACTCTGAGTAGTTTCAGTTAGTGTGCACCCTGGCTCTCAGGTCTTTATACAGCAACTTGACGTATTTTATGAAGCCCTCCCCCAGGCCAAAGCATCTAAGTGCCCCAAACAGAAAGTTCCAAGAGACCGAATCAAAGGCTTTCTCGGCATCTCATATTACTGCAGCAGCAGATGCTTTTGGATTCATCTGGTCTATAGTACCAAATAGCCTGCGTAAATTCAAGGCTGTCGACATCCCGGGGATGAAGCCTGATTGGTCAACGTGTACCAACTCAGCCATATATGGTAGGAGCCTATTCGCCAATATCTTTGCAAATATATTTGCGTCTACACTAATCAATGAGAGTGGGCGGTATGAGACCATCTCATTCGGGGGTCTGCCAGGTTTTTGAAGGACCGTAATTACTGCCTCCGTCATTGAGGGCGGGAATTCACCTATGTTGCATGATTCTTCCCACACCTTTAGCAATCGGGGAGCAAGGATATCTTTGTATGTTTTATAAAGCTCGATTCCCATCCCATCTGGGCTGGGCGCTTTGCCGAATGCCAGCGCTGCTTTGGCATCTGTTATTTCTTCAAGTGTTATGGGGCTATTTCATTTCTCCCTTGCCTCCCAATTCAAGGTGGGTAATTTTGTCCATGCAAGGTAGTCATCTACTTCTTCTTTAGTTATTATGTCTGCATTGGCGGATATGATTTGATAGTACTCCTTAAACATTGTATTTATTTCCCGGGCTTCCATGGTTTGTCCTCCATCAGGTCTTGTTATGTCCGTGATGTGATGTATGCCTCTCTCACCCTTAATCAGTCCTGCCAGCAGGCAACCTGGTTTTTCCCCCTCTCCATATCTCCGTGCCTGCACATTCCAAACCATGAATCGTACTTTGTGTTCTGCCAGTTCTCAAAATTTTAGCAGGTTACCCTTAATCCCAGTAGTGCCCTATTCCCAGTTTCACCATATTCATTCTCTAGTCTTCTTAACCCCTCCTATATTTCCCCCAGTTATCTACGTGTGGTCTTAAGTATGCCTGTCATGGAGGCTATCATCATGCCACGAAACCAAACCTTGAATGTCTCCCATACAGTGGCATAACTTGCCACTGATCCCTCGTTGTTCTCAAAAAAGGCCTTGATGTCTATTATTAATGTCTCCACAAGTGAGGTGTCCGCCAGCACAGATGGGGACATTCTCCAAAGGGTGTGGGACTTACTTTCTAGCGTCAATTTTATACTTGGAGGACCGCGGGCGAGTGGTGCGACCAGGTTCACGGTAGAGTGGTTGTATTGTAGGATTTGTCAAGCCACATGTCAGAGATCAATCAAAAGTCTATTCTTGATAGTGCATCATGTACGGTGAAGTAATATGTAAATTCTGCTTCGTCTGGGTGTTCCTCCCACCATGTGTCTATTAGTGAGTACTATGCCATGATCTGGCGTATCATCTGGGCTGCCTTCGTGATGCTGGGATTTCTCTTATTGGATCTGTCTTTGGTATTATCAAGTATTGTATTAAAATCACTTCCCACAGTATTAGTACATCAGGGGTTTCCCCAACCAGCATGGTCACTTGGATATAGAATGTGGGGTCATCGATATTTGGGCCATATGCATTTACTAGCGTCAAACATTGTTTATCGACCCGGTTACTATGATGTATCTACTGTCTGGATCTATATGGGTGGAATTCAACTTAAAATTAATGGATTTATATATTATATTAATGTGATTACTCCACTTGCTTGACATGAGTATCTGGTATAGTATCTGTTTCTTCTCCACTTTGGTGCAATTTGTCTGTGCGTTGTCTCCATTGCATGTGTCTCCCGCAGCATGACTATGTTGGGTGAATGTCGTTCCAGGTAAAACCATATTTTCCTAGCTTTTATTGGGTTATTGAGATCTTGTACTTAACATGAGATCAGTTTCAAACCATCAGCCATGTCTGTCTATTGTGAGTATCGTTGTAACCATGCTGTCCATGTACATTCCGTATACAGTAATTTGTCTTATCTGTCCCCTCTCCCACATTTAACTTTTCACATCAACTTTTTCACCCTCAACTGTGGGACCTCTAGGGTCACCCCAATTGATATGATATGATAGGTTATTTATAACGTGCTTAATACCCAGAGGTTTCTAAGCGCAGACCCGGGGATCGAACCTGTGTTGCTCCATGTTGTTTTGCTTCCAAGGCGAGTACGTTGCCCCTGACCTATCCTTACCTCTATTTGATATTAACATATATAGTACACCCTTCCCACCCCTCCCGTCCTCCCTCACCATCACCCCCAACTTGATGATGTAATATCCCAACAACTTTGGAACTTCCCCGGGCTGCATGTTGATCGCCATGTCTTCCCATTGTGGTTCAACTTGCTCCATCCAGTTCAGTTATTTCTCGCTTGCACTCTTTTGTTTTGTATTAGCTTGCGGGGTATACTCCAACGTACTGTGCCTGTTCAGGCATTCTCATCTGCGAGTATCACTCCATTCCCCAGCGGTCCGTCCTGGCCTTCATTTTGAGGAGTCAAAGGGGGTCAGGGGGTATGGAAGTCTCTACGTAGGATAGTGTTTCATTCGGATTTTCAAAAAAGTGGGCCCTTCCCCGATGTTGAATTCTCAGTTTGGCAGGAAAGATCAGGGAGCATGGTATATGGTGTGCTTTGAGGAGGCGCTTCACTGGATCATATGTCTTTATTTGTGCCTGGACCCCTGCAGCAAAGTCTGGGTAGATGTGTATATTACTGGATTCAAAGCGCAATGTTCCCAATTCTCTTGACAATTTGAGGATTACATCTCGGTCTCTGTAGTTAAGCAATCTAGCGATGATTGTGCATGGAGGTGCGCCTGGGGCAGGGTGTGGGGGGCGAATGTCCGATATGCCCTTTCAACCAAGAACTGGGAGGAGAGCTTAAAAGGATCAAACAGTGTTTTAATGAGGTTCTCAACAAAAGGCTCCATCGGGCCTTTACACGCTGATTCAGGCATGCCCACAATTCGAATGTTATTTTGTCGTGACCTAGATTCCAGGTCGTCGCATTTGTTCTTCATTCTGCTGAGTTCTGTCTTAATTGGTGTTATATCTCGGTCATGGCATTCTACAGTGTCTTCCGTCGTACTGAACCGCATTTACATCTCGTTGATGCGGCTGCTCTCTTTCTCAATTTTCGCTTTCAGGGATCCTATTGTAGAGATGATATTGTCTAATTTCACATTGATTGACATGAATCCGCTTTTCCTCATTTATAGTAGCTGATCTTTGCGTGAACTGCTTTCCCCTTCTTCCCCAGGGTTTATGCTGGGAGAGTTGGTCGTCTTCTGAGATGAGGGGCGAGGGCCTTTGAACAAATCTATGGGGCCCTTCTTCTTGTTGGCTCATTTCGTCATTTTCTTTGTGTGCACTGGGCTAGGTCTATTATTCAGTTATGCTGTTGGCTGCCGACTTCCCTGTCCTATACCTTTGTCCGGGTGTTCAGTTCAACCCTCGTTATGCAGCTGGGTACTTATATCATTTGCCCTAACCGTTTCCGTCAGTCTCAGTATCGAGGTGATGAGGAGTGATGCCACCCAACGTGCATTTGCCTGAATGTCTCAGTCATATTATTTCTCCCCCTCACTATGCGTAACTGCTAGTCAAGCACACTGAATTCCTGCTGGGCAGGTTCAATTGGTAGTGTTGCTCAGTTTCTTTCCCAGATAGGTTATTGCCGATTCTCGTAGGTGGCATGTCGATGTGTCAACGTTTCCTCCTTATAATTGCAGGCTGTGTAGCCCAGTTCTTGTTTACGGTATAGGATATGTCAGTGCCTGGGCTGTTGTTGTTCCTACTTTCTATGCCTCATCAAAGGGTGCACTGAGGCTCTGTTTCCCGCACTTGGCTGGTGCTGGGTGGCAATTAGGGGAATCTCTGCCCGGTTCTGTATTATGGACGGGTGGCATACCTATGGTGCAGTATCAGGTCTCCTGTGGGTGTGGTTTGGCTTCAGCTTGCATTGTCTTTAAGATTAACTGTGGCAGGTGTCACACGTATCTGCATGGGCCCTTTAATGAATGTGCAGTGTTGTTCCTCGTTGTGTGTCTGTCATGCAGATATTCCTGGCAGTGCAGCGTTTAAGTTTACTTCTTGATGGATGGGCCACTCAATATTCATTCCCGTCATGCCAGCTCCGTGATCCCCAGTAGAGGCTCTGCTCGATTTATAAAGCGGGTGCCCAGATCGGAGAGAGTTTTGCATCCCACGTGGTGTGGGTTATTTGCATATGGCGAGCCACCTCATAACCACCCTCCACCCGATCTTGTTATTTCCAGCCATGTGCACGGATCGTTCCCCAGTGCTCGCTGGCTATGTCTGTATCCCTAATTCCACTGTGACAGCTGTGCGTTCGCTGTCATTGCGGACTCTGCCGTGTGGCAGTGTGCATCTCCTCGCAGAGACCGTTTGTTTCAGGGCGTTGTGGTTTTTGGGCAATTCAGCCCGGTGGGGAGCCAAGTCGCAGTGTGCACTCACCGTCTCACAGGTGTTACTCGTATGCCATCTGTTCGCCCGGTGCCGCTGTCGATGAAACCTGCAGTCTCCTCTGGGGTACTGATTTGTGCTGTTCAGCACTCCTGGTCGCACTCTGCCAGCCATCCCTGGGTGAGCGGCGCATTCGATCGCATCTGGCATTGTAACAGCCGATCGCTCATTCTAGCGGGAGCCTGCCCCTCCTCCTCCGCAGGCCGCCGTCGGCTTCACCACTTCCCGGGCTCCCTGTCAGCCTTCCAAAGCATTTTCGCCTGGCGTTTCAGAATCTGTGGATCTCTCAGTTGGGCCACTGGTGCCCAACCCGTTCTCCTTCAAAAATCTTATTTAAGTTTGAATGTCCGTGCACGGCAAGCGGATGAATTTGTCACAGGATTACTGATGGAGCCGGAGCTTCGCAATCAGGCAGCCATCACACATGGCTGCTCAATAGCGCCCCCTGATGATGCTTTCTGAGATGGCTAGGGTGAAGGAAGGAAAAGAAAAAAAGATTTGAGTTGTTAGCAAAAAGGTAATAGTGTAAGATAAAGGAATAGATACATTTTCCTTCGGATGATGTATGGAAGGTGAAGATAAGAGGTCCAAGGACTGATCCTTGGCGAAAGCCAAAAGGGAGAGCGTTGAGGGGAGGCTCGGGGGAGTCGGGGGGGTCAGAGGTTTGTGAGTTCCAGGAGATTTGATGAGCGGCTAGGTGAGTGAAGAGTAGTCAAACTCAAGGCCCTAGGGTGTGATGAGGAGAGGAGTGTTTGTGTTGGAGGTCATATAGGAAGTATAGTAGAAGGTTTGGAATGCTGTGCAATCTGGAGCAAGTTTTTGGAACGCATGAGTGCATTCTCAGTGGAGAGTTCACTATGGAAGTTATCGAAGTGAGAGTGGTCAATGTGGAGGTATGAGGATGTGGGTGAAGTAGAGAGAAAGACTAGGTGAAGAGAGTTCCCTCAGAGTGGGTAGGCTGGGAGTGGTCAGATAGGAGGAAGTTCAGTTCAAGGCAGGTGGATGCAGAGTGCTCGTGAAGTTTAAAGTCCTCCAGCATGGCAATAGAGATGTTGGTAGGAAGTTTCAGGTCAAAGAAGGAGTTGAGGACCAGAAGGTCAATAGATCCAGAACAGTGAGAGGAGTTGGGAGAGTTGAATAGTTGCATGTTCAAAAGAGGAAGAGGTGATGGAAGAGGGCTGTGGTTATGGCATTTTTGATAAGGAGCCCCATAAGGAGCCCCACACCTGCACCCTTCCCAACATGTCAGGGCGCGTGAGAGAAGATAGCAAAGTCAGTGTGGAGAAATCCAGGTTTGATTGATAGCAAGAAGTTAAAGTTGAGGGTGGTAAGTGTAAACATGGTAGGTGATATAGAAAGACTTGTTTCAGAGGGATATGTCAGTCATGTTTGTGGATTTTCAGTGAAGAAGAACTCACTAATGCGAGATGTGGAAGAAAAAAACATGGAGTAGTAAAAACCATAGCACATGGTACAACATTGAAAAGCCTAGTTGAAGTATATAGTAGAAACGCTATTTATATGCAATACTAAATACAATGAGTACATAGCAGAGGAGATTGATTATTAATAAGCTGATCTCTGGATTTCCCTGAAGAGTAGATATTCAAAATACAACGGGAGAAAAGCTTAAGCACAACCACTCGCCTTGGTAACAAAATAATCTGGGTTCGATAACACATTTAGCCTTTAATACCCATCCCTTCAGTCGATAAATTGAGTACCACGGACCTTAATTCTTAGAACGCTTATAAGCTGGAGGACTATGTTAGGAAGCGCTTTATAAATCACTACATGATTATTATAAGGCCGTGTATTTGTAAATACAATTGGTCATTATAGGAGAGAGAATTTTAGAATGTATGCAAATGTCATGATGCCATCTATAGCTAAACAAAAAAACACGAATATATTGCTACCTGCTGTAGATGTGATCTGGCTTTCTGGTCAGTGGAGATACCAGGCCTTTACTATATGTGGGAAGGGCTGTGCACAAGCAGCTTGAACATCTCTTCTACCTTTCATTGGTAATTGTCACAATATTTCCCCTCCCGATCTCCTGCTACCCTCAGCTTCACCAGAGCCCACAAGCCAGACAAGACACTTCCCAAAAGACCACCCAACTCCTCCATATACTTGTTCCATAGAATATGCTGCAGTAGAACTCCCAAACCATGTCCTTGAAATCATGACTAACCCAGGTAAACTTGCATTCTCAAACAGACAAAGACACAAGACTGAAAAAACACAAGAGTGCTTTATGATACAGCAAAAGAACCACTATTGGATGGTTTTTATTGACCATCCCATAGTCGCTACAATGACGCGCCAAGCCTTTGAAACCCGTTCCGAATCCCCATCCCCCTCCAGTCTCCTTTGCTCCATACTCTGCACCTGCCATCCTCAAGTGACTCCTTAGTTGTTCTGTACCATGACAACCCCCATGATAGGTGTGCACGATTTTGATCACCCATCCTACTTTGGCCTCTCTTCCCAGACATAAGCATGAGTACTGTTTACCCAAGCCAATCACCAGACAATGAAAATGTACATTCACAATTCCATTGTAGAAAGCATTATATGATAAACTGTCCAACACGTTACATGCATAGTGGCAGACCGAACAACCAAATCTTTTTCTTTGATGGGTTACAGAACAATTTCCATCTAATTTCTGTCCGAACTCCCTCTTACCCTGCGTATCTAAACTATTGGAACGTGCTGTTTACACCCAAGTTTCTTCTTTTGTCAACCATCACCCTTCTTCTTCCCTTCCAATCTGTGTTTTGTTCCCATCACTCTAAAGAGACCACCGTCTTGGAGTTTCTTCTATCTTCACGCTATTCTAAACTTTCCATACTTCTTGTTCTTCTTGATCTGTCTGCTGCATTCGACACTGTTGATCACGCTATTCTGCTCTCATCTTGGATTACGGAGCTTTGTACTTAAATGGTTCCACTCTTACCTCTCTGTTTGCACTTTCTGTCTCCTTGGCCGGCCAATCCTCCCAGGCCCTCCTGCTTTTTTTCATGGGGTACCTCAAGGCTCTGTCCTCTGCCCGCTGCTTTCTCTCTCTACACCTCTCCTATTGGCTCGGTTATTTCTTCCTTTGGATTCTCCTATCATCTCCACAGTTTGTTCTTTTTCATCTCTCTCAGACTCTATTCACTCTTCTCTCTCAGCGTGCTTTCTTTCGATCCAATCTTGGATGTCCTTCCACTATATGCATCTAAACCCTTCAAAAAATGCTTCTCCCTATCTCTACTGTTCCTCCACTTCCTCCTCCCCTGACTGTCTCATTTCCACCCTCTCCACTCTCGCTATTTTGGAGTCATTTTTTATCCTTCTCTCTCCTTTTCGCTTTACATCTCCTTTTCTCATTCCTGCAAAATTCACCCATTTCACACTTGTAAATCCTGCCTCTCATCCTGAATTTTTTTCTTGTCTATTTTATTATTTGTTAATTGCTTGATCGTCCGGCTAACCAAAATATCAAATCAAATATTTTGAATGATGCATGAAACCGGGCTAACATGTTACTCCTACTGCCATATGCACTTTCATTTTTGCCATTTACAGCAAATTCGAAAGCCTCAAAACACATTTTTCCTGTGGTTTTCTCTAAAGATACAATACGATAACAATAGGCTGATATTAGCTTGCACCAGCAAAATACACAAGTTCCCCCAGCCTATTTTTTTTGTTACCCCCCCCCATGATTTCAGAGTATTTCATTCAATGCACATATTTTCTTTGAATTCTGGTACAATGGCCTCATTACGAGCATGGCGGTCCGGAAATAAGGGTGCCAGTAGCAATTTACAGGCACCCTTTCCGGGCATCATGACTTTGAGTATACCTGCAGTGGCCGTTGCTCCCGGCAGGTCTGCCTGCTGGGTCACCGGGCCCTGCAGGCATGGTTTTGATGGAAGCACCAGCATCGTTATATCTCCGTGACTTCACGGGAATGGGGACTTATACTTTCCGCCGCCTGATATCCCCGGCTGCCGGGAATGCTCTGTGGGCACAAGAATATAAGGCCGCGGAATGGTATTTAGAGTTTGGCGGCAACCCGCCTGTAGCACTAGCGGGTTACCGCTGAACTCGTAATGAGGGCCAATGTGTGTAGATGGATTTTACCATTATAAGTGCAGGGCTGCAAGCAATGTTATGTAAACAAGCCTCTGAAATGAGGCCATCTCCACAGCAGCAGTCCCATGGTTCCAAGGCCCGAACGGGTAGTGGTTCATTGTGCCCACAATACAAGATCGAATTTGATAACAGGAGTACACTACAATGGAAAAAGAAACCAAGAGCCTTATAATACAAGATAAAATATAATCAAATATTAGGGTATGTAGGCAGTACGTTGTGGCATAATGATATGCAGGTGCCATGGCGTGGAAAAAGAGGAAATCCCATAGAGGAGGACTCAAGTAGATGGTAAGATCAAACGACCTCTGTTCATTATATTTAAGAAAAAGATGCAGTGGGGAAAAGTATTGAAACATCTATCTTCCCCAAAGGCCCAGCATCCCTGTGCCTCGTCGTCTGGACATGCCCCCTTCAGGTCTGCCCGATGTGCCAATCTGATGTGTGGCCCACCTCTCCTTGCGCATAGAGCCAGCATCGAGTATTGCATCGGGTTGGGTTGAGGCCCGATTCAACCCACATTCAGCAGGCATCGACAAACACTGAAAAAAGCCTACTAGCACAAAGAGAAAGGTATATCTTTTTCTCAGTTGATGTTTCTCTTTTAAAATAAAATGTTTTTGGGTATCCTTGGTTTGTACAAGTTAAACCCTATAAACTATTAATACAAAAGGTTTTAAACCTATCACATTTCTATTTCAAACACAACAATAAATAACATTCATGTACTAATATATAATTAGACCTATTAATTTAATAAACTCGCAAAATCTTTCCCAAATTGTGCAAGTGCCAATATCAGACTCATTTGTTCACAACATGCCTATTGTTCCTAAAGCGTGTTTTTCACTTAGTAAATGGTCAGTCTATATATTGAATATGTAAAATCTGAATTTAATATTGGAGAGTATAACTACCTTCTTGATGCAAAGAAAACTTTCCTCAAAGTAAAATTGTAATAAGTACACATAGTAACTCAGCAATTACTCAAATTTCTTTAAGGTGTGTTGTGACAAGTCAACAATTGTATATGTATTCTTTAAATAACAGTTTAAAAGCCTGAATTGGCAATGTAAAAATAAATTAACAGAAAAGTAACACAGCCAACACGTGTTTTGCTAAACCTATGTCGTGTATACTAACTATCTGTGCAAGCGTCTTCAGGGCTTAATTAATGAGACTCCTATGCTTAAAAATGGAAGTAGACAAAGTGACGTAGGCTTTTCAGTAACGTTTAATGTGCTAGATTTTAATTTACATTTTGCATAATAAATCCCAATAATGAGATCTATTTTTTTAAAGAAGAAATTACAAACAAACCCATGAATTAAAGTATATCAGAACTTCTAAAGGTATCACTTAATTTGCTGCCATCTAATTCCTCAGGAATCGTCCCTTGTAAAAGACTTCCTAAATAAGAAAATGTAATTGACATCTTAGTAGTTTATGAAGATATAATATATACCTCAATAAATATAAATAATATGGTGATTTGAACATATGTTAAATTCAAATTGTATTGATCTCATATCAGTAGTTGTCATCAGTTGGTATTGAGCAAGTGATGCTTGATCTTCATTTTCTTACGATAGTTTAAGATAATTTACTATGTTACTGAAAAAATAAATATTGAAACATTCTAGGTCTCTGGGTTTAGTTTCAGAGCTTGTAAGCTCAAACCTATTTGACGCTGCTTGGTATCGGGCTTCGTCGTGAAGGCTGGTGCCATTTTTTTCATATTTATTTAAATCAAAAGAATTAAAGGGCAAGCGGACTAACTTAAATGTATACCACAAACTAAATCAAACTGGCTTTCAATGTGAATCGCATAATAAATCTGGCTGTCATTTTTGACATATTGACCTATATATTTTTTGATTAGGTTGATGTTTAGATGCCCATATATACCATAATGGCAACAAATTTGAGAGCGATTAACAAAAAAAAAATCATTTGAGGAAGGAGGTTAGGGTTTTGTTTAAACACCCTGATATGACTTGGGCAGAGAAGGTGAAAGAAAAACAGGTTTTTGGACATCATTACAGGAGTTAGTGTAGATCTCATAAAATTCAAAAATACATTGGGAAAAATTAAGATTTACTGTTTAACAGCGTCAGGCAGGACACACGTGCCATATGGTGGACATTGAACAGTAAAAGTAAGACACAATCTTACGTTCAATTTTCCTGTGTATCTGAAGATTCCTGGGTGGAATATTTTACTACCAAATATGACGTCAACATGGATAATACGAGTGTTCCGACAACTAACAGCACTAACAGCTCATTTTGGTCCCCCTCATTTGACAGATATTAAGCTCAAAATTAATAAATTAAAGAATTCTAGAGTGAGTGGCCTTGATGGGGTGACAAACAACATATTTAAAAATAATCCTGTACTTTGGTCTGACATTCTCTATCATTTGTTTACACATATTTTTAAAGAAAGTATCTGCCCTATCTCCTGGACTAATTTGATACTTTTCCCAATTTATAAAAAGGGTAATAGAGATGAACCTTCCAGCTATCTACCAATCACACTGATTGACACTGTCATGAACTATGGACATAGCTCCTTCTGGTCTTCCTGGTCCAGACGGAGAGTGTGCTCCTTTAAACTTCCAACATGGCCGTGCCCAGTGCCGTGTTCCGTACTAGCATGTACGTAGGACACGGCACGTTCTATAAATGGACCACACCCCCGCGCCTCCGCACGTCTCAACGCTATCTCTAGGTAGTGTCTCGACGTGTGTGTGCTGCTCGGCGTTACCCTTCCAAGTTCCTGGCCAACTCCCTTATTCTTCTTCCCTTTTCCCCTGTTCCAGTATCTCTTACCTTTCTTCGATCCTCTTCCTGGACGTCCTGGAATATGCGACTTCCTGGAACTTTGAACGCTCGCGCTGGAGTCAGACTCGACTCACGCGCACTTATACAAGTCCCGGTCCGGCCGGGAGAAGGATTCCTCCGTGGAACGCCACAAGAAGAGAACTCAGGTGAGCCGGGGGGAAACCTTTGACAGATTGAGACGCCAAACGATCAACACTGATACCGCTATGGAGAAAGCGGTCCAGGACCTCATGCGCGGCATGCAGGAGCTAACAACCGAGGTACAGAACTTAAAGTCAGAAAACGCAGCCTTGAAACAATTAGTGCTGTCACGTGACTCTGCCAATAAGGAAAGCGTGATACTGGGTGGAGTGGTAGACAAATACGATGGCTCGCCAAAATCCTTACGTGGATTTATGGATTCCTGCTTGGTGCATTTTACATTCAAGCCCTATTATTTTTCAACTTCCAGGGCCAAGGTGGGCTTCATAATCTCCCACCTTACAGGGAATGTGTTATCTTGGGCCACTCCCCTAGTGAACTCTGGAGACGTCCTCCTGGACGATTATGATGCATTTATTCAGGCGCTCAAGTCTATGTTTGACCGCCCCGAACAAGTGTTCAGCGCCCAGAAACGCCTACTTGATTTTCGGCAAGGATCCCAGGATATGCTAACGTTCGTTACCAGATTCAAACAGCTGGTAAAGGAGGCTGATTGGGGCCCTGAAGCGAGTTTCACCTTATTTCGCAGGGGTCTAAATGACGATATCAAGGATGAATTAGCCAGAGTGGCTCGCCCCAGTTCGTTTCAGGCTTTGGTAGATCTAGCCTTACAAATAGACTTTCGTATCCAGGAAAGAAGGGCTGAAAGGAAAAAGGCTAAGACTGCCTTTCAACGAATCCCTCCGGAGTCGACTGTGAAATCCGATCCTGTCTTAACCCCTGATAACGACTCCGAACCAATGCAAATAGGCGCCTTTCGTGGGCCAATTACTCCACAAGAAAGGATGAGAAGAATTCACACCGGCCTGTGTATGTATTGTGCCTCAGACAAGCATCTCATTAGAGAATGTCCTTTAGCCCCTCCACAGCGTTCGGGAAACGCCAGCTCCTGGTCCTAGATGGAGCGAGGTTTCGGGAGAAAGATGTCTGCTCCACATCAATCACATCCTTGAACTCTCCTGGACAGAATAACCTGGTGGTGCTACAGGCCTTTCTATCGCCCTCCAAGCACAAGACCTATCCCATACTGGCCCTGGTGGACTGTGGAGCTATGGGAATTTTCATTGATCAAGACTGGGTTATCAGACATAAAATACCATATGAGTCACGGAACATTAAACAGCCGGTAGAAGCAATTGATGGGAGACCTCTCTCTTCAGGACCCATAAGCCTACAGACAAAAGAGGTCAGTCTCTCCATAAACCACCACCAAGAGCAGATTACATTCGACATCATCAAATCAGCCCATTACCCTATGGTTCTGGGTATGCCCTGGCTTCAAAGACATAATCCGTACATTAATTGGACAGCAGGGTCATTGTTTCTGGGCTCTGAGTGTTGTATGTTCCACTGTTTATCCCTGGATCTCTCATTAACACCAGCTATTGAACATTCAGGAGAGCAAAAAACCTCACTCATGGTTTCCAACATTGTACAAGTCCCAGAGGTCTACCAAGGATATACCGATGTCTTTTCGACTGCCATAATCCAGGCTTTACCCCCTCACAGACCCGAAGATTGTGCCATTGAGACAGATCCCTCTGCAGTAATTCCCTTTGGCAGAATGTTTATCCTTTCAGAACCTGAGAAAAAGGCCCTCCGAGAATATCTGGACATCAATTTGGAAAATGGCACCATAAGACCCTCAAAATCTCCAGCGGGTGCCTCATTGTTCTTCGTTCCTAAGAAGGATTCCAAGGAACTCAGACTCTGCCTCGACTACCGTGGTCTAAATCAATGCACCCTCAAAGATCGGTACCCTCTGCCTCTGATTTCAGATATCCTGGAAGCTGTCAGAGGCGCCGTAATATTCACGAAGTTGGACCTCCGGGGTGCCTATCACTTAATCCGTATCCGGGAAGGGGACGAATGGAAGACCGCCTTTAGAACGCCCTTTGGTCACTTTGAATATCTAGTCATGCCCTTTGGATTAGCTAATGCCCCTGCAGTTTTTTAACGTTTCATGGATAGGGTGTTTTCTGACATGGTTTTTCTCTTTGTCATTGTCTATCTAGACGACATTTTGATTTATTCCAAGGATCCCTTGAAACATGAAGAACATGTCATGGCGGTACTACAACGGCTCTGTGAAAACAAGCTCTTGGTCAAACCTCAGAAATGTCTTTTTCACGTGACTTCAGTTCATTACCTTGGATTCATCCTCAGCCCAGAAGGAGTTGGAATGGACCCTTCAAAGGTAAAGGCCATACTGGCCTGGCCTGCTCCTACATCGGTGAAACAGGTTCAGTCTTTCTTGGGACTTGCTAACTTTTATCGAAAGTTCATTCCTACCTTTTCTGAGCTCGTCCAACCGATCGTTGCTCTGCTGAAGAAGGATGTTCCCTTCATCTGGTCTTCCTCGCAAGAGAAGGCTTTTCAACGCTTGAAGACAAGATTCACGCAAGCCCCCGTCCTGGCTCAGCCTGACTTAGATCGCCCTTTCATAGTGGAAACGGATGCCTCCAACCATGCCATAGGAGCAGTCTTGAAACAGGTGCTTGAGGACAAGATGGACCATCCAGTGGCTTACCTCTCTAGAACCCTAACAACCAGCGAAACCCATTACTCCGTCCTGGAAAAGGAGCTGTTGGCAATCCGCCAAGCCTTCACAGAATGGCGACATTTACTCCTGGGTGCTAGATATCCAGTCCAGGTCCGTACGGACCACTGAAATCCACAAATTCTCCAATCTATGGAGTGCAGGAACAGTCATCAGGCGTGTTGGGCCTACTTCTTCGCCCAGTACCAATTCCAAATCACTCATGTTCCTGGATCACAAAACGTGATTGCGGACGCCTTGTCCCGGCGTCCTGACTATTTAACCACTGAAGATAGGAGCTATCCTACAATGTTTCCCAACACAATCTTTATAGCTCAAGCGATCAACCTCTTGGAAGAGATTCGAGCCAAACCCCAGTCCTCTGACCTCTGGAAGGACGTCTCTAGGAAGAATCCCTGGAACTTAAAAATCAAGGAAGGATACTTATTCAAGGACAATGCCTTGGTCATTCCCACACCGAAACTTCAACATAAAATAATAACTCTCTGCCATGATACTTTTCATTCTGGACATAGTGGTGTAACCAACACGCTCCGTCTTATACAAAGACAGTTTTGGTGTCCGGAAATGAAATGCAAGGTACAAGAGTACATCAAGACCTGTACTGTCTGCAGTCAGAATAAGCACGACAATAAGAGACCGGCGGGCCTTCTATTACAACCTACACTGCCAACAAGACCATGGGAATGTATAGCTACAGACTTCGTGGAATTACCACCTTCCCGTGGTTACACAACCATCATGGTAACCATAGACTTGTTTACTCATATGGCACATTTCACGCCTCTATAAATTTCCTTCCTCTTCAGAGCTCGCAGGAATTTTCCTAGAACACATTTTCCGTCTTCATGGACTCCCTTCCAAGATCATATCGGACCGAGGACCGCAATATATTTCACAATTCTGGAAACATCTCTGTCGTGTTCTAGGGATTCAACGCGATCTTTCATCTGGATATCACCCACAGACCAACGGGGCCACAGAACGTGTTAATCAAACCCTGGAGCAATATCTTCCGTTGTTTCACAACCAAGGTACAGGATGATTGGTCCCTCCTTATACCCTTGGCCGAATTTGCCTATAACAATTCAGATCACTCAGCGATCAACGTTAGCCCCTTCTATTGCAGTCAAGGTTTTCATCCCTCCGTGTTACCTTCAGTTCTACCACATCGAACTCCAGTACCTTCACTTGATTCCTGGATTGAAACTCTCCTCAACATCCACAAGGAAGCCAAGGAACAATTGGGAAAGGCCCAGATTCGCACTAAGCGATATGCTGATTCCAAAAGAAGACCAGCACCCTCCTATTCTATTGGTGACCAGGTCTGGTTGTCCTCGAAACTATTACCACAACATCTACGCCCTAACAAGTTAGCCCCCCGATATTATGGTCCATTTTCCATAAGAGAAATCATCAATCCTGTTTCTTATCGGCTCAAGCTACCAGACTCCTGGAAGAGAATACATCCAGTTTTTCACACTTCTCTACTCAAACCCTACATCCACTCCACCCGGAAAACCGGCAGACCCAGTCCTGTGATTGTGGACAATCAGCTGGAATTTGAAGTATCCAGAATATGTGACTCCAGGTACAAGCGGGGTCGGCTTCAATACCTGGTCGAGTGGAAAGGCTATCCTCCTAGCGAGAGAACATGGGAACCACTATCCAACCTAAACACCCCTCGATTGCTGAGAAGATTCCATCTCATACACCCTGGCAAGCCTGGTGGGACGGGGTTTCGGAGGAGGGATGCTGTTATGAACCATGGACATAGCCCCTTCTGGTCTTCCTGGTCCTGGTCCAGACGGAGAGTGTGCTCCTTGATACTTCCAACATGGCCGTGCCCAGTGCCGTGTTCCGTACTAGCCTGTACGTCGGACACGGCACGTTCTATAAATGGGCCATGCCCCCGCGCCTCCGCGCGTCTCAACGCTATCTCAAGGTAGTGTCTCGGCGTGTGTGTGCTGCTCGGCGTTACCCTTCCAAGTTTCTGGCCAACTCCCTTATTCTTCTTCCCTTTTCCCCTGTTCCAGTATCTCTTACCTTTCTTCGATCCTCTTCCTGGACGTCCTGGAATACGCAACTTCCTGGAACTTTGTACGCTCGCGCTGGAGTCAGACTCGACTCGCGTGCACTTATACAAGTCCCGGTCCGGCCAGGAGAAGGAGTCCTCCGCGGAACGCCACAAGAAGAGAACTCAGGTGAGCCGGGGGGAAACCTTTGACACACACCACATCAACAGTTTTTTTGCTAGTGTAGTTCTTAGGGAATCAACTGCATGGGCGCAGGAAACTCACCTTTTTAGTCCCTTGCAAACTGGTTTTAGGAGAGGCACAGGCACGGTATTAAGTGGATTGGCCCTGATTGCCTGCATGTCTGATATTGGGTCTTATTCGGGTTGCTCTCTATTTGTTGCGACAGTTGATCTATCCTCCGCTTTTGACAATGTTAATGGTTCTATGGTATGGTTGAAACTGCTATACACTAAACATTTTGGGAGAGCTCTCAAGGGACATTATCTTGAAGCAGGGAGTACGCCAAGGGTGCGTTTTAGACACCACTCTTTTTAACCTATACTTAGATGAACTTTGGACTGAAAGTAGGAAGTCGGAGAATTATGCTCCCACGTGGTCTGGTCTAACAGTGAATTGCATCGCCTATGCTATGACCTCTTTCTAATGGATTATAACCCGGCAGGACTCCAGCTATCGGGGGTTGAGAAGTATCTTAAAGAAAATCATTTGGAGATCAATTCTGAAAAATCCTATGTGATGGTTAGCACAATGTGCGTAGAAAAGGTAAAAGCTACACATGGAAATTAAATAATGCAGTAATTCAAAGAGTTGAATCGATCTGTTATTTGGGCTTTGTAATATCGGTCAAAAACCAGCGTGGAAAATAAGGGGGCTCATTACAAGTTTGACGGTTTGGGAACTACGGTACCAGTAAGCTTGCCGGTACCGTAGTTCCTGGACTGGCAAACTACGAGTTCTGCTCACGGGTTCCATTACGTACCGACACATGCGAGCAGAGCATGTCGGATGCACCGGTACCATTCTAAATGGTGCCGGTGCATCAGACCTCCCCATTCCCATTTGAGGCCAATGGGGCTCAAATAGGAATGGGGAGCATTTCATTCTGGCGCCCACGAATAGGCAATTACCGGGTCCAGCAGGGCCGTAATGACCCGGTAAATGCCCATTCGTGGGCACCGCCAAACTTATAATGAGGCCCTAGACTAAGAATGGACAAAAAGATCAGGTCTTGTACATCACTATTGGAGGTTATAAAAAGCAAACTCTGTGCCTACTCATTGATCTGTGAAAAAACAGAGGGTGTTTCACAACCTAGTCCCCGGGAATCCCATACTGAGAGATTCAAGGAAAAGGCTATCACTTTCGTATCCCGCCCCTGGCGGTGGACAAGCGAGGGAGGATCACCTGGGTAGGGGGTCCTCAGGGAGTTGGGGAGAAGCACCCAATGGTAAAACATGGTATCCCCTTTTGCTACAACCCATCTAACCCCATCCATGTTTATTTAATGGGAAACTACAACTCCCATAATTCCTCCCCACCTTGTCTTGACAAACATACTGCACCAAGGAAGATGAGGAATGAGGACAGAAGGATTACCTCCCCGGACTTGCATTGACCCTGTCCCTGTAGTAAGGTCAGGCAGAGTCAGGCACGTAGCTCTAATACACCTTCCACTTATTAAGTCTCCCTGTGAAAATAAAAGGTGGCGTGCACAGACACACTTTGAGCGAGGCTGGGTACGAAAAGGAACAGCTCTTCCAAGGTGGAGGTGAACCAGGCTATGGAAGTTGGAAGGCTAACGTGCTGATCAGCAATGAAGAGGATCGAGAGAAAGCCATGCAAGATTTCCAAGCTTTCGGGAAGCCGTGAGTGTTGGAAAGGCAGAGCCAAGCGAGTAGAGGAAAGAAACCTTCAAGGTGCCAGGAAACAGCCCACGACCCTCCCAGGTAAGCAGCGTAGTTGGGGATCAGCAGAGGAGGCGTTGATAAAAGCCTTGAGCTGCGAGGAAAAGATGAAAGACATTCATTTAATCCAATTGGTGAGTTATCGAGCACAACAAAAGTCTGGTTGATGTTCAAGGCAAAGTAACTGTGATTTGAAAGTTGAAGGTTACGCGTGTGCCGAGAAAGCAATTGTTAAGAGAAAAGGATACAGTGTAGCACAGTGGCCCTGCAAGAGGAAGTCGCACATTCAAAAGTCTCTATGAAATGTTAGGAACTTTTGAAAGATGTTACAAGCTGAGGTCAAAGAAAAGAAAGTTATATAAAAAGAAACTGAAATATGTGAAATGTGAAACAGGCCAAGACGGCAAAAGTAAAATTTAAGAACTATGGAAAAGGCCAAGAAGGAAAGTGAAAGAGAATAAGAACCACAACTACCAAAAGGCATTGGTGGAAAAGAAATACCAAGAGGTATTAGTGTTACACATGAACTATTGAACAGGCCAAAATGGCAAATTAAAGAGAGCGAGAATTATGAATACCCAGAAGCATTGGTGTCACAAGATGAGTATGGATTGTGAATTGAAGGAATATTGAAAGGGAGGTCGAAGTGGTCATGCAGAGGTTTATGTAAATTCCTTGCAGTTTGAAAGTCTTCAACAGTAAAAGAGATCTAAGATAAAATGTGGGGCAGGGAACCCCAACGAAGAACAGGACAGGCTTGAGCCCGGCAGAGGCAAGCCTGTACAGAACTGTTTGAAATTGAGTGATAAAGTGAAACCAGACAGGCTCGAGCCCGGCAGAGGGAAGCCTGTGCAGAACTGGGAGAAAAAGTGATCATATGAACTGAATATTGATGACAAGCCACGTGAAACTTAAGGAAGTGAATGAACTACCAGAAATTGGAAGCCTAAAAATTAAACTGTTGAACTGTACCAGTAAGCCAAAGTGTGCAAAACTGATAGAATTGTGCCATCCACCAATCCTTTGTTTATTAAGAGACTCTCTAGATCCCGTGGGGTTGAATCTGGGGAAGGGAGTTGGTGCTGAAGCCTTTCTGACATTTCTTTTTGACACACTATTTTCCTTTTTGTATTTCTTTAACCCTTTAGTTATCTAGAGAAGGAGGGCAAGCATAGGTTATCTTAGTATAGGGCTTTTTATTTTCGACCAGACTGAGTTGGACGTATTTGTTATTGTTTAATGGTCAAGGTTACTCCCATTTTAGAAGTATTGCCAGTTAGGAATTTTACCATCCCAAGCAAATTCGTAAATAAAGGTTTTTGAAACTTGTGTCCATTGTGTCTGTGTCTACTGCTCGATACCAGGCCTTCCTCACAGATCCCACTGATTGAGTTTTACAGAGCGAAAGTGTATCCTATTGTTCTGTATGAATGTAAGCTGTTGAACATCTCAAATAGGAAATGATTTGATGTTTTAGGCTACGATACTGAAACAAGTGCTGGGGCTGCCGATCTTGGTCCCAATTAGCATCATGAGATTGGAACTGGGACTGATCTCATGGTTGTCACAGTATATCAAGAGGAGCTTATCCTTACTTAACAAATTAGAGCAGCAGAACACACTCGTGGGTTCTACCTCAAGGCACTAGTATCAAAGGATATTAATGCTTGCTCTCTTAGACTTGAATGGTACTGTCACACTCACCTGTGTCTCTGCAAGAGCGATAGTACACCCCACTTGGCCCAGAGTACACACTTCCCTTGATTCAGCCTGGAAGAGATGCCTGTCAAATAAAGAGATACACACTAAGATCTGGGTTAACTTGACCCCTTGAGCGCCCTCCCTTCTCCGTAGGAATGTGCTGAGATGTTCCCCAAAAGGCTCACCTTAGTTTTTAGTTGGGTGTGCACTCCATCCTGCTCTCTGCAGGGGCGCGGTTCTATTGGGAGGAATCCGTAGTCCTACTAACGTAGGTTTGATGGCCAATGTCTGTCTTGCCAGCGTTCAGATGCCATGCTGTTCTGGCTTCACAGTGAGTACTGTACAGTTCAAAGTGCCAGTTGCTTCACTAGCAGGGAGTTTCCAAACGGACTCAGGGAAGTGCGCCTCGCAAGTGATGTAGCGCTAGGATTCGAGATAGCACAGGTTATGATTCTGTTCTTATTTGTCTTTCAGATGCTGCCAAGGGTAGAAATACCAAAGGTACCTTAGGTAAGTATGCGCAGCGGGATGAACTTTGAAGGTCCGGTGAGTATGTGCAGCGTTGCTGGTTTGAAGGTCCGGAGAGTGTCCGCGGCGTTACTGTTTTATGTGCACTACGTAATGTTCTTCCTTTCTTTTGCAGGAGTAGGCTGATGGACGCTCGCGTTAGGAGCCAGGATGCAAGCGCAGCGGGATGCACCTCGAAGCTCCGTTGAGTATGCGTGGCGTTGCTGGTTTGAGCTCTAAATAATATTCTCCCTTTCTTTGCAGATGCCGATGCATGTGTAACCCTGTGTCTGGACGAAGATTGCTGCTCGACGAATGCGCGGTGGAATATCTGGAGCAGGTAAGTCAGAAGCTGAAGCACGCGGACAGATCAGGAGCACAGTGAGTGTGTTGCTGATGCAGCTTACAGAAAAGCAACACGAAGCGCTGGAGGAACCCTGAGGCGTGGCTTATATAGCCAGCCACGCCCAAACACTAGAGAGCACATGAATTCCCATACACTTCCTTTTTGACAACAGGAAGTGGTAACAATGAACAGGAAGTGACTGAAAATAACAGGAAGTAACCATGCTAAGATAACTAGAGGAAGTTTACCAACTAGGGGTGTTTGTGTGTGTGCAATCCCAACCTGAACTCTACCATCTATGGGTGTTTGTGTGTCTATGCCAGGCCTGCCATGCCTTCACCCAGCTTGCCCCAACTACATACCTGGTATTCATGACAGGTACTGAGCCCGATGGCACTCTGAAAAAGAAGATAAAAAACTTGGCTAGATTGATGGATCTTCATGACCTGGGTAGATTGATTCTCTACTCAGGAAAGGAATTCCTCTATCTTTCCTCTAATATCTAAGAATGTACTTAGTCAAATTTCCATCCTCCAGATATCGAGGCTGGTATCTAAAATTCAGACTGAATTGTCTCTACTCTTGATGTTTTTGGTCCAAAGTTGGGCATCTCTAGTGAACTGCGAACTTTTAGACTGTGTAGATCTGACTCTGTAGAGACATTATTTCATCTAGCAATGCTTTGTCCATTCTTTTTTAACCACAGAATACCAGGTTTTGGGCGTTTTATTCACTCAACTTCACAGGTCCTTAGGAACTGCGGTGTAAGATTATGACTAGCTCTCAGTTTTCACTTACCATAGCCGTGGTCAAGATGTTAATGGACATCCTTTTTGAACTAAACAAGGTAATGAGCAAGGCACATTGGACTTTGTTTGTTTATGGTATTACTAATTGGGGAGACTCTCACAGTACCAAAAGAATTTTGTTAACAATGCACTAACATAATGAATACTTGTATTATTTTTCTGTACTTTTGATTGTCTTTTGCTTTCCTTTTTTTACTTGTATTTTATTTGAAAAACACAAGTAAAACACCAACTTCTTGGAAGCAGGCAGTACTTAACCCTATACTTCAAAAAGATAGGAGACAGCTCAATGGCCTACAGGTCCATTTCCCTCCTAAATTCTAACTACATATTTGGTAGGCTATTATTAACCAAGTTGGATCAATGGGCTATTGATAATATCTTGGTCAAAATTCAGCTGAGCTTCTCTCTGGTCTTGGGACCAACTGACAAGCTTTGAATCTTCATTTAATTGTGGTGCATTCCCTATATGTTAAAAAAGAACCTATTTTCTTGGCCTTCATGGAGCTGAGCACAGTTTTGATAAGTTTAACAGAGCTGAACTTTGGCTTGTGCTCAGGTCACTAAATTGTCTGAGTGATATGCTGAACGTTCTTATTGATATTCACCAGGACACCATGCCTGCGCTAGAAGTGGTGACAAGCACATCTCTCTTATTTTTTTATTGACAATTTATACAATTATATACAGAACACATAAAACAATCAGGAATAATATCAACTGAAACTGAGAAGTTACAACTGATCAACAAGAAAAAGTATATACAGTACAATTATCAATAATACATCATACATGAATTCCCAACCAAACATTCCCAACCCAACTCCCCCCTTCTTGTTCTTCAACTAGGCATTTTTTTAGTTATTTCCCAATCCTAATTCCAGAATTTAGATTTTAAAAGCGTGTCATATTTTACCCTGTAGTGTTCTTAAAATACAAAAATGTATATATTTTAAAAAAATCACTGTCCATAACTTTTTTGAATTCTTTATTAATCCATAAATTGATAGCAGCGTTTGGCACTGCTGGCATTCATCATAATTTTGAGTTGGCAGGTTTCCCCTTTTAAACTATACCTCACTTCCAGGGATAACGGACCTAATTTGTATGTTAATGGTGCCATCTGGACATTTTTTGGAGACCGCCTAAATAGGAGTGGCAAAAATGTCCCTTTTTCCAGCTATTACTTTGGGATTGGGTGCTATAATAACATTTTAAGATTGAATCTAGATCGAATACATTTTTGCTTTTCTGGTCTAATCCTGGTCTAATCCTCTAATGAAGGCTCCCATAGAGCGTGCCCTCTTTGTTCTCTTCTGAATGATATAAACATCAGAGCAGTTCCTATTAATTTTCATTTCTAGATATTTAAACTTGTTTCTCCTCAAGAGGGAAGGTGCTCAACTGCCCAGCAAATTAATGTTGTGTTCTTAATCATGATCTTAAGTAAACGTGTTCATCGTATTTTGTATTCCATCTTAGAACTACATATTCTTTTATTTACAACTACAACACTATCTATCTTAAATTCAATGTGTTGCAATTTGTTCTGCAAGCGAATTCAGTGTTCTTTATCATACCTGGTTACTTCATTTTCTTTAAAAATAAAATAGACTGCTTACTTAAGAGCCACTTTTGGCTGCTTTGTGTTTGTCAGTACTACCTCCTGAACACCAGCCCACCTATCCACAAAACCTGTGGGCTCAGGTGGCAAGTTCTGCTCGAAAAACCAAACCATTGCAAGGTTTGTAGCCAAACAGGCTTCCAAAGAGAAAACCAAGAAAATGGACTTCCCTTGATACGTCCCAGCTTACTGGAATGCTATCTCGGATGTAATCAGGACTGATTGCATGCTCCTGCAGTTGAGGAAGGAACTCGCGCTCTGAAACATTTGTGTACGGGCGCGATACAAATAAAATATCATAACATATCCTATAACTCCAGATCAAGCACATCTGGGAATACCTAGGGTCCTTAGGACCTGCTACCCCTAGTGTCACACTCGGCCCCTGTTCTCACCTGTTTGCACTTGGTCGTCTTCTTCTTTGGAGATCTTTCAGTGTTCCGGGATGTCCAGGATTTATACAGGTAAGGGCGATGCTCTTCCGTATCCAGCGTGGGGACCGTAGGCAGACTTGGAAGGAGACCGGAGATCAGGATTCCAGGGGGTAGGAATCAAGTAGTCTATGTCTGGAATGAAGAGTGGAACCAGGAAGGAAATGACTCAGTTCGCAGAAGACAGGGAAATAGTTGCGAGTGTGGGAGAAACGGGTGGTTTCCAGGAAGGAAGGAATGAGCGGCCACAGGCGATGGCGAAGGCCGCACTTAGAACTCCAGGAAGGGAGAGGTCAGAATGAATATCGGATGATTGATACAAGGAGAAGGAAGGAAACAGCGAGCAAACTAGCCGCAAACTTGAAAGGGAGCGTTGAGACATGCAGCGCCGCGGGGCGTGCCCGTTTTCTAGCAAGCCAGTGTTCCTGCGTAAATGCTGGACCGCTACGTGTCTGAGCCGCTGACCATGTTGGGAGGTTCGCGGCTCCAATGTTGCGTTGCACCATGGACCAGGAATTCCAAAAGGGGCGTGAATGGCGAATCATGACACCTAGGCATATAGTACCTAAGTTCTCTGAAATATCAAAACTACTATCCCCTAAATTGCAGACTCTTGGAAGACTCTTAGCTGAACATAAGTTGGCAGAAAGTGGTGTTCTGTACACTGATAGAAAACTGGTGCTACACTGTCAGTAAAGCAGTCTGTTGGCATACATGTAATTGCTGAAAATGTGGTGGCCGGTACACTCACTGGTATACCAGTGGCCGGACCACCACAATGGGTCAGTCAGAAATGGCATTGAAACAGACCCATGACAACACATATACTAGATCAAAATGATGGCTGAAGGGGTACACCTGGAATTAGTGTCCCCTTCACCTGGGCAGAAGCAGACCGTCACAAGTAAGTCAGCCAATGGGTTAGGTAGCACTGGACAGAGTGGTGGAATCCGATTATAGAATAAGACCCAAACGCACCGCATGAGGGGGGAGTTGAGCAAAGGTGATGGGGATGTGTATGCCTGCATAGAGGGTAGGCAGGGACGTCACCAAGAGCCCGCCCACGTGCCGAGAAGCATGGCAAAAAAGGTTTACTCTATGTAATATTCACCAATAGGTGTGCATTAGGGGTAGTAACAGTACATACATGTGTGCACACAACATTAGAAGGCATCCTAAACGTTGTAGATGTGATTGGTAGTAAGCATGGGGCCTTCAAGCCCACCCTTTCTCCAAGCAATTGGACGCATGTTTTGAAAGAGAAAAAGTTCCATAGCTTCAGCTTGTGGGCTGTGTGTGTGGTGCATGCTGTTACACATATTTGTCAGGAGAACGTGGCTGATAGGTAACTGTGTAAATACATGAGGCTGGGCACAAATGTAATGGCAAAGAGCATGTGACAAATCAGTACTGACAAATCCACATGTCCCTTTCTTCCAACAAGTGATGCTGTCTATCCATGTACATCATGGCTTCTCACCTCTGTGTGCAAAGACGCGCCTTGTCATTAAATGCGTCTTTGGAAAGTTGAAGAACTAATTTGTATTTATTTATTGAACAGTTGTATGGTGCCACAAGACAAAAAGGGGGCACGGGAGACAGGGGAGAAAACAACAGTAATAGTCCTACTAGGCCTTGTGACATTCGGATCGTGCAAGTGCAGGGGGGATCTAGATGAGAGGATGGGAAGGGGAGAGGGTGCCTGGGAGGGCAAGTGCAAGGGAGAAACAAGGAGGGTAGAGGTCAAGTGCCATGAGAGGGGTGGACCAGGCTCAGTAGGCTAGTCAGGGAAGGGTGTCCAAGGGCAAGTGCTGGAGGAAGGGCTGGAGGGCGACTGGTCAGGGGAGGACCTGACCCTAATAGGACTCATAAGGGAGTGCAGGTAAACCAGTTGAGGCAGTAGGAGGAGATAAGCATGGGAGTGGGGGAGAGAAGTATGAGGGAAAAAGGAAGGTTTTAAGTAGCTTCCGGAACTTAAGGTGATTCAGCTCAAGTCGGAGAGGGCCAAGGAGCCCATTCCAGAGAGAGGCTACTGCCGAGATCTACCAGTTACTCTCTGCTTGGAGAAACGTCTGATCTGCAGAGAGTTGGATCGAGAGGACTGAAGGGCTCTAGCAGGGTGGTATTTACGGAGAGGAGAGCTGGATGTAGAGAGGTCCCCAGACCCAGAAAGCCTTGGCAGCTCTGTACGGGATGACCCTTTCCGTGTATGCAACAGGTAAGGTGTGTAGCATTATGCTGCAGTGCTGCATCTTACACGATATTGCCGTGTATTGGGTGTGAGGATATCCCTCAATAGTCATGAGAAAAAAAGGTGCATACATTTAAAATCATAAGCACATTTATCTGATGAATAATAATGAGGTGTATACTGAAAGTCAGACAGGTTTCGGGCCCTCGCAGCCTCCAGTTGGACAACTCTGGGCAACACACTTGCCTCCTCAACCATGAGACAGAGATTGATCTGGGCGTCGAGTTGTATTATTCAATTTATTTTATCTTGTTTTGCTTCCCGCTGAAAACCAGGCAGGCATAGGGTGTGGTAAACAAAAACACTCAAGACATTACAAAAATCACGAGACAGGACCTATTACTTGGGTGGCACTATGACAAGTTATGGTATATCTACTCAAACAAGTGGGCTTTCAGACCTTTCCGAAAGGTTACTTTCCTAATGCAAGTTTGGAGGGAGAGCATTCCAGGCGATGGATGTAGTATAGGGGAAGGATTTGCCATTTGCTTTCAGCCTCTTGGGGTGCAGACAATTTAATAGCATGGTGTTGCTTGAGTGCAACATTTTGGTGGGCTAATAAATGGCTAGTCTTCTTTTTCGTATTCCAGGACTGTGCCAAAGACTGCCTTATGGATAAAAACAGCCATTTTAAATTGTATTCTAGCTCTAATAGATCCAATGAATGGGCTTTCGATGTGCTGTGATATGATTGCCCTGTGACACCTGTTTTATAATGTGAACATCATCATTTTGAACCACTTGAAGAGCATGCAGATTTTTCTTGGATGCGCCTCCCAATAGGGATTTACAATAATCCACTCTTGATAGGATGGTAGCCCTGGCCAGTGTTTTGCAATTTGTATCTGAAATCAGCGGTCTGATTTTCCTTAGGAGCTCCAGGGGGGTGTGCTAGATGAGCTGTGTAGACTGTGGTCTGCTCTCTATTTTCATTGACTGTGGGCGGATTCTCCTGATAAAAACTCTGGTAGCCCGCGGAGTGGCGCAGAGTCAAGCAGAATCTCGTGAGTATGCTGTGAGCTGTGTAGACTGTGGTCCGCCCTCTATTTTCATTGACTGTGGGCGGATTCTCCTGATAAAAACTCTGGTAGGCCGCAGAGCAGCACAGAGTCAAGCAGAGTCTCATGAGTCAAGCAGAGTCTCGTGAGTCTCTGGAGGCTTGCGAGGCTTGAGCCGCACCTGCAGCCGCAGCTCACCAGAAGCTGATCATATGGAGCGCGAAAAGGAACTCGCATGAAAACTGTGCCAGCCACTTACCCACCTCCAATTACGGCATGGGCACGAAGGTGGTCTTGGGTTGTACCAGTTCACACGACACGACCGGAAGCTCCCAGCTGTAAAACACAAGTAAGACCCTTTGGACATAATACAATCTTAGCCGCTGCTGGTTTGCATCCTGTAGCGAATATTGTGAATGAATTAAGTGCAAATGAAGCAATTTGTTCCTCGCTCCCAGGTGATTCAAAGGGCCCCTGCCCTTGCCCGTGCCCAAATACCAAAGATTGTGAGATTGACAATGACAGCAATTCTGGTGCAGCGTCTAACATTGAGTCTTATGCAGCAGTTATTTGCACGTCAACACCACAGAGCGGTGTATGGAGCGAGAACGCGTCTCTGTTACGAGGCGTGCAGGCTCCGTTCTGTGGCTCGCCAAACAGCTGTACCCTGCTGAGTATTACATAACCATCCGTTGATCAACTGAAAATTATAAGGGGTACGGACCGTGTATCCACCTTAGGTGCTCTGGCTTGGGGAGAATTGATAAAGATCAAAATGAAGTTGCTAGATAACCAACGTCCCGGTTGGACGCAGCGCCTAAGTTCTGAATGTACTGGTGCTTGGATTAAAAGCACCAAGTATTCAATCAACGTTGCACCTGCGGCACATCCATCACCGCAGCTGCTAGAGTCAAACAAACCACAGCAGGAGTATCAAACGCATTTGTCCATCACTTCAGCACCTTCTCAAATAATGTTGCCCAATAGTGTTGTGGAAAAAAAAGCACTGTCTCAAACCAAAACATATGTGATAGAACTTAATAAATGTGACCCCTTCTGCCAGGCCAATGCTGATGCCTTGCTACAACTAAAAAATAATGACACGTTCAATAATACCTGCCACAAGACTCCGAGGAACTGGCGTGATTCTTTGGCTGTAGTAAACAGACTCCTGCAGGACTTAACCAAACTGAACGGTGAATTAAAAGTAAAGGCAGCACCAACTGATGGCTCATGTGAAACACATGATAAGGATAAAGAAATACCGGATGCCCGTATGCCTTCCGCTGTTAATGCAATAACCCACAGTTCCCCCTCTAAATGGCCAGCATGACCTAGGAAACGACGATGAATTGACTCAAGCCCCCTGTCAGCGGATCTTTGCTCTCAAAAGAGAATCAACTGCTGTAAAAAAAACAGCCTGCACAAATGGACACCAACATTTTACGAGTCCCACCAGGCGGGATCACAATCGTGAACTTCTACAAGAATCTAACAACGGGAACGATAGTTCCTCGTCCTCTACAAATGAAACCTCCTTAGAGTCTTCAATTATGGAACGTCATTATCCCAAAATAAGGCGTTTACCATATAAAGCAAACCAAATCCAATCTAACATGGAGAAGAACATTCAGACCTTGGTCAAAGACTCGCTAAATGACCTCAGGCCTGACATAATGTCTTCATTATCTATATCAATTGCCCCAATGATGAAACTCTATGAGCAAATCAACAAAAACATAAAAGATCTATCTACCCTCTCAGCGTTAATGAACTCCAAATTAACAAGCAGTGATTTAGACAATACTCCTTCGAATTCCAAAATATTGGACAACCTAAGAAGAATAGATTTATCCATCACGGAGCTCGCGGATCAAAAAATAAATAACAGTGTAGACAAGAGACTATTGGTAGATCTTGCCAGAGAAGCAATGGGTCTCCTCAAGCATAATCAAACAGTGCAGAAGAATGACATAGCAGCACCTCGACCAAATTCTCAACATGTGGAAAATAATGTATGTCTAAACTCTGCGTGCCTGACGACTGTTGGGAGTGACCTCAAACTTTCCGGGAAACTACCTCAATTTGCCCAGATCTCTCCTTGTCGATTAAACCTACACAGTCCAAGGGAGCACTAACTACGTCCATGGTCCAATTGCCCCCGGACAATTCTACCCAGGTTCACTCCATCGGATGTGAAGTAATTGTCATTCATGCAAATGAAGAAACGCCTCCTGTATTCTGTGCTCAGCCCTCTCTGAAAGACCCCGAAACTAGTATAAACACAGGAAAACCAAAGGATTCATTCATAATTGATGAAAATGAACCTCAACCTTCTACCTCGGCGAATGGACAGGGCTCTCTTCGTCTTAATAAGACAAACGACTGCCCAATGGCAGACGAGAAAGACAAAACGTATGGAATATTCCAAAAAAACAACTCCACTCAGGAGAACACAATGCAGGAAAAAAAATTGAAAAATCAAAAATGTAAAAGAAATTGGAACAATCTGGGGTCCAGGAAATTTCTTAGAAACTTGAAATCTGTAAATGTCTTTGTCAATGCTGAGCAGCTTAGCACCAATGATAAAAAAGTCAATCAAGTTACAAAACATACTACTGACTGCCAAGCCATTCGACCAACAGACTTAGACACAATAGAAGAAATTTCCCCAAATGAACTAATGAATATGTCCACGTATGATGATGAGGAGTGCTTAGAACTTAGCCAATGAACTTGCGAAGACGAAAATACTGAACCCCCAACAAGAACCACATGCCTAGAGCCCGTGACCATTAGGAGCTCCAGGTGGTATTGTGTATTGTGTACAATGCTGCTCAGTTGTGCTTCAGGGCTAACATTGCAGTCTAGGAAGGTACCTAGAGTTTTGATCTTTGTCTCTGTTTTGATGACAAATCCGTCTCACAGGATTTTTTTTATATCTATGATCTAATTTAGATCTGATATGCAAAGAGCCAAACAGTAACAATTCTGACTTGGCATCAATTAGGCACATCCAGTGCGTGGTCATCTATTGTTTTACTATTTTGAAGGTAACATTTAATCTGATAGTATCCTGGTCATAGCCACCCTCCAATCTCAGCATAAACTGAGTGTCATCAGCGTAGTTGGTGAAATGGATGTTCATGTCCTCCAATAGATTACATAGGGGTTTAATATGGAGTTTAAACTAAGCAAGGGATAGGCATGCCCCCTCCAGAACTCTGAAGGTTATAGGGGCATTATCTGACAGGGCCTCACCCCAGTGGCTAGCTGAAACCCTATCCTACAAGAATGAGTGGATCCCCTTTATAGTGTGAGCACTTCCCAGTTTTTCTCAGTGCCGCCAAGAGAATGTCATGATCCAATCAAATCAAATGCTGGTGATAGATCTAAAAGGACCAGGAGGCCACATCCGCCCGAGTCACCACTGTCCAACATATCTGTTTGTAAGTCCAACAGTGTACTTTCACTTTCTGTACTGTGATAAAGCCTGAAACCTGACTGTAGAAGCCATTTTTGTGTTCTAGGAAGACCACAATGTAGGAAGGCAATACACTTTGCACTGAAGGAGGTGTCCATCACACAACTTTCCATTAGTACATGTGTATTAGACTAGACTGGCATCACACGCTGCCAGTAACACACAGGAAAGTTTCACCTGCCCGAGTGTAGACCAGCACCCAAACATCACTGCACATTGGGTGGTGATGGAGCGCTTGTGAAATCTATTTTCAGAACTTGTCTCTACATCAAACTCAAGTATCAATCACACAAGTTGTTACCCACCTCAAGACTTGCTTGGTACTGGATCCGAAAATGTTGAAGGGAAGACAATAATGTTCCTCCTAGGGACCCCTATACCTCCGACTCCAAGAGTTAGGACGCACAGGAACCCCCAGGGAAAACCCCCAATGGGGGAAAAAACCCTGTGACGGGCTGCTAGGGTTCGTAGAGTCCTGAAACCAGCCGGAATAAACTTCCTCTGTTCAGGCAAGGAGATGATCGTCAATGGGCCCGTAGGACAGGAAACTGGGTAGAATAATACACAAAGTGACAGGCTGATGAATACAAAGGAGTGAAAAGTAAGAGAAATAGAAGTAAACAGATTACACGGATTACCTGGGTTTTATCCGGTCTATCTTAAAGTAAGAACAAGATGAAACAGAAATTCTGTCCTGATTCTTTAGGGCTAAAGAAGGATAAGTTGGTTAACCTTCCAATAGTATGTTACAAACTGTCTTACTACTTAAAAGTGCTTCCCTTACCGTCTTTGTGATTGCAACAAAGAGAAATCCCTGTCCTGTACTTCTGGGTAGAATATCCTACTGATTCCGTGGCTATGGCTGGAATCAGAACTGCTATTGTAAAGATAACAAAAATAGCAAATAATAACTAATATAAGTATCCATCGGAGATGATGAGTAAGTGGAGAGAAATAGACCACTAAGCGTAGTGTACCTGTGGAAATCACAAAAGGAACGAGGAAGATCCGTAATAAAGAAAGAACCTTTGCCTGCAAACCCGGCGGGGTTTTCTAGCGTAAAATAAGAAAACACAAATAATTAAGAGAACAGCGTTAAGAGGGTGGTAATAAGGAGTAGGAAGTAGTGGTTAAGGCAGATGGAGATCTACGCGAAACTTACGGAGCGTACAGCTTGTCGTAAAGAGAGAAGCAACGCGTCTTGCGACGGGTTGGGTGTCCGGATATGCTGTGTGGAAGTCAGGGGGCGTGGTCAACCTTCGGTTGAGATCTGGAGAGAGCGCTAAAGCGTTACAGCCCGTTCCGTAGATACCCGGAAGTGTTTGAGCCGTGTTCGAGAGTCGGCAAAACACTGCGAAGACCAAATTAGGTGTAACAGTATGCCCCTTCTCAGATCCAGTCCGCCCTGGTTTTCCCGGGTGTATCATATGAAAACGTTTTAACAGTTTAGGTGCATGTATTGCAGATTTCGGTTCCCAAGTTCGCTCAGAGGCAGTGTAGCCTTTCCAGTTGACTAAATATTGGAGTCTCCCATGGTGCAGCTGGGAGTCACAAATATCTGAAACCTCATATTCTGGTCCTGTAGGCGTAAAAACAGGAGCAGGCCGAGAGGAGACATGGGGGTGAAAAACACTCCGTCGGTCAGGTTTCAATTGAGAAACATGAAAAACTGGGTGAATGCGTGCCCAAGTCTTAGGAAGTTTCAGTTTAAATGCCGCAGTGCCCATGGGAGCCACCACCCGAAAAGGGCCCATAAACTTAGGTGAGAGTTTAGATGGTCTCAGATGTCGCGGGAGAAACCTAGAAGAAAGCCAAACCCAATCCCCAGGTTTCAATCCTGGAGCAGGGGTTCGATGTTGGTCTGCATACCGTTTCACCCTGTCCTGGGTGTTCTTTAGAGCCTCCTTAGCAATTTCTTGGCCATAGTGGATCTGTTTTAATAAAGAATCTACATCTGGAATCTTATTATCCTCTGCTCTCTTCACAGGAAACACTGTGGGGTGAAAACCATAAGTACAAAAAAATGGCAATGTTTTGATAGCAGAGTGGTAGGAATTGTTGTAGGCATATTCAGCAATTGGTAACAAGTCCTTCCAATTGTCATGTGCAGCAGAAATGTAGTTCCTCAAGTAACCTTCTAGAGTTTGGTTAAGTCTCTCTGTTTGACCATTAGTTTGTGGGTGATAACCCGAACTTAAGGCCCGAGTAATACCCAGTCTTTGGCAAATATGTTTCCAGTATCTAGACGTATGCTGGGATCCTCGATCCGAAATGATGGTATCAGGTAAACCATGTAAGGAGAATACCCGGGTAAAAGAAATACGTGCCATAACTGCTGCCGATGGTAAAGCTGCCAACGGGAAGAAATGAGCCTGTTTAGTGAAAGAATCAATAACTACCATGATGGTGGAACATCCTCCAGACACGGGTAGATCGACAATAAAATCAGTTGAGATTATTTGCCAGGGTCGAACAGGCAATGGCATCTTTACTAATGAACCAAATGGAGAATGTCTGGGGCTTTTGGATTGTAAACAGCAGGGACAAGATTCCACATAACTTTGAATGTCCTCTTTAAGAGATGGCCACCAAAAGTCACGGGAAATCAATTCATAAGTGGTAGCATATCCATGATGCCCAGCCGTTTTAGAATCATGACACATGTTCAACACTTCTCTTTGTAGGGATTTAGTAGGTACATAGACTTGCTTGCCCCTGAAGTAACACCCTTCCTTTTCTGACAAGTTGTTTTGTTCATTTTTTGTGAGTGATTTAAGGGAGGAAGGGCCAGAATGTTGTTCAAGACGGTGTACAAAACTGGGAGTTTTAACCAAACTCATCGCTAGGCAAGGAAAGATGCGTTCAGGTCTGGTAGCCCGATTGCAAATCCCATCTTTCCGAGACAGAGCATCAGCCTGCAAATTATTTCTCCCAGGGATAAAGGTGAAAATAATTCTAAATGGGGAAAAGAAGTGAGCCCATCTAGCCTGACGGCTATTACAGGTTTGTGCGTATTGCAGAATCCGGAGATTTTGATGGTCGGTTCTCACTTCAGTGGGATGTACAGCTCCCAACAGTAAATGCCTCCATTCCTCAAAAGATCTTTTAATCGCCAGAAGTTCCTTTTCAAGCATGGTGTAATTCAATTCTGCTGGTGAAAGGGTTTTGGATACATAGGAAATAGGTCGTTCTGTATCTTGCTCATCCTTTTGTAGAAGGACCGCTCCTAAAGCATACTGAGATGCATCTGTTTCGATGATAAATCCCCGGGATTGATCCGGTGTCTTAAGGATGGGTGCTGTGGCAAAGCGTCTTTTTAAAGTATCAAACGCCTCTTGTGTAAGCTCAGTCCAAAGATATGGAACACCCTTCTTCAACAGATTGGTAAGAGGTTGAGTTAGAGTAGAAAAGTTAGGAATAAACCGACGGTAGAAATTTGAGAATCCCACAAATCTTTGAATGTCTTTACATGAGTTGGGAATCGGCCAATCCTGAACAGCCGTGACCTTTTCCGGATCCATGGCAATGCCTTGAGCTGACAAAATATAACCCAAATACGTTACTTTGGGTTGGTGAAAAGAACACTTTTCAAAGTTACATTGAAGATGGTTATTCAGTAGTCTTTGCAAGACTTCTTTGACGTGAACCTTGTGTTCAGAACTGTCCTTAGAGAATGCCAAGATGTCATCAAGGTAAACTATAACATAATGTAACAGCAGATCTGAAAATAAATGATCCATAAATCGTTGGAAAATCGCTGGAGCATTAGATAGTCCAAAAGGCATGACTTGATACTGAAAATGTCCAAAGGGTGTCCGGAAGGCAGTTTTCCACTCATCCCCCTTTCTTATTCTGATAAGATGATAGGCCCCCTTAAGATCCAATTTAGTATAAATACTTGCCCCTTTGACTGCTTCCAAGATATCTGGTATCAAGTGCATAGGATACCTATCGGGGATGGTGATTTTATTTAACCCTCTGAAATCTATACAAGGTCTAAGTTCCGTAGAATTTCTTTTGGAACGAAGAAGAGAGAAGCTGCGGCCAGAGAGGTGGATTCCGTGATCAAGCCGTTCTTCAAGTTGGTATCTAAATAATCTCTCAAAACCTCCTTCTCAGAAGTGGACAAAATGTACATCCTGCCAAAGGGCAAAGGTTGTTCTGGAATGAGTTCAATAGCGCAGTCATCTCTTCGGTGAGGTGGTAATTGAGTATATTCCAACGGGGAGAAAACCGCAGAAAAATCTTGATATTCAGTAGGGAGGCCTGCTACAAAATTGAGAGAAGTTACTGGTCCACAGATACCCTGTCTAGGGGTTTCAGCTTGAGAAGAGACTTCCACAGATCTCCCCTCTGAATGACTGATACAATGAGTTAAACAGAACTCAGATCCCAAAGTAAATGACCCAGCCGTCCAATTTATAAAAGGGTTATGCTTTCGAAGCCATGGTAATCCTAATATAATGGGGTAATGGGCTGCACGTATGATGTCCAAAGAAACAGACTCCTGATGGGTCACAATACACATAGATATAGGGATAGTTTGACTGATAATAGGGCCAGAAATGAGAGGGCTACCATCAACACTCTCTACCGGAACAGCCTCTGTCTTGGTAATTCTGGGTATATGATGTTGTACAGCCCACTCATCATAGACAAAAAGTCCGGCTGCGCCACAATCCAGTAAGGCTGATACTTCCGGTAGGACCTAGTTTCCAAACTTCAAAGTAACACGTAATACCAACATGTTTGAGGCTGAGGGAGTAATGCCTTGAAAAGTCTGCAAGAGGTTAGAGGAACCTAATTTTGTGTCAGGATCCCGGACCGTGGTTCCTCCTACGGCCGGCATTGGCGTTTCCCGAATTCCGTGGAGGGGCCACGGTACATTCTTGTACCATATGGGAATTAGAGCCGCAATACATACAAAGACCCTGTAACCTTCTACGAGCCCTCTCGTCTGGTGAAAGGGGACCTCTCCCTGTTACACCCAACTGCATGGGTTCCTCAGAACTAGTTCCCTTATTAGTAGAGACAGGAGCAGAAAAGGTACGAGTGAATCTTCCCTTACGTCTTTCACTACTTCTTTCTTTCAACCTGTAATCTATCTGCATAACTAAAGTAATGAATTCAGTAAGGGATGTTGGGCGAGGCACCCTAGAAATCTCGTCCTTCAACTCCTCCGAAAGACCCCTCCTAAACAAAGTAACTTGGGCGTCATCTGACCAATTGGATTCACTAGCAATCTGTCGGAATCTAGTGATATATGTCAATAAGTCCTGACTTCCCTGCCTAAGGTCAAGCAGGTGTTCCTGAGCAGCTATTCTTATTTCTTGCCTTCCAAACATTGACTTTACACTGGTGCAAAAAGCAGGATAGGAATCGAGAATGATGTTGTTAGTCGTACCCAACGGAGTCGCCCAGGCAAGAGCTGGGCCCACCATTTGGGAAATCATGTATCCCATTCGATCGCGATCAGTGTGAAAAAAGGCATTCTTAAAAGAAAACTGAATTGAACAGGCATCAAGGAACTCTTTGATCTTGTGAGGATTTCCATCAAATTGTCCCCCAGTCAAGGGCCCCGGAGGGACTTCAGAACAATGAGGGACGCTACTTACAGCTGATTGTTGAGCTGCAATTTGAGCGGCTTGTTGCTGATTCTGTTGTATTTGCCGTAGATTGGCATTCTCCTGTTTGAGGTTCTGTACCTCTGCAGTCAAAGACTGTACTGTTGCTATTAACTGTCGAATCTGTTGATCCATGGTAAATAACAACTTGTAAACCGATACTCAGTTCTAGGCCAATTTGGCGTTGCTTACTGTGAAATCTATTTTCGGAACTTGTCTCTACATCAAACTCAAGGATCAATCACACAAGTTGTTACCCACCTCAAGACTTGCTTGGTGCTGGATCCGAAAATGTTGAAGGGAAGACAATAAGGTTCCTCCTAGGGACCCCTATACCTCCGACTCCAAGAGTCAGGACGCACAGGAACCCCCAGGGAAAACCCCCAATGGGGGAAAAAACCCTGTGTCGGGCTGCTAGGGTTCGTAGAGTCCTGAAACCAGCCGGAATAAACTTCCTCTGTTCAGGCAAGGAGATGATCGTCAATGGACCCGTAGGAAAGGAAACTGGGTAGAATAATACACAAAGTGACAGGCTGATGAATACAAAGGAGTGAAAAGTAAGAGAAATAGAAGTAAACAGATTACACAGATTACCTGGGTCTTATCCGGTCTATCTTAAAGTAAGAACAAGATGAAGCAGAAATTCTGTCCTGATTCTTTAGGGCTAAAGAAGGATAAGTTGGTTAACCTTCCAATAGTATGTTACAAACTGTCTTACTACCTAAAAGTGCTTCCCTTACCGTCTTTGTGATTGCAACAAAGAGAAATCCCTGTCCTGTACTTCCGGGTAGAATATCCTACTGATTCCGTGGCTATGGCTGGAATCAGAACTGCTATTGTAAA
This sequence comes from Ambystoma mexicanum, assembly GCF_040938575.1. Lineage (NCBI taxonomy): Eukaryota > Metazoa > Chordata > Amphibia > Caudata > Ambystomatidae > Ambystoma > Ambystoma mexicanum. The sequence continues at coordinate 466,656,655 of NC_090921.1, forward strand.
GATAACAAAAATAGCAAATAATAACTAATATAAGTATCCATCGGAGATGATGAGTAAGTGGAGAGAAATAGACCACTAAGCGTAGTGTACCTGTGGAAATCACAAAAGGAACGAGGAAGATCCGTAATAAAGAAAGAACCTTCGCCTGCAAACCCGGCGGGGATTTCTAGCGTAAAATAAGAAAACACAAATAATTAAGAGAACAGCGTTAAGAGGGTGGTAATAAGGAGTAGGAAGTAGTGGTTAAGGCAGATGGAGATCTACGCGAAACTTACGGAGCGTACAGCTTGTCGTAAAGAGAGAAGCAACGCGTCTTGCGACGGGTTGGGTGTCCGGATATGCTGTGTGGAAGTCAGGGGGCGTGGTCAACCTTCGGTTGAGATCTGGAGAGAGCGCTAGAGCGTTACAACCCGTTCCGTAGATACCCGGAAGTGTTTGAGCCGTGTTCGAGAGTCGGCAAAACACTGCGAAGACCAAATTAGGTGTAACAGTATGCCCCTTCTCAGATCCAGTCCCCCCTGGTTTTCCCGGGTGTCTCATATGAAAACGTTTTAACATTTTAGGTGCATGTATTGCAGATTTCGGTTCCCAAGTTCGCTCAGAGGCAGTGTAGCCTTTCCAGTTGACTAAATATTGGAGTCTCCCATGGTGCAGCTGGGAGTCACAAATATCTGAAACCTCATATTCTGGTCCTGTAGGCGTAAAAACAGGAGCAGGCCGAGAGGAGAGATGGGGGTGAAAAACACTCCTTCGGTCAGGTTTCAATTGAGAAACATGAAAAACTGGGTGAATGCGTACCCAAGTCTTAGGAAGTTTCAGTTTAAATGCCACAGTGCCCATGGGAGCCACCACCCAAAAAGGGCCCATAAACTTAGGTGAGAGTTTAGATGGTCTCAGATGTCGCGAGAGAAACCTAGAAGAAAGCCAAACCCAATCCCCAGGTTTCAATCCTGGAGCAGGGGTTCGATGTTGGTCTGCATACCGTTTCACCCTGTCCTGGGTGTTATTTAGAGCCTCCTTAGCAATTTCTTGGCCATAGTGGATCTGTTTTAATAAAGAATCTACATCTGGAATCTTATTATCCTCTGCTCTCTTCACAGGAAACACTGTGGGGTGAAAACCATAAGTACAAAAAAATGGCGATGTTTTGATAGCAGAGTGGTAGGAATTGTTGTAGGCATATTCAGCAATTGGTAACAAGTCCTTCCAATTGTCATGTGCAGCAGAAATGTAGTTCCTCAAGTAACCTTCTAGAGTTTGGTTAAGTCTCTCTGTTTGACCATTAGTTTGTGGGTGATAACCCGAACTTAAGGCCCGAGTAATACCCAGTCTTTGGCAAATATGTTTCCAGTATCTAGACGTATGCTGGGATCCTCGATCCGAAATGATGGTATCAGGTAAACCATGTAAGGAGAATACCCGGGTGACAGAAATACGTGCCATAACTGCTGCCGATGGTAAAGCTGCCAACGGGAAGAAATGAGCCTGTTTAGTGAAAGAATCAATAACTACCATGATGGTGGAACATCCTCCAGACACGGGTAGATCGACAATAAAATCAGTTGAGATTATTTGCCAGGGTCGAACAGGCAATGGCATCTTTACTAATGAACCAAATGGAGAATGTCTGGGGCTTTTGGATTGTAAACAGCAGGGACAAGATTCCACATAACTTTGAATGTCCTCTTTAAGAGATGGCCACCAAAAGTCACGGGAAATCAATTCATAAGTGGTAGCATATCCATGATGCCCAGCCGTTTTAGAATCATGACACATGTTCAACACTTCTCTTTGTAGGGATTTAGTAGGTACATAGACTTGCTTGCCCCTGAAGTAACACCCTTCCTTTTCTTACAAGTTGTTTTGTTCATTTTTTGTGAGTGATTTAAGGGAGGAAGGGCCAGAATGTTGTTCAAGACGGTGTACAAAACTGGGAGTTTTAACCAAACTCATCGCTAGGCAAGGAAAGATGCGTTCAGGTCTGGTAGCCCGATTGCAAATCCCATCTTTCCGAGACAGAGCATCAGCCTGCAAATTATTTCTCCCAGGGATAAAGGTGAAAATAATTCTAAATGGGGAAAAGAAGTGAGCCCATCTAGCCTGACGGCTATTACAGGTTTGTGCGTATTGCAGAATCCGGAGATTTTGATGGTCGGTTCTCACTTCAGTGGGATGTACAGCTCCCAACAGTAAATGCCTCCATTCCTCAAAAGATATTTTAATCGCCAGAAGTTCCTTTTCAAGCATGGTGTAATTCAATTCTGCTGGTGAAAGGGTTTTGGATAGATAGGAAATAGGTCGTTCTGTATCTTGCTCATCCTTTTGTAGAAGGACCGCTCCTAAAGCATACTGAGATGCATCTGTTTCGATGATAAATCCCCGGGATTGATCCGGTGTCTTAAGGATGGGTGCTGTGGCAAAGCGTCTTTTTAAAGTATCAAACGCCTCTTGTGTAAGCTCAGTCCAAAGATATGGAACACTCTTCTTCAACAGATTGGTAAGAGGTTGAGTTAGAGTAGAAAAGTTAGGAATAAACCGACGGTAGAAATTTGAGAATCCCACAAATCTTTGAATGTCTTTACATGAGTTGGGAATCGGCCAATCCTGAACAGCCGTGACCTTTTCCGGATCCATGGCAATGCCTTGAGCTGACAAAATATAACCCAAATACGTTACTTTGGGTTGGTGAAAAGAACACTTTTCAAAGTTACATTGAAGATGGTTATTCAGTAGTCTTTGCAAGACTTCTTTGACGTGAACCTTGTGTTCCGAACTGTCCTTAGAGAATGCCAAGATGTCATCAAGGTAAACTATAACATAATGTAACAGCAGATCTGAAAATAAATGATCCATAAATCGTTGGAAAATCGCTGGAGCATTAGATAGTCCAAAAGGCATGACTTGATACTGAAAATGTCCAAAGGGTGTTCGGAAGGCAGTTTTCCACTCATCCCCCTTTCTTATTCTGATAAGATGATAGGCCCCCTTAAGATCCAATTTAGTATAAATACTTGCCCCTTTGACGGCTTCCAAGATATCTGGTATCAAGGGCATAGGATACCTATCGGGGATGGTGATTTTATTTAACCCTCTGAAATCTATACAAGGTCTAAGTTCCGTAGAATTTCTTTTGGAACGAAGAAGAGAGAAGCTGCGGCCAGAGAGGTGGATTCCGTGATCAAGCCGTTCTTCAAGTTGGTATCTAAATAATCTCTCAAAACCTCCTTCTCAGAAGTGGACAAAATGTACATCCTGCCAAAGGGCAAAGGTTGTTCTGGAATGAGTTCAATAGCGCAGTCATCTCTTCGGTGAGGTGGTAATTGAGTATATTCCACCGGGGAGAAAACCGCAGAAAAATCTTGATATTCAGTAGGGAGGCCTGCTACAAAATTGAGAGAAGTTACTGGTCCACAGATACCCTGTCTAGGGGTTTCAGCTTGAGAAGAGACTTCCACAGATCTCCCCTCTGAATGACTGATACAATGAGTTAAACAGAACTCAGATCCCAAAATAAATGACCCAGCCGTCCAATTTATAAAAGGGTTATGCTTTCGAAGCCATGGTAATCCTAATATAATGGGGTAATGGGCTGCACGTATGATGTCCAAAGAAACAGACTCCTGATGGGTCACAATACACATAGATATAGGGATAGTTTGACTGATAATAGGGCCAGAAATGAGAGGGCTACCATCAACACTCTCTACCGGAACAGCCTCTGTCTTGGTAATTCTGGGTATATGATGTTGTACAGCCCACTCATCATAGACAAAAAGTCCGGCTGCGCCACAATCCAGTAAGGCTGATACTTCCGGTAGGACCTAGTTTCCAAACTTCAAAGTAACACGTAATACCAACATGTTTGAGGCTGAGGGAGTAATGCCTTGAAAAGTCTGCAAGAGGTTAGAGGAACCTAATTTTGTGTCAGGATCCCGGACCATGGTTCCTCCTACGGCCGGGCGTTGGCGTTTCCCGACTTCCGTGGAGGGGCCACGGTACATTCTTGTACCATATGGGAATTAGAGCCGCAATACATACAAAGACCCTGTAACCTTCTACGAGCCCTCTCGTCTGGTGAAAGGGGACCTCTCCCTGTTACACCCAACTGCATGGGTTCCTCAGAACTAGTTCCCTTATTAGTAGAGACAGGAGCAGAAAAGGTACGAGTGAATCTTCCCTTACGTCTTTCACTACTTCTTTCTTTCAACCTGTAATCTATCTGCATAACTAAAGTAATGAATTCAGTCTGGGATGTTGGGCGAGGCACCCTAGAAATCTTGTCCTTCAACTCCTCCGAAAGACCCCTCCTAAACAAAGTAACTTGGGCATCATCTGACCAATTGGATTCACTAGCAATCTGTCGGAATCTAGTGATATATGTCAATAAGTCCTGACTTCCCTGCCTAAGGTCAAGCAGGTGTTCCTGAGCAGCTATTCTTATTTCTTGCCTTCCAAACATTGACTTTACACTGCTGCAAAAAGCAGGATAGGAATCGAGAATGATGTTGTTAGTCGTAACCAACGGAGTCGCCCAGGCAAGAGCTGGGCCCACCATTTGGGAAATCATGTATCCCATTCGATCGCGATCAGTGTGAAAAAAGGCATTCTTAAAAGAAAACTGAATTGAACAGGCATCAAGGAACTCTTTGATCTTGTGAGGATTTCCATCAAATTGTCCCTCAGTAAAGGGCCCCGGAGGGACTTCAGAACAATGAGGGACGCTACTTACAGCTGATTGTTGACTGCAATTTGAGCGGCCTGTTGCTGATTCTGTTGTATTTGCCGTAGATTGGCATTCTCCTGTTTGAGGTTCTGTACCTCTGCAGTCAAAGACTGTACTGTTGCTATTAACTGTCGAATCTGTTGATCCATGGTAAATAACAACTTGTAAACCGATACTCAGTTCTAGGCCAATTTGGCGTTGCTTACTGTGAAATCTATTTTCGGAACTTGTCTCTACATCAAACTCAAGTATCAATCACACAAGTTGTTACCCACCTCAAGACTTGCTTGGTACTGGATCCGAAAATGTTGAAGGGAAGACAATAAGGTTCCTCCTAGGGACCCCTATACCTCCGACTCCAAGAGTCAGGACACACAGGAACCCCCAGGGAAAACCCCCAATGGGGGAAAAAACCCTGTGTCGGGCTGCTAGGGTTCGTAGAGTCTTGAAACCAGCCGGAATAAACTTCCTCTGTTCATGCAAGGAGATGATCGTCAATGGACCCGTAGTAAAGGAAACTGGGTAGAATAATACACAAAGTGACAGGCTGATGAATACAAAGGAGTGAAAAGTAAGAGAAATAGAAGTAAACAGATTACACAGATTACCTGGGTCTTATCCGGTGTATCTTAAAGTAAGAACAAGATGAAGCAGAAATTCTGTCCTGATTCTTTAGGGCTAAAGAAGGATAAGTTGGTTAACCTTCCAATAGTATGTTACAAACTGTCTTACTACCTAAAAGTGCTTCCCTTACCGTCTTTGTGATTGCAACAAAGAGAAATCCCTGTCCTGTACTTCCGGGTAGAATATCCTACTGATTCCGTGGCTATGGCTGGAATCAGAACTGCTATTGTAAAGATAACAAAAATAGCAAATAATAACTAATATAAGTATCCATCGGAGATGATGAGTAAGTGGAGAGAAAAAGACCACTAAGCGTAGTGTACCTGTGGAAATCACAAAAGGAACAAGGAAGATCCGTAATAAAGAAAGAACCTTTGCCTGCAAACCCGGCGGGGTTTTCTAGCGTAAAATAAGAAAACACAAATAATTAAGAGAACAGCGTTAAGAGGGTGGTAATAAGGAGTAGGAAGTAGTGGTTAAGGCAGATGGAGATCTACGCGAAACTTACGGAGCGTACAGCTTGTCGTAAAGAGAGAAGCAACGCGTCTTGCGACGGGTTGGGTGTCCGGATATGCTGATCGGAAGTCAGGGGGCGTGGTCAACTTTCGGTTGAGATCTGGAGAGAACGCTAGAGCGTTACAGCCCGTTCCGTAGATACCCGGAAGTGTTTGAGCCGTGTTCGAGAGTCGGCAAAACACTGCGAAGACCAAATTAGGTGTAACAGCGCCGCAGACCAAGAACTTGCCTTTAATGCCTTGTCTCTAAAATGCTCCTTCACTAGCAACACGGACAATGATACACAGGAAATGGCTGCTCTCTGAGTGTGCGTGTTTGGGGAAAAACTCACACTGTGTATCAAAGTCTGAGTGGCTGCATCCACTAAATCTACATGTCAATTTTGTGGCTTCTGATAATGGGGAAAACATGTCTACATTGTGAAAGTGCATATTATATCATATGCAATGCTTTGTCCATTGTTGGAATCTTTTGGTCCAAGGCATTTCGAAGAACAGCAGCATTGCTACCTTAGTGAGAATAGCAACACAAACATGATGCTATTTTCGCCATTCTTTAAAGGCATATGCAGTATAGGCAAACATTTAGGCAAAACACAACTTTCGATTTCAACAACTTGTACAAGATGTGCCCAAAGGTTAACTCCCATTTTGACATGTTTCAAAGATTATTAGAGAAAAATAAGGCAGTGCAGGAATAAACCATGCAGCATGTAATGACAGATGGTGTTAGGCTTAATTGGCACCTACCTGACCTTCTAAGACCTTCTGAAGAAGCCACTAGCCACATTTCCAGCATGCCACACTAAGTAAAGTGACACCACTAATAAATCCATCAATTAAATTGTTTCATAGTGCCTTTTAAAGCAAAGGAGGTGCTTCTAGCATACCACTTGAGGACCGAATGCTTCAGTTGCTTAAAAATTGTGAACAATTCAACAAGCTGTACACACAACACGAAGCTAGCAACCCTACCTGTGGTGTAAAATGAAACATTTACCAGAGTGTCTGGAAGGTTTGTCTTCTAAAAACATGCTTGTTTCCGCATTACTAAAAGACATGGAAAGTTATCAGAGGATTGTAACCAGTCAAATGGAAGCTTACCCATTACTTCTACCCAACATCATCAGTCAACTAGTAGCAGCTTAGACTCAACATGTATGTTCGAAAGTATTCTAAACCAGATGCAATACAACAGTACCTGTGTTAAGACAACCTTTTGGACAGCCTACTCCTGTTCCCACAGGATGACACTGAGGTGGTAGTGTCCAGTGAGTGCTCCTTACAGGACATTGTTGACTGCTTTCTCATGGAAGGCATCATGCCAATAGACACTGATCCAGTCCATTACTGTAGAGATGATGTATATCTGCCGGGTCTTTCCAGATTAGCTTGTAACACGATGAGCTTCCCTCCAACCACTGTTTACTGCAAGTGCATTTTTAGCACTGCCAGACATAGGCTTCCCTCCAACCACTGTTTACTGCAAGTGCATTTTTAGCACTGCCAGACATAGGGGGTCATTATGACTTTGGAGGCAGCCATGGCTGCCTTCAAACTCGTGTCTGTGTTGTCGGAATGGGGAATTACCGGGTCATTCCAACCTTGGAGGACCCGGTAAATCCCCATTCTGAAAACCATTCCCCATTCCCATTCGAGCCCCCATAGGGCTCAATGGGACTGGGAAAGGAGCTAATAACGGGCCCACGAATAGCGGGCTCGTTATTAGCTCCCTGGTCCCTTAGCGGCTCCTGCTAAGGACGGCTGGTTTACCAGCCGTCCTTAGTGGGACCCTCTAAGGGACCTAGCAATGCGGCGGTAGGGGGTTAACGTCACCGGCATCCTTACCGGTGCCGTTAACCCCTTACCGCCACACTCGTAATGAGGCCCATATTGGGGGTCATTACGAGTTTGGAGGCAGCCATGGCGCTATTAGCGCCATGGCTGCCTCCAAACTCGTGTCCGGGTTCTCGGAATGGGGACTTACCGGGTCATTCCAACCTTGGAGGACCCGGTAAATCCCCATTCTGAAAACCATTCCCCATTCCCATTGAGCCCCTAAAGGGCTCAATGGGAATGGGGAAGGAGCTAATAACGGGCCCGCAAATAGCAGGCCCGTTATTAGCTCCCTGGTCCCTTAGCGGCTCCGGCTAAGGACGGCTGGTTTTACCAGCCGTCCTTAGTGGGACCCGCTAAGGGACCTCGGAATGCGGCGGTAGTGGGTTAACGGCACCTGCATCCTTACCGGTTCAATTAAACCCCTAACGCCGTACTCGTAAAGACACATAGGCCCTCATTACGAGTTCGGCGGTAGCCATGCCGCTATTGGCGGCATGGCTGCTGCCGAAATCGCGTCCGGGTCCAGGTCCTCAGAATGAGGAATAATCGGGCCATTCCGAGTTCGGAAGGCCCGGTAATTCCTCCCTCCAAGGACCCGGACTCGGTCCTTCCCCATTCCCATTTCAGCCCTCATAGGCTGAATGGGAATGGGAGAGGGAGCAAACAACGGGCCATTACGAGTTGGCCCGTTGTTTGCTCCCTCTCCCCTCATGGGACCCGGTAAGCACGCCTGGTTTGACCAGGCGTTGCTTCCTGGGTCCCGCGAGGGGACCTCGAAATGAGGCGGTACGGATTAAACGGCGCCGGCACCTTTCACGGCGCCGTTTACCCCGTACCGCCAGGATCGTAATGAGGCTCAGTACTGAAAATGCTCAGTGTCTTACTTTGGTGAAAAGCTCTCTAAAGTGTTCCTGCAACCATTGCAGGCAAAGGAAATTTGTGACAGTGAGATGGGCAACCACATGCTGCATGTAGCTGAGGAGAAAGTTGGTCTTTATTAGCAATTGGGTCAGAGAAAGATTGAGAGAGGTTCAACAAACTTACCACCTATAATTATAGCATATTGTTGTAGCAGGAACATGAATGCATGTTTGTGACTATAGCGACATGGCCTCCAATATCCCAGGCCGACAAGAGAGCCAGAGCAATTTTTCAGATAGCTGCTTTCTGCATAACGATTTCTAACATAGCAGATGGGATATGTACATAGTTTTAATGTTGTCATCCTCATACATCTTCACCAGCCTACTTTCTTTTTATATGTACATGGTTCCAAGTTCTGAAAAGGATTCCCCAATGCTTAAGGGTTTAGAATGTTTATGATTGAATGTAGAAGAGGGAAGCCTTTAAAGGTCTGGATGGTTTGGGGCTGCTGTAATGAACCTACTTAAAGAAATGGAAGTAACAAGTTTGCTTACTTCACTTTCAGTGTGTCCCTTACTTAATACTGGAGACGAGGATCATAAACGGCAGCCCAAGTCAGAGCTGGGATTGCGCTGCCATGTCATGCCTGTGTTTTTCCTGTGGGATCATCCCTGATGCAAAGAGCACCAGCGATTGCAGTGCCGGGCTGGGCCTGCGCTCCTGGAGGTTCTCACAAGTAGTGGAGCTGGTTTCTCTTTGGAGTTCACTGTGCCATCTGGGAAGCAGATCGAGAGGGTGCAGCAACGATTTGGGAGCTGTTGGTGATGTCACTGCCTGTTTGATGTTACTGCTCTGGGTGCTATCTTGGGGTCAGGCAAACCAGTGGAACATTTGCATACACAGTGGAAACAAGATAGCCATTGTGGAATCAGGCTGACTATTGGCCGAAGTGGTGGCCATCTTGGGTTCAGGTGAACCCATGGGACATTCGCCTACACAGTTGAGGCCGCCTTTTTGGGTTCAGGCTGACTATTGGCCTGAGTGGCGCCATCTTGAAGTTGGGCTTTGCACGGATGAACTGTCAGTTCGTGGCCATTTCAAGGGCCAGTTGCAGCTGAACAGAGTTACCCACAAATGCTGCTTAAGGGGTGTGTATACCTAACTGATACTTGGAGGAAACATGAACCTACCAGGACCTACTCTATTCTTACCTACAGGTGAGCCACTTATGAAATGGTGTGATTGGAAGGAAAGGTTTTTAAAATACCTGCATGATGTCTGTGGGGCTAACTTCACTTCAGACATAAAAGAATCCTTGGTCTATCATTGTTTAGGCCAGGAAGGCCAAGCCTTATATAGAAAATTGCCTGATTTGCTGGCTGCTGATGGTTTGAGTGCAATCGAAATAACTTTAGCAAAGTTGAATAAGCATTTCACTGTAAAAGAGAACACGTTTTTAGCCCAATATCATTTGGGGCCAGAGACAGAATGAGTCCTTTTAGGAATTTATAACTGCCCTTTGTGGTTTAGCCATTAATTGTGATTTTGATCACTGCATGCATGAACACCTAAGAGACCAATTCATGATACGATTTAGTAATCCAAAAGTGAGAGAAGGGTTATGGCGTGAAGGTGGTAGTGGCATGGATATTTCTTGGACAGAGAGAGGAGGGGAGGACATTTTTTAAGAAAAAGCTGGAAACAAAGCAGATGTTTGATGGCAAACCACATGCAAAATAGCTGTGGAAATGCAGACCATTTGGCTAACGATAAACCGTATTATGATCAACATGTAATTTGTATGGAATGTGGAAGAAAAGGGTATTTGACAGTTGCTGTAAACAGTGGGCCAAGTTTGGAAGTGTAAAATGTGTGTAAGAGGACATGGGTTATTGGTATGACTGCAATGAGGAGGGAGACGAGATGTGTGTGGGAATGCAGTGGATGCAAGACCAAGAAGAATAAAACCACATGCTGAGATAGAGGGAAAATATGTACCTGAGAAGCTTCTGATCGACAGTGGGGTGGATTATACACCCATGAATATGGACAGATGGAAAAATAGATTTAATTATTGCGATATGTAAGAGGCCACTGTGATGTCAAATGCGCATGAAGAGGTGACTGTTGATATTGTGGGAAAATTCTGGGCGCAGTTTGTATTTAAAGGACGCAGTGTAACCGGCATGGTGAGAGTGACGAGTAAAGGTGGACAGTTGTTATCCTGGGACATGCAGCTGATTTGGGAATAAGATTGGATCCTGAACACCTCTCACAGGTGTTGGTAGTACAAAGAAGTGGTGAGGAGGTGAGTAATATGCGTCGTGGAGAGTTGGACGTGAGACAATGGTATCTGAGTGTATTTGAGGAAGTGAGTGGTTGTTTGAAGGGATTTGTATGCCTCATAAAATTGAAGCCTGGGGCTAAGCTAGCTATAGCAATACCCTTAGCTTTAAGGGCAGACATAGAAAAAGTGTTCAAGAGAATCTTGGGCAAGGGCATCATAGAGGAGGCTGAAGCCGCATAGTGAGTGGGTCCCACTGTGTTAAGGCAAAAACCAAATGTAAGTGTGAGATTATGTATAGGATCTCAGGGCATTGAATACATGTGTGGTACCAGACAGATTTCCACTGAAGAAGAAAGGCGATTTGCTGGCAGAAATGGCAGGTGCAAGGATATTTTCCACAATAGATTTAAGAGCAGAATACCATCAGGTTTGCCTTTATCCTGCATCTGTGGAGTTGAAATTCTTTACTACGCTATTTGGTCTATAACGGTGTTGGAGGATGACATTTGGCTTAATATCAGCTTCAAGTGTATTTGAAAGGGTGATGAGTAATCTGTTGAAGGGTCTTGATGGAGTTTGTTGCTATCAGGATATCATACTGGTGTGGGGAAAAGGTTTGGAAGAGCATGATACAAAGTTGAGGGAGGTTTTGAGAAGATTATGCGAAGCTGGTTTAACTATTTCAATGGAAAAGTGTATTTTTAGATGACCAGTATTTGGGTCATGAATTGTCGGCTCAGGGCATCAAACCTAAGATGGCTACCATGCAGGCAATAGAACAAATGAAACCGTCCAAGGACAAGGTGGTGTTGTCCTCAGATTTCAGACTGGTTAAATTATATGGGAAAATAATCAAAAATTTGGCGAGAACCAAGGCCATGCGAGAACTTGTGAAAGGGGGTGAGAGAATTCTGTGGAGTGAAAGTTGTCAAAAGGAATTTGAGGATATAAGGATGAGTCTTCGAGTGTCCCGATGTTGAAGGGGTTCAAAGAGGATTGAGAGGTGTATTTATACACGGATGCCAGTGAAAATGGGTTTGGGTGTGTGCTTATGCAGCAGAGAAGGAACAAAATGAAAACTGTGGCATTTGCCTCGCAAGTGCTTAAAGGTGCAGAATGATGATATTCTGTAGTGGAAAGGGAGGCTCTTGCATGTGTCTGGGGAGTAGAACATTTTAAAACTTAGTATGGGGGAAGGAAGTTCTTCATAATGACAGATCACAAGCCATTGGTTGGTATCTTCAATAGGAAAGGTTTGGATGGTGTGTCAAGAAGGATAATTAGGTGTATAACATGCATGCAAGGATGGGATTTTGAAGTACATCACATTAAGGGGGAACAGAATATGATTGCAGAAGCCTTATCGCGCAATGCTATGGAGGAGGATGAAGGTGATGCTGGTATATTGGAAGGAGGGGTGTTTGCAAATGTTCAGGTTGGCGATGAGAGAATTAGCGTACGCGATGTGCTGAAGATGAGCTTTAGCAGACAGTGATACAATTTAAGCAAAAAGAATGGCCTGCGGAGGAGCTGGGAGATGTATTGAAAGTGTATAAGAGGATAAAAAATGAGTTGAGTGTGGATAGGGAAGTGTTAGTAAGAGGAGATCAGAACTGTTGCCAGAAAGCTTGAGAGAAAATGTAATGAAGGTTGCACATGAAGGGCACCTAGGATTTCATAAGACAAAGGGATGATTCAACAGGAATAGTGGTGGACGGGAATGAATGATGCTATAGAGGGAATGTTGAAAGAGTGTGAAGGATGCTGTAATAGCGACAAGCTACTGATTGCTAGGGTTCCCCTTATGAGTGTGCTGGAGACACCAAATTCGGTGTGGGATGTGGTTGCGGTGGACATTTTGGGAACAATTGTTGTGAGGGTGTCATGGCAACTATGTGATTTTAGCGGTGGAAATATTTCTGAAATGGCCTTAATTGTGTGTGGATAAGGACATTAATGCATACAGGGTTGTGAAATTCCTGGAATCGATATATATATATTTTTTTTTTGTTTTGTTTATGACTCAATGAGTCTTCACAAAATTTTCCGTACAAATGCAGAACAAATTGTATTTCTTAGATTAACATTTCCGAATAATAATATTTCAACAATTAATTTAAAACAAAAACCTAACAAGGCACCTGTGAGGCCAATCCTTCTGGCCTACTTATTGTCCTTAATGTGCAGATAAAGACAGAATAAATGCTTTAACACTGTGTTCCCAAACGTTTACATATTGATTGCACAGTTTTCCAGCACCTGGACCTCTGCAGAGATTAATGCACCATTTGATCCTGCAGTTATTCTGTCCCAAAAACGTTCTGAAGTCAGGTCCTCCTCAAAACGCACGGAATTCCTAAAGAGTACTGAGCGTTGGTTCGATGTCTCTTCACAGTCCATCAACAGGTGCCTTAATTACTGCTTTGTTGGATCAATGCAGATAGTGCATAACTGCTTTGCCTTGTCACCTTGCTTACATTTATCCACTATTTCTCCACAGTGAAGCAGATGACATCTCATTCTAAGAAAGTTTTTTCAGAGCAGTTTATTTGGAAATTTTTTGAGAAAGCTTGAAAGGCAGCCGAGTTTCTTTTCCCCCCTTAGAAAGGGGTTTTCAGCATAGACCATTCTTACTTTCTCAACTGTCTCCATCCAGTCAAATGTTTCCAGTTTTTTCTTTATCTTAAGCGGATTGGAAATAAGAGTTTCGACATCGAGGTTGATCTTGGAGAGAGACTTCATTACTTTGTTCCCCATTGACGACAAGATTGCTGATTTAGAGTTTGACATATGAGATCTTATGTCGCTATAGAGAGTAGTCTCTTTTCCAATAATGATCTCCCTATATAGAGAAATTAATTTCCAGTCCACCATGCATTTTAGGGATTTCAGGCCCAGTTTGAATCTAAGGCTCCCGTTAGATGTACAAGTAGGAAGTCCTAAGACCTTTTTCCACAACCGACCTTCAAATATCTCCCACTTTATGAACCAAAGTCGGGGTCTATCTTCCAATCCATAAAGAACAACTCTAACTATTTTAGTCAGATAATATCTGGTTAATGGAGAGATTGGAAATGTACAGAATGTATGGTTCAATTTAAGCATTTGTGATGCGCCCTGGTTTATCTTTACCGACACCTCGGCCTCAACTTTGGCTATAGATGGGAAAGCGTGGATGTTATACCCCAAATACTTGACCATCTCTACCCTTTTGATCTTTTGACCACCTAGCTCCCAGCTTCTATATTTGATTTTTTTAGGATGCTTAAAGACCATAATATATGATTTGGCAGGGTTGATTGAAAGCTTGTTAATTCCTGCATACTCATTCAATTTTGTGAGCAGATGTTGAAGCCCAATTGGTGTTCTATCCAGGAGCACTATATCGTCTGCCTAAGCCAGCCAATAGACCTTTTACCCGTTCAACATCGGGTTGGCCAATGCAGACGATTCCAGGGAGAACCGCATGTCTGCTAGGAAAAGGTTGAAGATTAGGGGGCCCCCAAACACCCCTGTCTCAACCTCCTCTCTACCTCTGAGTTCTGAAAGATGACCTGACTCGTCCAAACGAACTCTTAATTTGGTGTTTAGATGTAGCTCCACCAATATTGCTAAAAGTGCTTCTGGTAGACCCCATTGCCTCCATTTATGACAAAGTAAAACCCTATCAACTTGATCAAAGGCTCCATATAAAGGAACGATCTGCTTTCCTCTGTCTGGTCACTCGCCAGGTTTAAGATTAGGCCATTTAAGGAGCTCGACATGCCTTTTCTAAATCTTGTCTGAAAGTGAGGCAGGATGCTACACTCTTCTACCCATTGTGTCAGTCTGTTTAATAAGAGTTTCATGAAGATCTTGCTTTCTATATCGAGCAGAGCTATTGGTCTGTAGTTCGCTGCTGCACGATGATCCCCGCTCTTAAAAAAGGTATGACCAATGCGATCTTCCAAGATGCTAAACAGACGTTCCTTGAGGATTTCTCTAAATAAACAGGATAACGGGCTTGCCCACATTTCTGGTTTGTTTTTGAGCGTTTGATATGTTAAACCATTTGGCCCTTCTGCTTTTGAAGTTGATGACTTGATTATGATCTCTTGAATAACTCTTTCATTAATGTTAAGCTGGCAGGGTATGTCTGGGTTAACTGAAAATTGAGACCCACTCGTGTTCTTAAATGTTTCAATTAGGTACTCCACCCATCCTTTTTCAGAAAACCAGATTGCATAGAGAGTTCCCTGCACCACCCTCAAATTGACCAATCGTTGCCCAAAAGTTTTTACTGTTATTTTCTCTGAGCATTTTTAATACCTGCTCCCCATTATTCCGCATACGGGCCTCCCTGTGAAGAAAAGACCTTGATTTATAGTTGGCTCTCTCCTTCCCTGTTTCAAATTTATATTCCTCCAGTGAGAGCCCAGCTGATCTGATTTCTCGTAATACCTTCCTGTGCTCTCTTTTTTTTCTTTGTGTCACCTCATCGTATGCGTGAACATGTTTTTGATTTAATGTCCCTCCTGATTCAAGAGGGGCTGAGGTGGCCCAGAGGAATTTGGTGAACTTTTGCGGAATGCATTCTGGCTCCCAGATGTTTCTTGGGGTCTCTTTTAATTGCTTGTTTCATTTTGAACCTTCATATTTATATTTCACTAATTTTATTTTCCCTTTTCTGCCATCTAATTGTTGCCTATGGAGGAGCTAAGGATATCAGGGAACAACAGTTCCAATCTACTATGGTCACTCCCCACGTCATCCTTTATTGCCAAGACTGAGGGGAGTGTATGCAGATAGTGGGAGACAAAAATATAATCTAAGGTGGAAGCGGAGTCCCTCTGTGCCATGTTGTAGATACTCCCGACTCCCCCCCAGTGGTCCCAATGCTCAATAAAGTCCAACCACATTCTCCCTTTCTTTGATTTTTTAGCTGCAGAGTAGTTTGATGAGCCCCCCTTTAACTGCGAGCAGTTTGTATTCAAATCCCCCCTAAGATTATGTTGCTATAGACTGAATCTAGTTTCACTGCTTCTAGTAATAACCCTAAATTGTCAAGAAAGAGATGTCATTAATATACATTAATCATCACCCATATCGTAACTTTCCCATCACAATTCATCTGGGCTCTACATGCGTGGATACCCAAAGCACTTTCCCAGAAAGTAGTTACATTTTTAAATAGTGAGTTTTTTAGTGCTGTAAACTGGCAGCCTGATGGTCTTCCTTTTGCTTTTTGCAATGATGGTTAACATAGCATGGTGTATCCTTCTATTATCAACAGGTTCACCAACCATGTTTCCTGCAATGGGATAATATCACCCTGATTGAATAGATGGTCCCGCATGTCTCTTGCCTTGATGGTACTTGAACCCCGTGAATTCCAGCTGATGACATTTAAACCATTCTTTCTAAAGGTGCTGGGTACCTACACCCAGTTTCTGCAGAACTTGCGAGAACATTTCTGGCAGAAGGGATAATGTATTTTCCTGTGAGTTCGGCTCTTTCATTCTTTTTCCCTCTTTGTCTTCTTTGAGCTCCTGGGAGACTCTCCCTTTTATGAGATTTGTTTTAATAGATTCTGTATTGCTGAAACTTTCACTAGGGTTACCTTCAGAGTCATTGATTGAATTTCCATTTTTTCAAAATGGCACTGTTTACACTAGCAGTTGGAAAAGCTACTTCCACCAAAATGGGATCTTGGGACAAAGGAAATATTACGCTTTCTAGGTCTTCTGAGGAAAACAGATTCACATTTTTTACCTTTTTCACTATGCTCAGGATCACAGAACGACTCAGTGATTTATGTTGCTTAAGATTGGTGGAGAGTCTTAACCATACTCTAGGGATGGCATAATCTTTTTAACTTTTTATCGTTTTTGAAACAGGTGCTTTAAAGATTGCCTGATTTACCGGGCTAGCCATTTCGTGATTCTTTTGAGAACTTGTTGTCACAGATTTTCCATTGCCATCATGTATGCAATCTGATTCTGTTGGTTTCAGTTGTATTGAGTCTTGAGTTGTGTCAATTCTTAAAGGTTCTTGGGTTGCCAGACCCTCTTTACTGCTCTCCATTCTTGCTGCTAAGAAGATAGGAGCTATCTTCATATTGGTTCCGCTACATGCCGGCAAAGGATCTTTAGGGAGAGTAACCTCCTTCAACCAGGAGGAATTATTTTTGCAAAAAGATTGGAGCCCATTTTATTGTGCTCGATGTTCCATTTTTCTGAGGAGATCTTGATGGTGAGTTGGTAGCCTGCAGATATTTGGCAGTTTTAACGTTTTTAACAACATTCTCTTCTGTGATGCCTCTTGAGTTGCTACTGAGTCTTTGTTTCATATCTGTTTGAAAACCATTGCGTATGCTCGTAATTTTAGCAGTTTCTCCAATTTTCTCATGTGGGCTGCTTTTAGCTTTTTTTTTGCATTTTTGTTTGGTTTCTTCAGAATTCTCTTGTCTTTTGATTCTCTGGTCTTCTCCAGTTGTTCCATCAAATTTCGAGACTCACCCACTGGGGTTCCAGCATCCTTGAACCCCTTGAGTGCTAATGGACTTGACTGGCCAGATGGTTTATCTGGCGCGTCTTTGGCAGAGGTATTGTAGTTTTATCTTTTCTTTCGGTTTCTCTTTGCTTTTGGTTGCACCATTTTTGATCGTTCCCTGCCCGCTTGACGTTTTTTCATATTTCTTCTGCTTCTTGACCTCTGAGAGTATGCAGGTTGCCAATCAGCCACTACTGTTTGTTTTTCTATAGTTGTGTTAGAGTGACATCGCCTCAATGGTTTCCATCTCTCCTTCGACTGCATTTGCCAGTCTTCAAATTCCTCCAAGACTGACTCTGATAGAGGCGTATCATCAAAGGGCTGGTCTTGGGTATTAAAACCCTGGTCTTCTGGTCACTGTAAGGCAGGGTTTTCTTTCCAGAATTGAACGGCTTCTCTCAGGAGCTTGCTGTTCTCCTCTTCTCTTTTGTTTTTATTACTCAACATAGTTTGTATAGATGAAATGTCAAGCCCTTGCTTTGCTACTTCTAAGCATATGTCTCTGAATGGTAGGGTCATGTTGGTGTTAATGGTTGAAACCAGGCCAACTAGAGTTGATTCACAAGATGCCACCTTGTTTGTCACTTCCAGAAGTGCGCCCGCTTGTGTTTGCGCTTCTGATTTGAGCATTTCGAAAACCGACACTAAGGAGTTCAGAACAAAATTTAGAGCCGTTAAAGTATCTATATTTGGCTCCATTTTATCTGTGCACGTGTCCTGTTGGGCAGTATCTTTCAGTACTCTTGGCTTGTGATTTGAGTTTTCTGAAATACAGGTAATTTGATAGGATGGTATCATTCCGTTTTCCTCTGAATTTGGTGTACATATTTCTTTCCCTATAATAGATGACGATAAATGGGTTTCTGTGCTTGAGGATGGAGTTTGGAAAATTCTTGGAACATCCCAATTAATGACTGAGTCACTTTCAACATCACTATGGCTTTTATGTTTTCTTCTGCCAAAGGGATTCTGTATTTTTTGATGAATTCTTTTAGTGGTGATAGTATACTCCAATCCCCGTTGCCATTGTTTCATTAGAGTAGTATGGAGGTTTTGTTCTCCCCCCATCTAATGGTGCTACAGATGTTTTTTCGCCATGTATTTAAGCCTGAATTATTTTTGATGTGTTACAGGGGCTATTTCTAGAGGTTAAAGGTTTTGTAATAGGACCAACCCCTGTGATTTCTAATAGGTACGATCCCTCCCCTTCCCTCGTCCCTGGGCAACATACTGCACAGCTTCATTTTGCTTCCGGATGCCCTCTTTAACAGGCTGTAGTGTGTTTAATTGATATCAGACAAGAGCCCCCTGGCTTTCCTGCCCAGTAAACTCTGATGGTACACGCCTTTTTCCGTTCAAAGGAGTTGAACTCCAACTTGTTTTTATAATGCAGATACAGTGGGCTCCCCAGAGCAGAGTACCAACTGGAATGCCCACTTTGTGGGGGATTTTGAGGGCTCAGCACCACTCCCCTAAATGAGGTTACAAGTGGGAGTGAGACAAAAGCGCCACAAACTGACACGTGGCTTAGAGCGCACAGGAGGCACACCAGATATTACTACAGGTGAAATGTGCCTGCGTTCAAGAGGGAAGAATATATGTCTTTTCGCAATGGTTAAGGCACGAGTTTCTGAATTGCCTACCGTCCCTTCTTTGTCTGTTTTTGCACCTTACCGATGATTTGTAGAGCACTGCGTCCCCGTGCCTCAGCAGAACAGCAAAACAGCGGCATGAGACACTTCCGCCCTTGTCTCCTTCCGGGCTTTTTGCCGCAATGGTCTGCTGGTCAGGCTTTGAGTCGCACCTCCTGGTGGGCGTGTCCCCAGTGTAAAATGAATTAAAGTTGCAGTATGCCTGATACACAGCGCGCCTGATTCACGAGCAGCGAGCTGGACACATGATTCGTTGTTTCATGCTGACAGCACACGACTTCCCTGGTTCATGGATTCACAGCTTCACTGTCACAAAGTATTACCACAGCAAAACAGCGACACGAGACACTTTCGCCCTTGACTCCTTCCGGACTTTTCCCAATATTTTGGAGGGAAAGTTTTCTAGGGAAAATTGGGTCAAATAATGGGCCACAGTTTATTGCTAAAGAAATTGAGGAGTTCATGGAGGGGAATGGTGTACAGCATGTAACAACAGCTCTATATAATCCTAAAGGGAATGCAGTGGTAGAAAGATTCAATAGAACGTTAGTGGATGTGATCAGGATTGCTGTTACAACAGGAGGAGGGGAGCATGCGTTGATAGAGAGAATGTTTCAGTACAGACTGGCGCTGCATCAAGTTACTAGGATGTTGCATTTTGAGTGTTGAGGATGGGGTCTCCAAATTCAAAATTGCATCCAGAATGAATGAATAAGTATAGGTGTCAGAAGCAGGATGTTGCAGAGGATGTGGTGAAAAAAAGAGTTATGGAAGGTCGAATTAAAGCTAATGAAAGGTATGACTGGAAGAATGGTGTCAGAGAGAGGGCAATGCCGAAACGAAGGTTAAAAGTGAGGCTTGGAAGGAGAGTTGAGAAGGGTCTGATGAAGTATTCGAGACCACTGAGAGTAGAAGCTTTGGGTAGTGCTGTACAGTAGGTCAATGGTGAGCATTGGTTCAAGGATAGGGTGGTGGTTTTGATTAAGGCTGATGGATGTGACACAGAAATTAGAGTGTGTGTGTGGGTTTGTGTGTGTGTGAGAGAGATATGTTGCAGACCATGATGGCTTCATCTCCAATGATATGTACATAGTTTTAATGTTGCCATCCTCATGCATCTTCACCAGCCTACTTTCTTTTTATATGTGCATAGTTCCAAGTCCTGAAAAGGATTGCCCATGCTTAAGGGTTTAGAATGCGTATGCTTGAATGTCGGAGATGGAGGCTGGAGACGTCTGGAAGGCTTGGGCTGCTGTAATGAACCTACTTCAAGAAATGGAATCAATACGTTTGGTTACTGGACCCTCTATGGAATGAAAATGGGCATTGCTTTGAAAGTAAACAAACAATGGTTCACTGTGCATCGCCACGGCCAGGTGGCACATTGATTAAATGTAAACCTAAGCTATATCTAGTTTGATATATATTGGCCAATATATATTTGATATATATTGGCTTATGGGGGAAATAGTTATACATTGCCAAAACCATTTCATGTATTTTTATTCAACTGACTTGTCAGTGACCTCGCAAATGTCAGAATTTTGTATACCGCTGTCTGCAGCTGATTTTTCCGGTTTGTTAGGTTGGGCCCTATAGGATCCCTGTCTTCTATCCTGGGAACACACGACACATTCTCACGGGAAACAGGATCTGTCCCCATATGGTACTGTTGGACCTCCTGCTTCAAAGTGAAATCTGTGAGCACAATACACTGCCCACACCAGGAGGTAATGATTGGGGAGGAAGTGTAGGGTTTTTGAAGGAGAATAGTTTATTTTCATTATTTATTTACATTCCCCAAAGTTTATGGTATTACTATTTTTTTTTTCAAGGAACAAATATTTCACACAACCTGGTATCTAATTAAATTGCCAGGGTAAATGGGGTTCTTATATTGTGCTTCATGCTGGAGTTCAGCTGGGACCAGGGTTTTGAAACAGTGCTTCTCTGTGTTGTCTTTCCTCCAAGACAAGAGGACAGAACCTGACCTATACAGGCCAATGATCGATCCGGAAAGAGAGTCTCAAACAATAATGAAATGCAATCCAACAGTCATGGGCCCTCATTACGACCCTGGCGGAAAGTGACTGACCGGACCGCCACAGCGTAAATAGCGTTTCCGCCATTGCACGAAGGAGCAAAGTGCGGCCCATTCCGACCCATCGGGCACGAGCACCACGGCATGGCGGAAGTGCAAAGTCCGCGATGGCGGAAAAGACCCCAAAACGGCCCACACCGCCGCCGTACGGCGCCCTAGGTGCAATACCGCCACCCATCACAGCGGACTCCGCAGTGTGCGCCTACCGGAAAGTACGGTGACCGGAAATATACGGAAACGGAAGTTAAAACATGGGCCCGGAACGGGAAACATCCCGCCGTACACCTATAAAACCACTAAAACCACACAACCACTAAAAACACTACCCTGAGACACACCCCAACCCGTCATCCACCCTAGCGAAACCAAGAAAAATGGGAAAAGTAGCGAAGAAAGCGTGCGACCGCAAGCGGCAGGTCCACTTCTCCCGTGAGGAACTCACCGTGCTAACAGAGACCCTCCAGGAGAATGCTGCCGTCGTCTTCTGCACACAAATGACCAGGACGGCACTTGCAAACAAGAAGGCCATATGGGCTCTGGTGGCACAGCGTGTAAGTGCGGTGGGGACCGCACCCCGCACCCCACAGCAATGCCGAAAGCGATGGGACGACCTGCGGATACGCGTCCGCAGCATACTCTCTGCCAACCGCAACATTGCCACAGCCACCGGGGGAGGTCCTGAATCACCCATCAAGTTGACCCCCTGGGAAGAAATCTGTGCCTCCACCATCGGAATGGAGAGCATAGAGGGAGTCGGAGGGATGGAGAAAGGAGTGCAGACATCCGAAGATTCAGGTAGGTGGGCCAGATAAAACAATGCCAAATCCACAAAGTCCAACCATGTGAAGTACCATGTGTCCACATAGTGCAACAGAAACACATGTCCAGGAGAACGTCCACACACATCGGCCTGATAGCGCACGTTAAAACCCACAATAAATACATAAATAATTAAAAACCCCTAAAACACGCACTACACGTGCAGCAGGTACACCCTAACTGCAGGCTGCCAAACAACTGCACCCTCACTCCACACACAAATGAAAGCACCTCCAAGGCCCCGACCCAAATCACCCTCAGGTACCACCCCAATGCATGTGATACAATGCCATTCCAATTCCCACAGACCCATCAATAACCCTCGCCCTCCTTTACTCCACCACAGGGTCCGATCCAAACGACGAGCTTCAGGACACCCCTACCAGCACACCTGCAAAGAGGGCCAAGACCAACGGCCAAAGACCCTCCACCTCAGCTGCACGCATCAAGACACGGCAGCAGCACAAATCAGGTGGCAGCACAGAGGAGGGAACATCAACAGGCACCCCAGCAGCCAGCATGCCCACACCACCACCACCACAGGTCCCCCCAACGGATGCCACAGAAGGCACTGCCTCTGGTGGCAGCAGCACCATAGGTGACACCCCATTGATGGCAGCATGCTCCGACACAGAAGACGGGGATGTCGAAGACAGATCCATCCATGACCTGTCCCAATCCCCCTGTCTGTCCCATCCCGTACAACATGAGGATACCACGCAGGGGCACCCACAAGACGACGACTGGCCATCCCCCACAAGCCCTGTGGCAAGGCAGCATGAGGTCAACAGCCCCTCTGTGACACCCCCGCAAATGGCCATGGCCCAGCAGAGGCAACAGTCCCTCGACCAGTTAATCGTGCAACAGCAGCAACTGGCCACGCTCCTCAAGGACCATGCCGATGAATGTGGGGGCACTAAGGCAGACATAGAAACATCAACTGAGACACTTAGGGCAGAAATGGAGAGAGGTACAGAGACACTAAGGGCACAAATGGAGAGTAGCACCGAGAGCCTGGGAGTCCAAATGGAGAGAAGCACCGAGAGCCTGAGGGGGGAACTGCATGCGACGTCCAAGGACGTATGTGCCGAACTTGCCGCAGTGCGCCGTGTGCTCACTGAGCTCTCGCAAACCCTTAGGGACATGCATGGACGTGAGCAGGCAGAGACATCATCCGTTGCAAGTTCCGTCCAGGGCAGCCCCCAGCGTAGATCTGGGAGGAACCTGCGCTCCACAGGCAGGGGTGCCCCTGATACCAGCAGAGGGGGCTTGCAATAGCGACTGCCCACTGACAACGAGCATCTGTGGACACTGGTGTTCGGGGGGGAGGTAGGAGGGTGGAGGGGGTGTGTTAGGCTCACTTGGGTGGCGGGTCGATAGGGTGTACAACATGATATCACATATGCCATAAACAGTGCACGATGAACCAATGAGATGTGTGGACATTGATCTTTGTGTACTAGGCCATCATAGGCGTACAGTCCATATTGTGCATGTCCCAGACACACACAGTGCCACGAGTCCCGTGTCCATGTATCAGCCACCAGGCGTGAGTGCTAGAAGCATACATCAATGAGATGCTGACGAATGTCACGGCCCTCCGGTGCCTCGCAGACTCCTTGAGGTGCTGCCACATCCCCGCCCTCATCATGACCATCATCAGGTGCTTGCAGTTCTGCGTCAGGGGGCATGGGCACATTTCTACGTACGCACATGTTGTGGAGCATGACACATGCCATCACCATCTTTGCAACCTTCACATGGCGGTACAGGAGTGCCCCGCCAGACCTGTTGAGGCAGCGGAAACGACCCTTCAGTAGGCCGAATGCCTGTTCAATGACTACACGGGTACGTGAGTGGGCATGGTTGTAGTCCTCCTCATGCTGGTCCCGTGGGTTCCGGACTGGTGTGAGGAGCCATCTCTTCAGTGGATATCCAGCATCACCTGTATGTGGACGAGAAACGTATGATGTGGAATGCCATTGCTACGTACGCACACCCCCCCACCCCCTTCCTGCCAGGTCATTGCCGAATCACATACCCCACATTATCATGCATGTAATGAGACTCACCGAGTAGCCAGGATCTGTTCCCTGCGTGTCGCTCCATGTAGCGTGGTATTGTAGAGTTCCTCAAGACCATAGAATCATGGGTTGATCCAGGGAATCGGGCACAACAATGTGTAATGATCCTGTTGGAGTCACACACCATTTGTACATTCAGAGAATGAAATTGTTTTCGGTTGCGGTACTGGGCCTCCATGGCATGTGGGACGACCAATTCCACATGGGTGCAGTCGATGGCACCAATGCAACCCGGTATGCCGGCAAGTGCATGGAATCCCACTTTTGTGTTGGTAATTTCCTGCTCCGAGCGTGGTAGGGAGATGTAGTCGTCTGCGTGCTGCAGGAGGGCATCGAGCACTTGCAATAGTGTCCGTGAGAACAGTGGCTGAGAAATGCCATGCAACTGTCCGACTGTGTGCTGGTAGGTGCCTGTGGCCAGGAAGTGTAGTACAGACACCACCTTCAGTAGGGGTGGGATGGCGGTTGGGCTATCTATCATGCTGACAAGGTCAGCCTGTGTCATGTCCACAATGGCGGCTATGGTGTCCCGGTCCAGACGGTAGAGGGTGTGGATCTGCTCACCAGTGAGGTTGAACGGATGTGCTCGGAGGCGTGGGATTGCGGGCTGCCTGCGTGGTGGTAGTGGCTGTGCTGGCGGCCCTTGCTGGCCCTGCCTTGCCCTCCTCCTCCTCCTGCGTCTCCTCCGTGCGGCCGGTTGTAGTTGGTGTTCGTCTTCTTCCTGGAGTTGGAGTACTTGCAGTGCTATCAGGTCTCCCAGGGCCAACATCGCGAGTCCTGCCGGTAGCATTTCGGTGTGGTTGTGGGAGGAGACTGGCTGTGCAATTTATGTGTTTTCAGGCTGTATGGCCTCCACCTGTGGTGATTCATTCCACCTGTGCAAACTGCTCTCCCCTTTGGCCGAGCACGTCCCGCACACAACGCTGCAATTCGGGGAATGGCATCTTGCTATTGCAATCATGTATTTGTACCCGATGGCCGTGTAACATTGGTTGATATGTTCATTCTGCTATGGTCCCATTGTTTCACATACTATCTGTGCAGTCGCGAACAGACTTGTGAAGGGTCAGTGGTACGTAGTACTCGAGTAACGGTGGGCCCTCATGCATCACTGTACCGAGTTGCAACGACGGGCGGGGCGTCCCATTTGTGGGTGAAGGCAGTTGCCATTTTCACACACAGCCGCACTAGATGGATTAATTAGTGATTTCAAACGGCCACAGATGCTTCTTCGACGTGATGTTGCAAATGAGGAATTCGAAGGGCGGCGCTTTCGGTTTTCAGCTAGCGGCGAGGAAATGCCCACAGGTCTGACTGCAAATATAACGTACTATTGTTCAATGTCCTTGGGACAGGGGCCATGGCGAGGATGCAATGATTGATATGAATGGTTTGGGATGCGCAATAGCGACGTGGGCGATGAGGCCGGACGTTCCCAAATACATGTTACTTCACAACACTGGCATTACGGGCTGGGGCACTGTGGATTTTGCAGGCTGCATAACGCACAGACTCAATGGATATTTCTAATGTTATGTGAGTAAATATTCTGGCGTTTTTTATCCCGGGATGAGGGAATGATGAATGGATGCATGGGCAGGTGATTTGATACAGAGTTTGCCATGTACAGGGCTTCTTGGAATCTATACGCCTCCCCTACGCTATGTGATGCAGGGCTGCCATAGTGGGACCATCGTCTATCTGGCCTTGTTGAGCCCTCCCTGTCTCGACGCGCCCTCAGACACTTGTGTCCATGCACGTTACCAATCCCATCTGATGGATTCTGTTTTGACAGACGCATGCACAGGTACACTCGTTTGTGATGGTGTTTACACCTCGATATAGATAGTTATGAGTCGCAAGTGGTTTTTGGGTGGTGATGAACCTTTGGAGTGGGCTAGCATGCATATGGCTGTGGATTTAGTGTGATCATTGAAGTGAGTTGTTCGAATGTAGTTCTGATGGCCATTCTGTTCTTTTTCTTTTCTTTTGGTTGACAGGTATCTCCTCCCCTTTTGCCACTGCCATCTGTATGCCACTCCTGCAGATGGGTTTTACTCCCGACACCTGCTGCTTCGTGTTAATCAGTGGAGCAGCATTACGATCTTATGGGACGATCGCCAATGGGCCACATGCCCTTACGCAGTACTGGTGGCTCGGAGCAACATTTCGGCCTTTCAGCTGGACTAGTGCCTCCCCATTGGGACGGCCCTGCGGTTCTGTGCGCTTCCATGTTGCCTTTTCGTACGTGAATGTGGCTCTGTGTACCATGATGGAACAGGGCGTCACACAAGTAGCGGCTGGTCATTTCTTGCGGATGCAGCCCACAATGGTGAAATGTGTTTTGGAGTTCATGGCCTGATGGCTGTATGGGCTTGGTGATTTTGTTGTGCATTAAATTTCTATTCTGATTTGGCCCGTGTAGCATTCTTCTTTGCAAGTGATGTGGCATATTCCTATTTGGGGAGCGATGTATTGTGAGGAGATCTGCATTGGGTTCCAGCTTCGGAGTTTAGTTGCGTGGTACTGTACTGGACGCGTTTGCCTACGAAGCCCGTGAGGTCAGGGATGGGGGCTGCCAATATGACTGTTTGAATGTTGTCATGCTCAGGGGCGGGGGATTGGGTTTTGTGTAACAGATGCCGGTCAGCCAGGTGGACTGGTGGAATGATGTGATTATCGGAATATTGCTGGTCACAGGTGCCTGTGTTTGCGTGCGTTTCTTGGTGGGGGACTGTGGTCGTGTCCATTGGGATGGCTTCTGTATTCGTGCCATCTGTGCCCTGCAGCTCCCATTGGCCCCTCTTGTGTTTCATTTGTTCGTTGGCATGCATGGGTGACTTGTACATTTCAATGGTTGCATTGTGACTTCATTGCACCTACGGGGAGTTGTACTTTGTGGGCAGGGAGCGGTGTACAGGCACTCAGTGGGGCCGTTTACGGTTGATTCGCGATGCCGTACTTCTCACCATGGCGGAATGGTTCATTCCGCCATGCTTGATGGCGTTAGGTACATGTCCGCTAGGGTCGGAATTAGCGTACCCTTGCGCCATGGTGGTGTTTACGGTTTGGCATGGCGCGCGCGCGCGTGCTTGGTGCAGTTAGCGTTGGCGTTCACTACGGTGTCGCTAATGGCTTCGTACTTTGCGGTGACGGGTCATAGTCGCACCGAGCGCTATTCGATGGCGGTATTGCATTTCCGCCATCGTTTTTCGAATTCCGCCAGGGTCGTAATGAGGCCCATGGTTATGTTTATGATGTATTTCTTTTTTATTATTCACAAACCCTAGAGAATCGCACATCATGGAATTACTTTTTCGGTAGAAATACAAATAAAGCAAATTCATTGAATCACACATAGTAATTTCATGGTCTAGTCTAGTACAGTGCAGAGTGAAAAGGAACAGAGAAAAAGAGGTGTGCGATACAAACAACTCTCAGCTGTGCGAGCAACTCTCCCCTCCTCCCCCACTCATGTTGTCAGAAGTTGATGTCATACTAGCAGTTTCCCGGCAAGAAAATAAAGAGAACCAAACATTCACTGTCATGTGATCTGCCAGCTAGGTTTACTTGCATATATCTTTCTCTTCCCTCAGCCTAAAGGTTGCTAACTTCCAATAATGTCTGGCAAAGGCCTCCTTCAAATACCAGCAAGGAAACCCCTCTGAACTTGGGCGGCGACCCCTCGCCGTTATCTCTAACTCCCCTTTACGGTGCCTCGGGGGGCCTCGTTGCATTACAAAGTCCCGAGTGTACTTGCAAAGCGCCCAGAGAGGGTAACAGCATTGCATGTTTTATACAGCAAGACGCACACTTCTTTGCCCAGTCAATGACGAGCCAGCTCCCCAGGATCACCGCTCAGATTCAGGAGAAGGACAGCCAAGGAAAAAGTCCCTTCTCCGATCTCATCCCACTTTTTATAGTCGCCTGCCATGTTTCATTTACAGGCACCCTTATCCCCCTGGCATGGCCTGGCATGTTTCATTTACAGGCACCCTTATCCCCCCTGGCATGGCATGTTTCATTTACAGGCACCCTTATCCCCCCTGGCATGGCATGGCATGTTTCATTTACAGGCACCCTTATCCCCCCTGGCATGGCATGGCATGCTTCATTTACAGGCACCCTTATCCCCCCTGGCATGGCCTGAAACCTACAGGCACCCTTATACCCCCTGGCATGGCCTGGCATGTTTCATTTACAGGCACCCTTCTCCCCCCTGGCATGGCATGGCATGGCATGTTTCATTTACAGGCACCCTTATCCCCCCTGGCATGGCATGGCATGTTTCATTTACAGGCACCCTTATCCCCCCTGGCATGGCCTGGCATGTTTCATTTACAGGCACCCTTATCCCCCCTGGCATGGCCTGGCATGTTTCATTTACAGGCACCCTTATCCCCCCTGGCATGGCCTGGCATGTTTCATTTACAGGCACCCTTAAACCCCCTGGCATGGCATGGCATGCTTCATTTACAGGCACCCTTATCCCCCCTGGCATGGCACATGGCATGGCATGCTTCAACCCTTATCCACCCTGGCATGGCATGGCATGCTTCATTTACAGGCACCCTTATCCCCCCTGGCATGGCATGGCATGTTTCATTTACAGGCACCCTTATCCCCTCTGGCATGGCCTGGCATGTTTCATTTACAGGCACCCTTATCCCCCCTGGCATGGCACGGCATGCTTCATTTACAGGCACCCTTATCCCCCCTGGCATGGCATGGCATGCTTCATTTACAGGCACCGTTATCCCCCCTGGCATGGCCTGGCATGCTTCATTTACAGGCACCCTTATCCCCCTGGCATGGCATGCTTCATTTACAGGCACCCTTATCCCCCCTGGCATGGCACATGGCATGGCATGCTTCAACCCTTATCCACCCTGGCATGGCATGGCATGCTTCATTTACAGGCACCCCTATCCCCCCTGGCATGGCATGGCATGTTTCATTTACAGGCACCCTTATCCCCCCTGGCATGGCCTGGCATGTTTCATTTACAGGCACCCTTCTCCCCCCTGGCATGGCATGGCATGCTTCATTTACAGGCACCCTTATCCCCCCTGGCATGGCATGGCATGCTTCATTTACAGGCACCCTTATCCCCCCTGGCATGGCATGGCATGCTTCATTTACAGGCACCCTTCTCCCCCCTGGCATGGCATGGCATGTTTCATTTACAGTCACCCTTATCCCCCCTGGCATGGCATGGCATGTTTCATTTACAGGCACCCTTATCCCCCCTGGCATGGCATGGCATGCTTCATTTACAGGCACCCTTCTCCCCCCTGGCATGGCATGGCATGTTTCATTTACAGGCACCCTTATCCCCCCTGGTATGGCCTGGCATGTTTCATTTACAGGCCCCCTTATCCCCCCTGGCATGGCATGGCATGCTTCATTTACAGGCACCCTTATCCCCCCTGGCATGGCCTGGCATGTTTCATTTACAGGCACCCTTATCCCCCCTGGCATGGCCTGGCATGTTTCATTTACAGGCACCCTTATCCCCCTGGCATGGCATGCTTCATTTACAGGCACCCTTATCCCCCCTGGCATGGCACATGGCATGGCATGCTTCAACCCTTATCCACCCTGGCATGGCATGGCATGCTTCATTTACAGGCACCCTTATCCCCCCTGGCATGGCATGTTTCATTTACAGGCACCCTTATCCCCCCTGGCATGGCATGGCATGCTTCATTTACAGGCACCCTTATCCCCCCTGGCATGGCATGGCATGCTTCATTTACAGGCACCCTTATCCCCCCTGGCATGGCATGGCATGCTTCATTTACAGGCACCCTTCTCACCCCTGGCATGGCATGGCATGCTTCATTTACAGGCACCCTTATCCCCCCTGGCATGGCATGGCATGCTTCATTTACAGGCACCCTTATCCCCCTGGCATGGCCTGGCATGTTTCATTTACAGGCACCCTTATCCCCCCTGGCATGGCATGGCATGTTTCATTTACAGGCACCCTTATCCCCCCTGGCATGGCCTGGCATGTTTCATTTACAGGCACCCTTATCCCCCTGACATGGCATGGCATGCTTCATTTACAGGCACCCTTATTCCCCCTGGCATGGCATGGCATGCTTCATTTACAGGCACCCTTATCCCCCCTGGCATGGCACATGGCATGGCATGCTTCAACCCTTATCCCCCTATCCAACCAGAGCCTCTTTCTTGAACTATTGCAAACTCACTTCTGACGTGACATGTCGGCCACCCCTGGCCATCACCAAACACGTAATGTGATGAACGCGCCATTCTTCGCACATTCGACCACCGTACAACATAAATGTTTCTCAAACCGCACTGCCTTCGATTCTACCATGGATATTCTTCCAAATAAACCCTGACCTTCTTGTTCCCCGCACCATGTGCGTCGCAACAGATTCTGTCCTTGGACACGTTTACTGCCAAACAGACTCCGTCGTTTAAATGTTCAACACATGTTATTCTTCTGCAACCGAGAGCAAAGGGCTGCTCAGGTCAACATCTCATCTCATTTCTCATCCAGTAGGTGCAAGAATCTATGTGAAACTCTGACTCTCATGGCATTCGAGAAAATACATCTTTAAACAAGTTACTCTTTTCCCCGTATAGCAATGTGAGCAGGTGTTAGTACTTTAGTGGGTTTTTAATTACATTTAAGTGCTTTCTCCAGAATGTATTGTTATATTTGCATATCATTTTTCATATTGATAATTGCTGTACACTGTTGCATGTTCACTAAGCATGTGAATACAACTCCATTACACTTCTTGTCCATGTCACAGGTGGCACTATTCCCTAGACCTTGGATCTTTAGTGCTGACTATCCGCTCCCTTTCAAAAATCATTAAACCAAAGATGGTTTTTGAAAAGTAGAACGTCAGACTCAATGCAATCCCATACATTTCTTAGGTTCTGAAGCTTAGAGCTTTCCGAATAAACCATCATTCTCATCAAATCATTAGCATCTCTATTCAGCACATGTGTCGATGTAGAGATGAATGTAGGGCAGTGATAACGATGAAAATGATAATTCAAAGAAGGTGACTCTTGCCATATTCTTGATGAGTTCCATCTCAATAGGCTTCAGTCCCTGATAGCCTGGAGAGTGGAGTGAGAGTGGAGTCGGATTTGCAGAGAGACAGTAGTCTGTCTACGCTTTCTTTCTTGTTCTAGAGGAGGAGATCCTGCTGCCTGCCCCCATGACCCAGACCATAAAACAACAATTGCGGAGCGCACCGCAGAGAGTGGGGCGAGAGTTGTTTACCAAGGTGTCGGATTTTTACAGAGACACACGTCTGTCTACGCCCTGTTTCTTGTTCTGGAGGAGTTTCTGCTTCCTGCACCCAGGACCCAGACCATAAAACAATAATTGCTGCGCGGAAAGCGGCGCAAGAGTGGTTTACCATGGTCTACCTGGGTCGACCGGCGACTCGGCAGACCATCCATCCCCAGACAGTCTAACGCCCTCATCGTACGGCTAACTCGCTGCTAGAGATCTCGGGACGTGCCAACGGTGCGTTGCTTGTCTGTGTATTTGTACCTGTGATTAACATGAACTAAACCTACGTTGTTCTACTGGTCGCTGGGGAAAACGACCACACAGCCCTATGGTAGGTGAATAAGCCACAATTGGAGCCTCTAGCACCAAACGAGACAAGCAGGACGGCATTGCAGTTGGGCAGAGTGGCTCACAGAGCAAAATCACTGGGTACTGTGGTGGGACGACCCATGTGGAGGTGACAGCACCTATCGCCCCCATGGTACCTTTGATAAACAATATCATTAGAGCCACTTTTGGTACTATGTTCAAACATGGCCAATGAGCAACATGAATTAAAGCATATCTTGGCTGAGCTAATTGATGCTCTATTACAGTCTCACTAGGCGGCCATCATGCATACAAGGACTACCCAAGATTCATCACACATTGTACCCATTGATGGAAACAACATCATGAATAATAAAACAACACCTCCCCTACCACTCATCTATACCACTCATCGATCTGATAATGCAAGTCCCGGTACCGCCTATAGTCGCAGGGGAGATACTTGTTCCCTTTGACATGAACTTTAACACATCCATCAACATGTCATTGCTTACCATGTATGAAGATGAAGCATAGAGACGCGAGGTAGAAGAGGTAGGAGACGCGCAGGAGTGCTTCCCTGTGCTACCGGTAAAACCGCATTAAACTCTCGGAAACCAAAGGTTGCACCTATACTTTCCTGGCCTGAAAGATCCGCTCCTCACGAAACAAAAATCACCATCATTAATTGATCCAGCTGTTAGACTGCCAGGGAAACAAATCATGCAACTGGCAATACCAGAGTCACTACTATTCAGGACGACGGCCTACTCGTCAGACTCAGTTACATGGCCCAATGGATAGATGGATGCAGATTAACGATGCCCCACAAATTGTAAATGGGGCACCCCAGGAACAGATCTGAAATACCCGTGTGCAACCTATTACTCCTGCTTTTCAACACTCAATCATGGCAGGGACCACAAGCAGCCCACACTTGGCGAATAGTGACATGACATTGTATGAATTACCAAGTGATTCAGAGGCCGATTTTTGTCACAGGCAGCCCACGAGAACCAACAGTGCTGTACGCGGGTAATACTCTCCTGATACCCAATGTTCAAGGAAGTTACAGAAATGTGCACAGTTACGTGTCGCCCAGCTTTAGCGGCGAACATGGCTGGCACAATGGGAGGGGTAATGCTGCACCAACTATTACCATCTATTCAACCATCTCACCGTAACTTACCGTTAGGCAAGTGAGCGAAACTGGAGGAATTTAACCTTCGACTTCCAGCCCCTTTATTAATCGGTGCTACATAATGAAACTGTTCCAGAATATACCAGCTATAAAGTACATACACAGTGAAGATATTGTACATGTTGAATTACCCGAAGTGGACAGCCAAACCAACTGGGCTGTTATAGAATTCATATCACCCATTGTGACTACCCTATTGAGTGCATATCATGTGGACTTGAGACTATTAGGGTTCCAATTAACGGACTGCCGCAAACAATCAGTCAATGTCAACACAGAGGAAGCTGGGGCCTCGCTAAGTAAGCCCCAGGACCAACAAGCCAATGAAAGACAAAGCATACTGGCTACTACGGCAAATAAAGTGCACTTGGACGACCAATGGATCATTGACCAATGGATTTCAGATACTTTTACATCCTGACCTATCCATCTTAATCTCTGTAAATGGTCTTCCTGGAACACACGCGGGTACAATTTATTCGGATGGATTTTATTTGTTAAACGATAACAATGTGTTTCTTGCAGGAGACCTGGTTAACAGACAATTTCAGTGTAGATGGCTATAACATATTATGCAATCCTGCTACTTCAAAATCTAGGGGGCGTCCAATGGGAGGCCTGACCATTGGAGCACGCACTAACATCTCCCTTGTACCTTCAAATGCAGGTACTGTTGCTGTTTCTCCCTACGTTCAGCTACCATCGTAAATCCTGAACAGAAGCCCTAACAGGGTCTTGATTATAAATATATATGATCCCCCCCCGGAAATCTCCTGCATGCTGAGAGGTATTGTAGGTGAAACACTACAGGCCTGGCATATTATATTCAATCCCACAGGATATGCAGTGGTGGGCGGTGATTGTAATGAACAGATAACTCCTGACCCACACAATGAGGAACAGTTCGATACGGGCACTAACATTGCAGGACACAAGGTAGCCTGCACAGACCTGAGGCATGAGGCACATGAGGCACCTGGTTGGTGAAATTGCCTCGAGACTCAAGATCTAATTAGTCTAAACACAAAGGGGGGAAGGTGCACCATTGGTAGCAACATGGACAAATGGGAAATCACAGTCCTGCTTGGACTATGTTTATGTAAATTAACAAGGGGGGCCCTAAGTTACTAGGGGAATCCAGACGTGGACCCCTGGCTCACGATTCTTAGAGAGGCACAGCTCCTCCCTACTGATGAGGTCCAACCAGACTGAAACACGTGTCTGGGGATGCTGTTGGTACTCTTGTTCAGAGGAGAATTGCCTAGCATTTCGGTGCTGGACTGCCCCCGGGCAGGACAAAGACTGATATGTTTGGGATATTTCTTCTCTGTGAAAGATAGTGAGATAAAGTCTCTGGGTAAGTCTCGCGTAACCAGGACTAATGTCTGGCAGAGAGACTCCCAGGACCCCCCTTGTCAATTTGCATATTTAAGTAACTTTGGGTCTCACCCTAAATTACTAGGGGAATCCAGACGTGGACCCCTGGCTCACTATTCTTAGAGAGGCACAGCTCCTCCCTACTGATGAGGTCCAACCAGACCGAAACACGTGTCTGGGGATGCTGTTGGTACTCTTGTTCAGAGGAGAATTGCCTAGCATTT
Source organism: Ambystoma mexicanum (assembly GCF_040938575.1). NCBI lineage: Eukaryota > Metazoa > Chordata > Amphibia > Caudata > Ambystomatidae > Ambystoma > Ambystoma mexicanum. The sequence goes on from NC_090921.1 coordinate 466,691,096, forward strand.
CGGTGCTGGACTGCCCCAGGGCAGGACAAAGACTGATATGTTTGGGATATTTCTTCTCTGTGAAAGATAGTGAGCTAAAGACTATGGGTAAGTCTCTGGTAACCAGGACTAATGTCTGGCAGAGAGACTCCCAGGACCCCCCTTGTCAATTTGCATATTTAATTAACTTTGGGTCTCACCCTAAGTTACTAGGGGAATCCAGATGTGGACCCCTGGCTCACTATTCTTAGAGAGGCACAGCTCCTCCCTACTGATGAGGTCCAACCAGACCGAAACACGTGTCTGGGGATGCTGTTGGTACTCTTGTTCAGAGGAGAATTGCCTAGCATTTTGGTGCTGGACTGCCCCAGGGCAGGACAAAGACTGATATGTTTGGGACATTTCTTCTCTGTGAAAGATAGTGAGCTAAAGACTCTGGGTAAGTCTCTAGTAACCAGGACTAATGTCTGGCAGAGAGACGCCCAGGACCCCCCCTTGTCAATTTGCATATTTAAGTAACTTTGGGTCTCCCCCTAAGTTACTAGGGGAATCCAGACGTGGACCCCTGGCTCACTATTCTTAGAGAGGCACAGCTCCTCCCTACTGATGAGGTCCAACCAGACCGAAACACGTGTCTGGGGATGCTGTTGGTACTCTTGTTCAGAGGAGACTTGCCTAGCATTTCGGTGTTGGACTGCCCCAGGGCAGGACAAAGACTGATATGTTTGGGATATTTCTTCTCTTTGAAAGATAGTGAGCTAAAGACTCTGGGTAAGTCTCTTGTAACCAGGACTAATGTCTGGCAGAGAGACTCCCAGGACCCCCTTGTCAATTTGCATATTTAAGTAACTTTGGGTCTCACCCTAAGTTACTAGGGGAATCCAGACGTGGACCCCTGGCTCGCTATTCTTAGAGAGGCACAGCTCCTCCCTACTGATGAAGTCCAACTAGACCGAAACACGTGTCTGGGGATGCTGTTGGTACTCTTGTTCAGAGGAGAATTGCCTAGCATTTCGGTGCTGGACTGCCCCAGGGCAGGACAAAGACTGATATGTTTGGGATATTTCTTCTCTGTGAAAGATAGTGAGCTAAAGACTCTGGGTAAGTATCTCATAACCAGGACTAATGTCTGGCAGAGAGACTCCCAGGACCCCCCATGTCAATTTGCATATTTAAGTAACTTTGGGTCTCACCCTAAATTACTAGGGGAATCCAGACGTGGACCCCTGGTTCACTATTCTTAGAGAGGCACAGCTCCTCCCTACTGATGAGGTCCAACCAGACCGAAACACGTGTCTGGGGATGCTGTTGGTACTCTTGTTCAGAGGAGAATTGCCTAGCATTTCGGTGCTGGACTGCCCCAGGGCAGGACAAAGACTGATATGTTTGGGATATTTCTTCTCTGTGAAAGATAGTGAGCTAAAGACTCTGGGTAAGTCTCTCGTAACCAGGACTAATGTCTGGCAGAGAGACTCCCAGGACCCCCCTTGTCAATTTGCTATGTTTATGTAAGCCATGAACTATGGCCCCTTTTTAGCACTATTTCCTACATTCCAAACACCTTAAGTGATCACAAGATGCTGAGTTGGACTTGTCAAATGAGCACTGAGTCAAAGCTTGAATGTAGAGACATATGGGAATCAATCTCTGTAAATAATAGACTACTGTGGTCTGACACAAATATTTAGAAACTGAATATGTATACTCATTCAGAAAAGCGTGCCCGTGAGGACTTGCTTATGTACCTTAACTGGAATATGCTCAAGACCATGCAATTGCTCTCTACTACTCTCACTTTGAGACGGCTGGGTAATAATCAGGCATGTGAGATGAGAGGTCCCTTTGATGCATTGATAAACAACAGAAAGAAACAATATCGCCAAGACAGGGCAGCGATTAATAGGACCAAGGAATTCACTTCTTGTGACGGAAGTGATGCACTCATTTCGTTGACCACTAGGTATAAAATTTGGCTTCACCATCATATGAACTCTATTGATAATGCCAATTGGAAACTGATGTACAAACTTCTATCCACAAATGACAACAAAAACCGTTGGTCCTATTATTGCTGCTACTTGTCTGGCACTATTAACACTGAACTAAATCCCATTTCAGAGATAGTTTGGTTGGAACATATTTCCACATTATACTACGATGTGATTCTATAACACCCATGGAGACATGTATAACATTTGTGATGATCCATTCATGTTGGACTTTGATTCTGATGCAATCAGGGTAATAATTATGAAACTACGCACCTTTAGAGCCCCGGGTCCAGATGCAGTGCCCAATATTATCTATAATTCTAACCCTGAAGACTGGGCGGGAATACTAGAGCACTGGTTTAGAAACATCTTGCAAAAGGGACATGTGCCAGATAGTTGGAGGGAATCCATATTAGTCCCTGTCTATAAGAAAGCAGGCTTGAGGATCCGTCCAACTATAGGTTATTGGCAATGTTGGACACCAGTGCCAAGTTCTTTGCCTCGCTGATTTTGGCAATGTTGAATAACTGGGATGAAAACAGTGGCCGACTGAAAATATTTCAAATAGGTTTCAGGAAGGCCACTGCACAGTAACCAGCACCTGTTTATTACAATATCTTACTTCACAGACCATTAGAAACAGGTGGAAACTGTGTCTATTTTATCGATTTCTCCAAGGCCTTTGATTCCATCTCTCGGCCGCTTATTTGGGAAAAAATGAGGCAACGGGGTCTCAATCCCGCGCTATTGCATCTTATAATGGATTTATACCAAGATACCACAGTGTCTATCCGCATGAACCAAGATGGGGCGACTTCGTCTCGTGTCGGGACTAAAGTAGGACTCAAGCAGGGGTGCGTTTTAGCACCACTGCTGTATAATCTTTGTTTCCAACCTGGACAAGGCTATGAGTAGGGTGCATATCTTCCCACCTTGATTAGGCCTTGAGCCAGTTTCATGGCTAATGTATGCGGATGACACTGTCTTGGTGGATCGCACACAAATTGGGCTCCATCGGTCTATGAATGCCTTACAGAGCTATGTATCTGCTAATTATCTGGGCAGTAATTCCAGGAAGACCAAAGTTATGATACTAGGTAGGAGACGCAAAAAGAAAAATGCCTGTTTATGGATACTTAACAACTCCTCGCTAGAAGTAGTGGATAAATAAATCTATTTGGGCTTTCACATTCAAATAGCGCCCACTCCGGATTTATATGAAGAATATGTTAAGACAAAAACCTTAAGAAAATGGTCAGTGGAAAGTGGTCAGTGATCAAATTCTTTTTTGCCAAGCAAGGGGGAAATAATATTGAAGGATGTATATTGTATGTACTATGTGTAAACTAAGATTTGCTTTTTTGTTCTATTTCTTCTTCTAGTTATTATAAATTTGGGGAAGGTTTTCTGTAAACCAAAACACAATAAAAAAAGAAATTGCTGGCGATATACACCATCAGCATAGTCCCAGGCATAAGCTACTGTCTTGAATTACTTGCTGAACCCTTTGTGGGTTAGATGGAAAGACTGGAAGGGAAAATCCTTAGATCCATTCGAGGGGTTCCTTATGCCGTCCTGGTGGATGCTCTCCGGCTTGAATTGGGACTGCCTCCGTGACAGCCCTTTTGGTATATAAAGCACTGTAAACTGTACCTTTCTTTAATATCGACCCCTACCAACAATAAGACTATTGCAGGGCTCTTTTGAGCAGTTATCAAGTTCTTTCCCCAAATAGTTTCTCGCCGCATTAAAGGCGACTGCAAATACTCATTTTGATAACATTGATCAATTAGTAGATACTAGCATCTCCGCAGAGACTGATATGATTGCATCATACATAATCAATAAATTAAAGCAAAAGTCCTTGGTCTGGGATAGAGCACGTACTACTGCTATCCTATATGGGAAAAGAAGATATGCTGAGTATAGTAGACAAGGGTCTTTTAATGGTAAATCTTGTATGTACATAATTAAAATTTCACTTAAGACCTTAGAAGATTTATAAGCCACTTGCGTTTTAACATCTTGCCTACATATGAATATATTGGTGGCTGGTCCAAGGTACCTTTTGATAACAGGATATGCAGATTATGTAATACTACCATTGAGACAACGTGGTACATTTTACCACAGTGCCCTAGTCTTTGGCAACTGTATTGCAAGGGATACCAGGCCTTTTTCTCTAATATTGTGGAGGTACAGGAAGAACATTTTTGGAGCACACTGATTGGGGCTACCTTTTTTAGTGATAAGCAATGCTGCACATAATAGGCGCTGAAAATGGTAATGACATTTTGACATTCTAACTCTCACCAATCTTACGCACATCTGAGTTGGAGATGCATTCTGTCGGGTTGAAATATTGCTTGTATTTTGCACTGATTTGGAATTATGAATAAGACAAACTGATTGCATAAATGAATTATGTAGCACATGTAGATTATAATAGGCAAATATGAGGTAATTACCTGTGAAATGAGATTATGAAAAGTTTTAAGACTGATGTGAAATGTGCTATTTTGTATTTTAATTTCCTTTATTTATATTATTTGTAACTGTGCTTAAGGTTTAAAATATATAACCAAATGCACTATAAATAAATACAAAAGATAACCGCTTATTCTCCTGTAATCTTCCATCACTAATCTAGGATCTCTGGGTAATGGGAAGATGGATCAATATCTTCTCTTTCCAATGCTATTGTTTCCCCTTTTCATTATTTCGTTTAAAAAGAGATGCATTGGATTTGGGTGCATCTTCCATTTTGTGTGAATGTTCACGTGAGTCGGTTTTTTACCCTATCCATTTCACTGTCATATGACCTTCTCCATCTTCAATATTGTGAGCTTTGGCATCCAGCATTTCTTCGGTGGGTGGACCATCCTCTTTGGATTCAACAATTGTTTCTTTCCTTTAATCTCCCTCTTCTCGCTCCATCTCTTCCCCCTGAATGTGGTATGCTGTAGAGGAAATTGAGTTAGGGTATCTAGGATAGATAGACAGGTTAAGTATTAATTCCAATACTCCGTTCCCCTTTCCTGTATTTCTTTTCAAGCACCTAGGATCAAACCAGACGGTTAAACATTATCAACTCATTCTTTCATTGCATCCTAAACATTCCAACTCACCTGTTAAACACCTGTGGTTTCCAAATTATCTGCATTGTTATATTTGCATTATATAGCCACCTGCTTACCTGCAAATATATATAGCTTCCATTGCCCTCATCAGAATATCTTCTTTTACATGTTCCCCTAAAAGATCCCTGAATCTCCTGATTTCTGGACTTTGGATGACATGTTTTTATCTGATCCACATGCACAAACTGTTCAATTATGTTGTCACCATCTTTTACCAAGATCTTATACACAACTGGAGATATCATGTCAATGATTTTGAGTAGACCCTTTCCTGGTACCATGAATTTTGATTGGTTCTCTCTTTTCTTAGAAAGTTAACATGAAACCTGTAGTCACCAACTGTGTACTCTTTGAGTGATGTTGTTCTGTCATATAAGGATTGGGCACTGTCAGCTGCCTTCTCCATGTTCTTTTGTGCAACAGAATTCTGGCTCAGCTTACCCGCATATTCACGAATAGGGGACACATTGATCAGTGTTTGTTAATTAAACACAGTAAATGCTGCAGTAACACCATTTTCCTGCCAGTAACCAATCTGTATGGAATTAAATTGGTAGATATTGAAGGTGCTACTCTACTTGCCATGGGGACAAAAGGGAGTTTCAAATTCCAAATGGAACCTGCCTTGGCTACACATTTCTTCAATATGCTTGCAAGAGTCTGGTTGGTTCTTTTGGCAACCCCCTTAAAGGATGATATGTAGGAAATGAGGAGTTTCTTTCTCACCCAAGCCTCCTACATTTTTTTCTTTCATCCTTGTGCTAGTGAAGTGGCTGCCTCTGTCTGAAATCAAATCTGGAGATAATATGGTTTACCATCACATTGCTGCAGTTTCTTTTCTACAATTGGGAGCAGGTAAATATTTAACCAATATAGATCTCATTCAGACTACTATCAGCACATACTTATTTCTACTGGCTGAACTTTGCAGAGGGCCAATAAAACCCCCCTGCAGATTGGGCCATGGTTATGTCACACCTCTTAAGAAGAGCAGATAACACCGAGGCACACCTATATTAAAGGTTCTTTTAGTTAAATACCCAGAGAGGTATTGTTAAAGACATTCGCGCCTTGAAACACCTGTGTATAGGCGCGTTACAAATGCCATATCATATCATATCATAATGTTTATATGGAATTTTGAGGTGCAGGGGGCAAAGGCTCAACCTTGGCATCTAGGTTGGATATGTAAGAACAAAAAAGTGGTTATTCCTAAAGAGTCCTTTAGGAACTCCCGTCCCCTGCACACTTTCTATTGTCTGAAGATCAGACCAAACATTCAAATAAGTAATCAATAGTTCATTTTAACCATTTGGTATAGTTAGCAATTCAATATAAGAAACTCTGTTTTTCAATTTTCCAGCAAAACATAATATTTTATTATACAAATAAAGAAGCCCAACGCGTTTCGAGTCTCAAACTCTTCTTCAGGGGCAATATCACAATTCATCAGTTTTCTAAAAAGTAGATAAAAACACATCTTAGAGCAATATTTCACACTGTAATTCAACAATAAAGTAGGTATTTTATAACAAATCAACACATATTTAAGAGGAGATCAATCAAGGTCCTCTTCAAACTAGAGGGGGTCACCCCTACTGCAGTAAGTCAAAAGAATAGAGTAGATCAGTTAGTATAACCATTATTAAAAATACCTTAGTGGTCTTCTTTTAACAAAGTGGAGAAAAGAGCTTAACTCGGCTCAAAACAACCAGAGTTTTAGCAAATCAATCAACACATACAGCCAAGAGAAATATCGAAAGAGAGATTGCTGTCAAATGGACTATAGTCAGTACAGTCGGTGGAAAAGCGGACAACACTTACCCCAGCGAGTGGGTATCTAGATAGGGAAACAATCCTAGAGGTGCCCATATTCATGAAGTAAATGATTGATAGGACCAAGCGTCCAACAGTAGATCAATATCTAATCTGCAACATAAATAATAACTCTAATTAGGAAAAGATGTAGAACCTCGGTAGAATTTAGTAAGAAAATAAATATAATCCACACTGTGCAGTTATCACATCTTTGGCTGGAGTATTACAACTCCATCGAGCCTGGGAGCTCACTTTTCAGTTTAGTTTTTGATTGTTTAATAACTGATCATTCTATTTATCCTGATAGTCCATACAGTCTCCTTTCATTTCACCTCCTCTTGTCAATTGGTCAGCTGGTTTGTTTCCTTCTTTATCTTTATTTGGTACTTTGGAATGTTCCTTGATTTTCCTCCAGTGAACAGTCATTCCATTTTCAGAGACCAATTGATCAATGGTTTGAATCGATTTCCCCAGTTTTGGAAGTTTCTTATTATATGGTAACATACCCTGAGCTTTCTATGCTGGTAGATACTCTATAAGGCAATTTATGGCATAATCTGAATCCTTCATTATTAATCATTCTTTTATTTTCATTATTTATTAATGCATCATAGTTCTAAAGGAACTTTTCACATATATACACCAAATCTTCAACAAATAATCAAACAATAAGCATCATATTACCAAAAGTTAAAACATGTGAATACATGTGCAAAAAGAAAACAATTCCCAAATGTGCATTTAACAACAATCTTAAAAACCCTTTTAGAAAACTCCCATGGATAATAAAAAAATTTAAGGTGCCTAACAGAGTCGGTACAAATCTAATAGGACTCTCTACAACAGGCATACTTTACCGGGTGCTAAGGTTTCTTTCATGAAGCAGATCGCCTCTAGGGACCTTTTGAAGGCTTTATCTGTACAAATGCATTGCCATACCCAGCCCATATATGTGCGTGTCTTTGATAGTTCACGGCAGATTGCCTATAGATGGTAAAGAGTTTCTCTAACGTTCTCCTTTTTACAGAATCAACAGAATATCAAACTTTGCTCCATTCCCCCACAGGCACCCAATAATTCATTTGTGGGAAGCAAATTCAAGCGGAAACGTAAGCACTGGGAACGCCATATTGCCCCGGACATCTCCTCAGGTAATATGCTAAAGTATTATAGGGTTTGGCATTTAACAACAAGTTTGTGTATAGGTGGTACTTCCTAACCTGATCAATTGTGGCAATCCAATAAGCCTCCCACAACCTCGTTTTTATTTTAAGTGGGTACATTACTAGGTAATCCAGTGAGGAGTCAATGGCAGTTAAAATTTCAAGGCACTGACGGAACCAATCAATAAGATCATCCAGGGAGTTAGAGTCTAGCCCACACTTTACCAGGTTGCAAATAGAACCCTCTTCTGCCATACAAATCTTTTGTAGGAAGTTTAGATGTTTCCATTTGGCTAAAGCTTCCAATGACGCCAGACCCAATTCATACCTTGGGACAGAGTCCGGTACACTAGCTGGCAATCCCAGAACTCTTCTCCAAAAGGCTCCCTCAAGCTTACACCATTGTCCTTTAAGAGCAAAAACTGAAACCTTGGCACCATAAGTCATCACTGTGACCCAACTCTTATTTTTTTTTTAAAACAGTTTTTATTAACTGTTGCGATACAACCAGTGCAAAGATAAAAGAAGAAAACAAACACAATCCCGAATACTAATCAAAGCCCCAGCATAGCCCAACAGGCCCCCCCACCTTCTTCCACATCATAATTTGGTGAACCTTTGCACAACTGTGTATCATAGTCGCCTCTATTACCTCATGACCCATACCATGACCAGGTGCTTTTGGGCCCGGTGTCTTTTACAAATAAATAAAATACAAATACCCTCAACCCAATCTTTATAGTGCACATGACCCCACTATAACCAAGCCATGACAGTGTACGTATACATTTCCTGGTGATTACAACCCCGTGTGGGTTGTGGGAGTGACTTCCATGCTATCCCGTGCTATCCCATGTTGTCTGACTCATTGGTCATGTAACTTCTGAAGGGCACCCAGTAGTCTCTGGGTCTACTGCTAGGATGAAGCGTTTGAATATATTGTGTCTCCCTTCGCTCACAGATCGACATAATGTTGAGCCAGTGTTGTACTGTAGGATCTGCAGCCGCCCCCCAGGCACCCGCCACCAATAATCTAGCAACGACGGAGGCCATTCCAACACAGCGGGAATCCAGTTCAATAAATACCAGAGCCATGTCTCGGGCGTAAAAGGGATCAGGTCTTCCACTATCTTCTCCATGACATCTGCTACAGCTGACCAATAAGACTGAATCTGAGGACAGAGCCATGCCACATGATAGAAGTCAGCAGAGGCCTGATGGCACCTCTTGCATGCCAGGGACTTAAGTGGGAACAATTTGTGCAAATACAGAGGAGAATAATATAACTGATGTATAGATTTATAATGAATCAGCAGAGCCTGTGGTTTATGGAGACATTTTTGGTCTGGGCGAGGATAGCACACCATTGAACCTCCGACAATGACTTTGCCAGGCAACCCTCCCATTTAGCCATGTACTGGAGTGGGGGTCGGGGTCCGATTGACCGCGCCAAGCCATATAAAGTCGAGATCACCTTTCTGGGGGATGTCGGTGCTCTAGTGAATTCCATAACGGGGGATACCAGGGGCGCGTTTGGAAAGTCGGGCCATTTTGTCCTCAGTACCTCTCTGCGGCGGAAGTACAGCAACAGGGTGACGGGGGAGTGTTCGCCCCTGACCTTATGATCGTCCCATGCTATAAATTTACCGCCCGGGGCCATGTCTCCCAATGTGTGGATCTGAAGGTTTTGAAAGTGCTGAATAAAGATATGTTCATGTGTAAGGGGAATGTCACAAACTCTATATATAGCTATCGAGGGTGAATACCAGGGTCCCAACCCTGCCCACCTTGCCAAGTGATCCCATGCCCTAAGGGTTACCTCTAGAGGTTGTACCTTCGCCCTCAGGTGACACCCGCGGTCCGCCCACAGGAGGCCTCTTAGGTCATCAGGCTGGGTGACAGATCGTTCAAGTCGTGAGGGAGGAAAATTACTCGTGGGGGACCACCACCAAATACAATATTGTATCTGAGCCACTAAATAGTATAAGAAAAGGTTGGGAACATCCAGACCGCCCTGAGAGTATGGGCTACACATTGTCCGCAGAGAGATACAGGGTGCCTCCCAGCCCAAATCAACTTGGTCATCATGGACTTTATGCAATTCCAAAAGGTTGCGGATGGCCACATTGGGACGTTGATGAAAATATATAATAATTTCAGCAGAATAACCATTTTGGGTAAGGAAATGCGGGCTGCCTGGGAAATAGGAAGTCGTACCCACGTGTCTACTCTATATTTCAAGTGCTGCAGGGCAGCAACATAGCTTAGATGGGGATGTGGACACCCAGGTAACGAATTCCCTACGGACACCAAGCAAATGCCTCCCCCACATCCTGTGGGGAGATCCCTGCCGTGAGCGGGAGCACTTCGGATTTGGTCCAGTTTATCTGAAGGCCAGAAAGATCAACAAATGTGGAGATCTCGTCCATCATGGGGCAGAAATTGATCTGAGGATTTTTAACGTATAGCAATATATCCGCGTAGAGAGAAACAACGGATGTATGTGAACGTATAGTAACCCCACGATGGGAGTGGAATTCCCTCAGGGCGCATACCACCGGTTCAATTGCCAAAGCAAACAAGAGAGGGGAGAACGGACAACCCTGCCTAGTACCACAAGTCGGGTAGATAGGAGCAGGTTGAATCCGATTAGTGTAGATCAAAGCGCGTGGGGCTGTGTAGAGAAGACGAATCCAGTATAGAAACCGGGTGCCGACGCCGGAGCGTCGGAGAACCTTGAATAGAAAAGGCCATTTGACAGAGTCGATGGGATGGGATCACCCAAAAATCTGTCCTCCACTCTCCAGCCCCGCAAGTACACCTTAAACGTCTCCCACACAACCCCCTGGCTTGGGACTGAATCCTTATTCAGCTGGAAGAATTCCGAGATGGCTTTACGCAACTCCACCCGAGTTGCTCCTCTTTACGCAACTCCTCCCGAAACACCACATCCTCAAGTGTCTGAGCCTGAAACCTCCATCTAAGTTGCCCAGGAGGGGAAGACAGACCCATGAATTGTACTAGTACTGGGGAGTGGGCCGACAGGGTACGGGGGAGAATCACCATCCTGCTGTACTCTCGGACCAACCCAGGAGTCATGTGAATGTAATCTATCCTGGAAGAACTACCATGTATGCTAGAGTGGGATGTGAATTCCCGGTCATTAGGATGCTGAAATCGCCAAACATCAACCAAGGTATAATCCTCTGCAATGGACTGCCACGGGTGAGTGGCCTCTGAGCTGATGTGTACCTGTCCATTTGAGAGGAAAGGGCCAAATTGAAGTCCCCCGCCCAGACCACTTCATACCCCGGGAATATCCGTAGTTGTTTGGAACATGTTTGAAAAAATCGGGGGAATCGTAATTAGGACCATATATATTAATGAAAAGAACAGGCCATGCTGCGATTTCTCCATCCACCAGAATAAACCGGCCCTCATCATCAGAGACCTGTCTATGCAATTTAAATTCCAGCGACTGATGTATGTAAATTGCAACACCCAGAGAGTGAGTGGAATGGGAAGACCCATATCTGTGGACGCTCCTTCCCTAAATGAGTCTCCTGTACACACAATACATTTACGTGATGATTCTTCACATAATTGGAGATTAGGCGTGTCTTTTTCCCATTAGTGAGACCCCGGATGTTCCATGTGAGCAAAATGATATTAGACTTTATGGGAGTGGTACGCTCCTGAGGGAGAGTCACGTTATGTTTGGATTGCGGGTACCCATGCAACATTCTGCCGCCTGCGAAACACCAGGTACATGATAATTGAAGCATTTTAGTAGAGTGTGGCGTGCATTGAATTCCATAGTCCTGAAAGAAGGTCCCCTCCGGTCCCACCCCCCCAAACTAAACATAACCATTTGTTTCCAATGAACCCCGACCACCCCCCATCCACACCAGAAACTCCAACCTACCGGCCATCGTAAGCCACCCACCACCCACATAACATCAGATACAAAACTCGAACCCAATCAGGTGCCGCTAGGCATGGGGGGTGCCGGCGGCCGCTGTGCCTCCCTTATACTAGAGGCTTGTGTACCACATATATCATATTATCTAGTGTTGCCAACCTCAATTTAAAATTCAGCCTATGTCAGGTGGTGCCCTGGGCCACACTTAACAGGGACCCGGGACTATACTTTCGATATACAGAGGAAAAAAAGGCCCACAAAGTCGGCTATGGAGAGTGGAGGGGCGAGACCCCAGGATCCGGGACTTCAGAGGCGAATCTCTCTGCTGCCTCAGGCGATGTGAAAAATAAGGTTTTCCCTTGATGCACCACCCTGAGTTTAGCAGGGAACATCATTGAATAGCGTATGTTTTTCTTTTTCAGAGTGTTTTTTTAGCTGCCTGAAAGGGTTTCCTTAGGTCTTGAACTTGTTGGCTGAAATCCGGAAATAGTCTAATCATTGCAGATTCCCACCGTAGGGTCCACTTGTCCCACGCAGCACGGAGCAGGGTGTCTTGATCTCGATAGTTAAAAATGCGGGCGATTATAGCCCTCTCTGGGGCTCCAGGAGGAGGTCTAACTGCGAGAGACCAGTGGGCCTGTTCCACCATAAACAGATCTGTGACTGGTGGGTTATCGAGGACCCCCCTAAGCAATTTCTCCACAAATATCTCCATGTTGTCTATAGGGGTGGATTCTGCAATTCCTGTTATCCTTATATTATTTCTTCTCGATCTTCCTTCTAAATCGTCGTTCTTAGCAACCATCTCATTAACCGTTTGTTGTAGAGAGGCTACTTCTCACTGAAGTCCTCGCTGTCCCCAATCCGGTGTTCTGCCTCCAACATCCTGCCACACAATTTCTCAAATTGTACCGCAGAGACGTCCACTTTGCAAGTTAGTGTGTCAATTTTAGCACCCAGGTTATCCGTACTACTTTTTAATGCCAGCAATGTTTGGTTGATGGATGAAATATCCAGCTGGGAGGGGCCGGCATCAGCTCCCTGTTGTGGCGGGTCTGATCTAGTGTATTGATCCATTTTTTATTGCTTCTTCTGGTTCCCCATTACGGGGGACTCCCACCAATGGATGATGATTTTAGTTCCAAGCGCCCCAAGGGCTACCACGTTGGAGGGGCATTGGGGAGATGCAGAGGCCTCCCGCTGGTGGCAGTGGAGGGTGGTCAATGCCGAGACTGATAAAGCTCCCCAGATCAACAAGGCAACGTCAATCAGGTAGTATATAACTTATAACACAATTCGGGCTAGAATAAGGGTAGCAAGTGTCTGTGAGGCTCTGGGCGTGCCTTCCTGGAGTAAGTAGTGCCCTGTGAGAAATTATGGAGGTTCCAAATCTTGAATAACAAAGTCTGTAAGGTGTTAAGGATGTCAGTACTGCACTCCAAATATGCGGCCTTAGTTAGATCCAACCAAGCAGCAGAGACAGGCGCCCACCATCTGGGTTTCAGGCGTGCTGGTTATGGGAGGTATCCACGTTGTGGCCGTCTTGTTAAGATAGTGTGGTGGAGAGTGGGACGAAGAGGGGGAACCCCAAGTACCCCTCCAAGCTGGAACCCCAGCAGGCTGAAAACCGCCCAGAGTGCCAATGGAGCCGGGGTCAACAGAGCCAGGGGCAATGGATCCGCAGCACAACCCACTCCGTACGCCCAGCCGAGGGGCAGCTCAACTATGGAGGGAGGCCGGGGGAGGGAGGTGGGGACCCTCCAGATGGGGTCTGGCAACCCTAGCACTCTGATGACTAGGTCAGGGGAGGGTGGGGCAGCTTCAGTGGTCCCCCCCAGGCCCCGACTCACCATATGTGGTGCACTGATGTAGCTCCTCGTCTGCACCCCGGACTGGGTGACTCGCCCAGAGGATGAAGGAACTGTGGAGAAACCTCCGCCGTCGCAGCCACGTCCCCACGCTCCGACAGCACGTAGGGATATTGCCAGCTGCAGGGTGGAGCAGAGTCTGTGTCCGCTGTCTGTTGGGGCGTCTCTCCGTGGCGAGGCTCCCGCAGAGGTCTTGAACCTGATCTGGTGGAACAGCTGGGCAGAGCCTCCCCACGCACAGCCAGGCGAAGCCTCCGGCACGACCGCCTGGCCCGGGGACCTCCGCTCAGGTGAGGATGCCCCACGCCCCCAGTGCGGACCTGGCAGGAGATCGGGGGTTGCAACACGCAAGTTGTCTGGCCCCGGGGGCCAGGAATATGATCTTCTCCGACTCCGTGGGACCTTCAAGCCACGGGGTACACTCTGGATTCTTCCCGGGTGGGGGTTAATGAGGCAGTGGTGTGTGCCCGGCCACAAGTTGCTGAGCCTCCCGTGCTGCTACCGTTGGAGGGGGATGGGTTTGGCACCACAATGAGGACCCGACGATTGCTGGATTCGCAGGTGTTAGGCGATCCTCAGGTCTCAGACCCTGATCGTTGTGTGCAGCAAGTGTTCCGATATATTTTACCTAGCTTTCATGAGACGGCAATCCAATTTTTATGTTGATTCATTCGCCATATATCTGAGCCTCTGCCGGAGCACTCTCAGGCCACGGCCATCTTGCTAGCCGCACAACAGCGCCCCCTACAATAAAACCCTTGTACCGGCATTAATGAGAAGTGTCTGAATTTCTTGTTAACACAGCTTCCCTGAGCGGCCAAGACATTGATCTGTTTTTTTCTTCCTATTAGCTGTTAGCTTCCTATTTTCTCTTGGGAAAATTGAGAATCCCAGGTACACAAAGCTGTCCACTTTCTCTAGAGAGGTTCTGCCTATGGACCACTTGAAGTGTCCTCCTACCTTTACCTGGCCCTTGTGCAAAGTTGAGATTTTTGATTTTGGGACGTTTATTGTTAACATATTCTTATCAACGAAGGACTCCAAAGCTTTCAACTACCGCTGTAACCCCACTGGGATATAATCCATTAGGATCAAATCATCAGCGTACAGGAGGTAGTTGATCTTTCTATCATTCAGTTTGGGTGGGAAGAAATGTATATTAGTAAAAGCATCTTCCAGGTCAGAGAGAAAAAAGAGGAATAAAATAGGGGCCAATAGGCAACCCTGTTTCAATCCTGTTGCCGTGCTAATCGGGGCAGTTAGATTGCCTTCTCTGTTTGTACGCAGGCAGACACTAGGGTTCCTATGCAAAGCAATCAGGATTGCCAGTGAGGCAGGCGAGCATCCCCATTTGTTAAATTTAGATCACTGCAGGTTCCTCTGGAAAGTATCAAAGGCCATAGAAAAATCTATGAACGCTGTATATAATGGCCTATCTCTTTTCCTTGCCCCCTTCTTTAGCAGTTCTAGCAAACAGCCATTCATATCGGTCCCCACTCCCTGGCCAAAACCTGTTTGGAAAATATAAATATTTAAATTTTCGTTGGCCCATTTTCTTAGATCCCGTAATACCAGGCCTGTGAAGATCTTAGCCGCACAATCCAAAAGGGAAATTGTCCTGTAATTTAAGGGATTCAGTCGGGACCCCTTTTTAAATATAGGGATGACAATAGCTGTTTGCCACGATGGTGCAATCACTTTGGCCCTCAGAATATTTCTGAAAATACTGTCTAGGACACCTACCCAAGTATCTGGGTTATTCTTCAAGACGCATATGGCCAGACCATCGGGCCCAGGGGCCATAAATGTTTTACTCCTATTAATTAGGTGCTGCATGTTGTCATGGTCCCAAACTAAATCCCATTCAACCTTTTTTATCATGTCCAGGTTTCACAATCGGTCAATCTCGCCTAGCGGTTTATAGATCTCATTAAAGTGGGCCTTCCATTCTGCTTCTGAAATAGGGTGAAGTTGGGCACCCGTTTGGAGTTAATCACCATATTTTATTAAATTACAGCACTCATGTGAATTTTTGCTCGTCAATTGCTCCAACATTATTTACGGTGATCCCTCAGAGTGAAATGGTCACAATAATGTTTTAACCATCCCCTGTAGGCTGCCTTTAAGCACAGTCTACTACTCTTATCTTCTTTAGCGATCACCTTTATTGCTTTTCGCAGTTCTTGCTTTTTAAGTAAGATGACTCGATCGAACTTGTGTCTATAGATCACTTTACATGTTTTTTTTTGGCATATGCTTAGATCTTTTCTCAAATGGCTTGCATACCCTTACCTACCACCCATTCCTCAAGGAGGCAATCTAGCTCCCGAGGCCAAGATTCTGTTGAAAGTTTTAATTTTCAATTAATTCCAAGATATTTTGTTTCCCCCTACGTTCACCTTGAGAACAAACAGATAGCATCCCTGATACAGATTCAGCGATGGTACCGACCATTCAATACTTAGCGGGAGATGATCGCTAACCGTGGATTATACCATAGTTAGTGATTTGAACTCAAGATAGATGTCATCTGATACATACATGTAATCCCCTTTTATTCAATTCCATGCTGTTGTGCGTATACCTTTGTTTAGAAATCAGTTCAGCCACCTGACTACTCCTAGGGCCAATTTGACATCCAGCAGATTGAATCTGGTCATTATTAACCCAGACATTTCCTATTCCAGAAACACATTATTTTCCTGATCCCTGATTTACATGAAAGGCATGTCAATCAACATATATGACTGGCAAATGTGTTCACCTTTCCTCATCAAATAAATTGTGGTGTGACTTCAGGTAATCGTTAAGATCATCATCACATTCTAATTCTATCTTCCATCTGTGCACAATGGTGCAACTCTGCCAAGCCTTAAACAATGTGGTTATTTTTCTTCAGTCCATATTTGACTTCTACTGAAAGCCCTGCATTGATAAAGTCCTTGAGGTCATTCTAAAATTGTTAAGATTTCTGCACCTAATGTTGTTACTTTGGAAATAATGTAAAGACTGATGTGCCGTCTAAATGATCACCCTCTCTACAAGGCTGATTGGACAAAAATGCTGTAGCACCCATATATGTTCACTTCTGTGAAGATGACACACCAACCTTGATCAGGCACAGCACGCAGATAATGAAAAGCCTCCCCAGGGTCTCTGCTCCCTACCCATCCTGAGTGAATAAAACAGGGAAAAGCAGAAAACCCTGGGGAAACCCTCAGGGGGAAGAAAACCCTAACGCCTAGAACCGGAGATTAACAGCAGCTGATTACGCCTCACAAAGAATCACTGGGTCGAGGATACAATTGGAAGAATATATGGTATGCTGTCCATGTCATCCCATGGGGTAAGCAGAGTGTGGGTTTCAATGCAGGATGCCTGGCCAATGCGTTCTTCTATGATGACACAAAGCGCTGGGTAGAGGATACTTTCTACGTGCACCGCCAGGAAGTAGCTGAGTATGGAAAGGAATAGATTAAACGTACAGATAAGATCTGAAAGTGTTTTAGTAGGGACAGCAAGCAAGAATTGTGAACTTACGGGACATCAGGAGTGAAGAGTAGCGATGCACCAGGTTTCCTATGGAGACTGCATATAACCAGTTCTGTCTTTGGATTGCGAAGGAAAAAGGAACAGGAAGAATTGGATTCGAAACTAGGCTCACACTCGGGACAACGGACGCCATCTGGGAAGAATGGAGATATGTAACATGAATCGTCTTCCATCAGTTACAGACGGAGTGCTGCTTAAACCGCGATGTAACAGTATGCCCCCTCCCAAGCAGAGAAAGTCCTGGCTTTCTGTGAGGAAGTCGATGGAACAGGCGAACCAATGTGGGAGCGTGAACGGCAGAGGCAGATTCCCAAGTCCGGTGAGTCGGTGAGTAGCCCTTCCAGTCCAACAGGTACTGTAGACGATGTGGTAATAACGGGTGTCAAAAATTGACCGACACTTCATTCCCCGGACGAGATGCAGTGTCAACCGGAGGAGGACAGGAAGCTGAATAACGAAGAAAACTGTCTGGCATAGTTGGTTTCAGCTGAGATGCATGGTAAACAGAATGGATCTTGGACCAAGAGGGAGGAAGTTCTAGTAAAAAGGAAGCAGATGCCCTACAGTCCAGAACTTTAAAAGGACCAAAGTATCTTGGAGACAGTTTACAGGGTACCAGGTGACGGGGCAAAAAACAAGACGCAAGACACACCATATCACCCACTGAGATAATAAGAGCTGGAGTCTGGTGGCGATCAGCTGTCCGCTTGATCCGATACTGAGCCTCCTTCAGGGCCAAACCAGCAGTCTTGTGCCCTTGTTGGATGTCTGACACCAAGGCATCAACATCAGAAAACTTGGTGGAAAACTGAGAAATCGATGGAAAACAAGAAGGGGGGAATGCATAAGTACACAGAAAAGGACTGCAGCCCAGGGTCGAGTGTTTAGCATTATTATAGGCAAACTCTGCTAAGGGCAAGAACTCCACCCAATTATCCTAAGCGGCGGATATGAAACACTGCAGATACCCCTCAAGGGTCTGGATCAACTGCTCCAACTGCCCGTTGGTCTGAGAATGATAACCAGAACTCAATGCCCTCTTGATATCAAGAATAGAACAAAGCTGCTGCCAATAACGGGAAGTATATTGTGGACACTGATCTGAAACGATAGTGTCAGGAAGCCCATGCTATGTAAAGATGGTATCAATGAATATTCTGGGCATCTGAGCAGCAGAGGGCACATTAGGCGTAGTGTGTAAGTGAGCAAGCTTGGTGAAATAGTCAATTGTTAGCACAATGGCAGTGAAACCCTTAGAAAGAGCCAAATCCACCACAAAGTCAGTTGAAATGATCCGCAAAGGCTTGGTGGGAATTGGCATCTGTACCAAATGGCCTAAAGGAGACTTCCTAGGTACCTTAGTTTGTAGACAGGTAGCGCAAGCAGCGATGTAATCATGCACGTCTTGGACCACGGTAGGCCACTAAAAATGTCTCTGTATTAGATCCAAAGTGGTGGAGATTCCCCAATGACCAGCAGCCACAGAGTCATGGCACATGCAAAGAGCTTCCTGTTGAAGTGCATCTGTGGGAAGGTAGACCCGATTACCATGAAAGTAATAGCCACCTTCGAAAAAAGTTGAAGCTGGTGGAAGTAGACAGACATAGGGCATCATTCTTTTCCGTCTCAATATAGATAGTGCAAAGAAAATCAGACACTGCATGAATGAATATGGCCTTTGGGAAAAGGCGTTCCGACTGAAAATGTTCAGTGAAACAAATATCTTTTCTAGACAAGGCATCAACCTGGAGATTAGCCTTACCGGGAAAGAAAGTAAATTTAACGTTGTATGGAGAGAAGAAGTGTGCCCAACTAGTTTGACGGCTGTTTCTGGTTTCTGCATATTAAAAGCTTTTTAAATTCTGATGGTCCGTCCTGACCACAACAGGAAATTTGTCAACCAAAAGAAGATGTCTCCATTCCTGGAAGGTTCTTTTCACTGCCAGAAGTTACTTTTCTAGAACAGTATAATTCAGCACTGAGGGGGCTAAGGTCTTAGAAACAAAGTCCACGGGACATTCGATTCCTTGTTCACACGTCTGTAACAATACAGCCCCCAAAGCATAATGCGATGCATCCATTTCCACAATAAACCCTCTATTCGGGTTGGGTGTTTTCAAAATGGGAGCTGTGGAGAATAATCTCTTTAGTTCTGTGAAGGCGCGTTGCGCCTTGTCTGTCTGGGAGAATGAAACTTCTTTCTTCAAAAGAGCGGTCAAGACAAGAATGAAAAGCAAGTAGTGGGATATGAATTTCCTATAACAATTAGCAAATCCCAAAAATCGTTGTCATTTTTTCACTGTGGAAGGAGGCGGGCAGTCTAAAACGGCAGGAACTTTCCCTGGGTCCATAGAGATACCATCAATGGAAAGAACATATCCGAGATACTTAACTTCTGATTTTTTAAAGTGACATTTCTCCAGTTTTCAGAACAGGTGTTGCTCTCATAGTTTAGACAGTACTGTTTGGACATGAATTATATGATCAGCAGAGTTGTGTGAAAACATGAGGATGTTGTTAAGGTAATCAATGACAGATTGTAACAGCAGATCGGAAAAGATGTGTTCCATAAAACGTTGGAGGATGGCAGGGGCATTTGATAACCCAAAAGGCATCACCCAGTATTCATAATGTCCAAAAGGAGTGCGAAATGCCATTTTCCATTTCTCGCCCGCTTTGATATGGACAAGATGATTGGCGCCCCTGAGGTCTAACACGGTATATATAGATGCACCCTTAACTGCTTCAGGATATCTGGGATTAAAGGCATAGGATAACAATCATGTATCATTATTTCATTTAGACCACAAAAATCTATGCGGGTATGTAGTGCCTCTGTTTTTCTTGGATACAAAGAAAAAAGAAGCTCCTGGTGGAGAGGTAGATTCGATTATCAAACCATTCTGAAGGTTCTTATACAAAAATTCCTTTAGGACTGCCATCTCTTTTTCTGAGAGGATATACGTCCTTCTGAAGGGAATGAGTTGGTCTGATATGAGCTGGATAGTACAATCATCCCTACGACGAGGAGGTAACTCAGAATATTCCTGTGCTGTGAAAACATCCTGATATTCCTGGTAGGGCTCAGGCAGGATTAGAATATTATCGATAACAGAATTAGCCCCAGATAAAATAAGGTATTGCAGTATGCAAGCCTACTGAACCCCGCCGAAAGACAGTGGCCCTCATTACGACCCTGGCGGAAATCGTGGTGCAAAATGCACCATGGAGCACGGCGGAAAGCTGCCGATAGCGCCATGGGGGTTGGCGGATTTTCCGCCCCATTCCGAGGTTGGCGGGGCGGTAAATCCCCATTCCCCATTTTACCCTTCCCCATTCCCATTTTTGCCCCATAGGGTATAATGGGAGTGGGGAAGGCGTTAATTACGCCACCGTAAAATACGGTGGCGTAATTATCAACAAGGTCCCGTAGCGCCATGGATTTCTCCGCCCGGAAAAACCAGGCGGAAAACGCTCCATGGCGCTACGGGAACTCGTAGTAGGGCGGACGGGTCCGCCGCGAATACCGCTGGCGTAAACCCACTCCGCCAGGGTCGTAATGAGGCCCAGTGGGAGATACAATGTTCTGAACCTAAAATCATGGTCCCAGCAGTCCAGTTCACATAGGGATTAACCAATGTAAACCAAATATGACAGGATAACGAGCGGCCTTGATTATATCAAAAGGAATCAGTTCTTTGTGAGAGGAGATATTTATAGACAAAGGAATGGTCTGCTCAATCTATGATAGGACCTTAAATTAATGAACTTCTATCCACCCCTTTGAATGGAATAGAAACCTCTTTGGAGGTATGGGGTATACCGTTCTTTCTGGCCCACTGGTCGTTCACAAAGAGCCCACTGCACTGCAATCAATCAAGGTGGCAATGTTATGTATCTCTAGTTCAGGCAGGATGAACTTTACTCTGAGGACTACCATTGAGGAATCAAGAAAGCAGGAATCCTGTGAAGCAAGTGGTAGTATAGAAAATTGTATTGGGGAACCAGGCACATCTTCCCTAATTTTGGTTCCCCCAATGATCAGGATGAAGCATTTCCCTGTCTTTGGGGTGGAGCTATAGGGCATCCCTTCACTAGATGATCTTTAGATCTATAGTACATACACAGACCCATAGATCTCCTACAGTTCCTTTCTTCAGATGAAAGAGGACCAGAGTGACATCCAACTGCATCTGTTCCTCAGGTTCAACAGATCTGGAAGTTGGGCGGGATGGGTTGGTTGGTGGTATATTAGATCTACCACGTTTCTTTTCTAATTGGTGCTCGTGTGATCAGTGATCCAATTGCATGGTAAGCGTAATCATCTCTGCCAGGTTTGTAGAATGAGGAACCCTAGAAGTGTCATCCTTCAATTCTTCCTATAGTCCTCTTCAAAACAGCATAACTAAAGCATTGGCTGGCCATGCTGTGTCGGCGGCCATTTGCTTAAACCTAATGATATAGGTAAGAATGTCTTGCAACCCTTGTATGAAATCCAGGAGGTGTTCCTGCGATGATACAGCAATTTCGTGTCTTCCAAACATTGCCTTGAGACGGTTTGTGAAGGCTGGATAAGAATCTAAAATTGGGTTATCTGTGGTAACTAACGGGGTAGCCCAAGCCAGAGCTGGAGGAGAGGCTATGAGGAGCAGGAAAACAGGCAGGAATGAAGGGTGACTGGAAGAGAGGGTATGAGGAGCGGACAAACAGGCAGGAAGAAAGGGTGACTGTGGGATAGGGTAAGATGAGCTGAAAAGCAGCTAGGAAGGAAGGGGGACTGGAAGAGAGGCCATGAGGAGCAGAAAAACAGGCAGGAAGAAAGGGTGACTGGTAGATAGGGTATGTGAAGCAGAAAAGCAGGCAGGAAGGAAGGGTGACTGGAGGAGAGGCTATGAGGAGCAGAAAAGCAGCCAGGAAGGAAAGGTGACTGGAAGAGAGGCTAAGAAGAGCTGAAAAGCAGCCAGGAAGGAAGGGTGACTGGAAGAGAGGCTATGAGGAGCAGAAAAGCAGGCAGGAAGAAAGGGTGACTGGGGGATAGGGTAAGATGAGCTGAAAAGCAGGCAGGGAGGAAGGGTGAGTGGTGGAGAGGGCATGATAAGCAGAAAAGCAGGTAGGAAGGAAGGGTGACTGGAAGAGAGGGTAAGAGGAGCAGAGAAGCAGGCAGGAAGGGTGACTAGAAAAGATGGTAAGAGGAGCAGAAAAACAGACAGGAAGGAAGGGTTTCTGGAAGAGAGGCTATGCGGAGCAGGAAAACCGGCAGGAAGGAAGGGTGACTGGAAGAGAGGGTAAGAGGAGCAGAAAAGCAGGCAGGAAGGAAGGGTGACTTGAAGAGAGGCTATGAGGAGCAGAACAACAGGCAGGAAGAAAGGGTGACTGGTGGAGAGGGTATGTGAAGCAGAAAAGCAGGCAGGAAGGAAGGGTGACTGGAGGAGAGGCTATGAGGAGCAGAAATGCAGGCAGGAAGGGAGGGTGACTGGAAGAGAGGCTATGAGGAGCAGAAAAAACAGGCAGGAAGGAAGATTGACTGGAAGAGAGAGTAAGAGGAGCAGAAAAGCAGGCAGGAAGAAAGGGTGACTGTGGGATAGGGTAAGATGAGCTGAAAAGCAGCCAGGAAGGAAGGGTGACTGGAGGAGAGGCTATGAGGAGCAGAAAAACAGGCAGGAGGAAAGGGTGACTGGTAGAGAGGGTATGTGAAGCAGAAAAGCAGGCAGGAAGGAAGGGTTGCAAATCATATGTCCTACCATGTCCCTTTCTGTATGAAAATTGGCAGCTTTAAAAAGTAAACTGTACTGTGCAAGCCTCCAAAATCTCTTGAGTTTGTGGGGATTACCATCATATTTACCACCGACAGAGGCCCTGGCGGTATTTTGAGAGGTGCAGAAGGACAGGCCAATTGTTGTTGCAAAGAAACATTTTTTAATTTCAAATTTTGAACCTCCTGGGTTAAGACTTGGACTACTGCCACTACTTGCTGCATCTGATCTATGGTTGCCCTGTGAACTCCTGTCTTTTCGGGCATCACTAACTGTTAACTTCTGTTCAGATTACACACTGTTTATCCAATATAGCAGGAGTAACACAATTTCTTTTCTTCCTTTTCCTGATATAAGACTGCAGTCATAGATGGCTTAGAAAACTAGGAAAATTCCGAACCTTTGATTGAGTAAGCAAAATATGGAGCTTGTGTCATGCATGCTTTTCTTTCTTTTAGTTGAATGGCTGCTTCCTGCCAGTGACCAATTTGTATGGAATTTATATGTTCATCCTCCCACCCCCATTGCCAAGCTATTCCATTTCTTTTTTAAAGTTCAGTAAGTGGTTGCATAATTTTAGCAGAGTCTGGTATACATTGTCTACTGTAATTGCTCATGCCCAACAAATCTCTTCATTCTTTACGATTGGTAGGATCTTTCCATTTCTGTAGTGCTTCAGTCTAAATTAAGACATTTTGTGGTAACTTCATGTCCTAAGCAGTTTTCTTTCATTCTGCACCCTTGTGCATTTTACAGAGAAACTTTGGCTCTAGCATTCCAGAGTCAATACATATTTGATTTCCTGAAAATGGTAATTTAACTCCTCACTCTTCAATAAAATAATGTTTTCAGTGTCTGGCATTGCCTTATTAGGAAGATGTTAACTTCACTTCAATTACTGATGAGAGCAAAGGACATGTTTGTCCAGCACAGCTTTGTTGATTTAAAAGTAAAGGGCAACATGGAGTCAATGGGGTTGGGGCCAAGGGTAAACCCTACACACCAGTATCCAGATGGAAAAAATATCCTGGAACCATGGATCTGTGCCAAGCCTTGGTCAATGAATGGTAGTGGCCTTCTCGAAACTGGGACCTCTCAGCTTTGGATACAATCTTCACTGTCCATTAGGTGTAAGTACTCCATGAACAGAGGTATTGGAAGTATTACCTACAGGTCCTACAATACCTTTGGTTTCAAGTGTATTATGATTTTTTGATAGGTGCAAATCAAGCTAATGGAAGTCGATACTGTTGGACATCATCATCTTTAGGTAACATATAATTCATGAAAGTTCCACATGTATTGTCTCTTTGTGCTGTTTACAAAACAAACTTCTCTCATATTTTGAAAGAATCCTCACATCATGAAGCCATCCTTTGACAAGCGGCTTTTTCCTCGTTTTCCACACTAGTAGTATCTGCTTAATCGCCACCAATAAAGCTCTGTTAATCCAGCACCTTGTTACACATATTACTGCCACTTCTTGGAGACTGTAGAACCACAGCCGAGGGGCTTCGTGGGAAAGTAATGTTCCAGATTGCGTCAATCCTGTCCAGCACGTCCTTCCAATAGTCCATCACCCTATCACTGTCCCATAACATATGTAACAGACATTTATTAAAATTGAGAATTGTTCAATCTGAGATGAAAACCACAGCATGTCACAGGAGACGCAAAACCCGAATTTGGGCCTCAGATTGTGTGTATTTTATTTACAGAGCTGAATATCACCTTCATACCAAGAAGAATACAGAGATATTAAAAATAGGTTGTGAAAGGAGTTTGATTGGCAAGAAATGTTATTATGCTTTTCTGGTTAATATGTAGACGCCACCTGGAAAAGAAATGTCTGTAAAGGGGCTGTATTGGTGAATAAAGCCACTTTGGCCAAATGGTATTCCTCCCACCAACCCACAGCAACACAAGATGACTCGGGGGTTTGCAGGCTTCCCCAAGAGAAGTGTGAACATGTGATTTGAAGCGGACCATAATAGCTGATGACTCTGCCTAGAGTTCATTCTTGGGAAACTAGGCCCTACAAAGCAAAACAAATGGTATTGCTTTACAATTTCCATCTGTCTCTGAGTTTATGCTAAACACCTTAAGGTAGGACCACTGCAGTGGTCTCCTGTCAAATAATCTGGTCTCCCATCAGCCAAGAGAAGGACATGTTGCACCTTTAGAGGCTAGAAGTCTGATAAAGGGGACTGCCAGATGCTGAGATCATTCAAGGGGGTGTGACTGAAGTCGTAAAGGGCCTTGCCGGCAGCCTAACTTCAAAGATGTTGCACCATGACAGCAGCATTCACAACAGTCATTAATGCCCCTCCCTCATCTCGAAGAGGAACTGCCACCATTTGGCTGTACCAGCCAGGAACTGGTATGCCATTTCAGATTGTGATGCATCCCATTATGTAAAATAACGCATTATGTGAAATCTACATATGGAATAATATATTTGCTTGTAACTGTTGACGGAAGGTCGTAGACACTTCATATTTCTTTTAATGTTCAGAGTGAAAGGCTCTATCAGCTGGATGTAAAATGATATTTATCTGATATTATGCTCATTCTGTAATTTAGGAATATATGTAAATCGACGCACAGCAACAGTGTGCACCAGTGATTTATATATCCTAGGGTCCGTGCTGGCGAGCCCATCATTCTGAGATGGAAAAGGAATATTTGTATACAAGTATTAGTGAGTAAAAAGGTACAATTTGTAACACACCCACCAAAGGTTGTGATGAGATGGAAAGAGCAATCTGATGAACCAATTAGTAACATGAATACATGTGAGGAACATGATGTTTTAGAAAGTTAAAATTGTCACAATCTCTAACAAGATCACATGAGGGAAACTAGGTGTGCAAGCCACTCCCATTACATTGCTTTTTTCGTTAAAGTGTTCAATGACTACGAAGGTTTTTTTTTAGTGTGATGTCACTTTTGGAACTCTGTCTCTCCCTTACCCTCTACCCGGTTACCCTATACCCCCTCACCCATCCAACACGTGGACCCTAACCTTCTTTCCCCATGGGGGTTGTGGCCAACCCATGTAACTACTGGTGCTGTCCCCAAAACATCAACACACCTCTGGTGGAGAGTGTCACAGCCCCCTGGCTACAGTTGCACCATGTCCATGGGGCCGAGGGAGGTTGGCCACTGGCACACCCTGCTCCAGCAACCGTCCTGGCCCCTCTTGGGAGTCACCAGGGCAGTGACTGGGGACGGTTCTCCTGCCCCCAATGGGACTGTTGACTGGGATGGACTGTCCTCCATGCACCCCGACCACATTGCACCGCCAGGCGGGGAGGCCCACAAAAGGGGCCGGAGGTCTGTGGTGATGTCAGTTGCCCACCCAACCTGTCTTGAAATACAGACCCAGGAGTCTATCACGTCCACGCATCAGAAAGCCAAACAAGACCTGGTGGCAACGGCGGCTGAGGTGGAATCCCTTTGCGCCGTACACACCACCAGCACCTCTCTGCCGCTCTGTTGGGAAGGTGGAGCATGACATGAGCGTATGTGCTTTGACCCAAAAGATGGTGAACCATGCCTGGGCAGGGCAAAGCCAGAGGGAACTCTGGTGGAGGTCCGTAGGGACCTGTCATGCAAATCAGTCATTTATCTGGTGAGGCAAATGATTGGAGGCCTTGGGGCCAAAAGAATCTCAACCTATTTTCAGACTTTATATGGGTGAGGAGCCTGGCTTGTTGGATTCAAGCTGGGCATCAAATGCCAGTGCCCACTGTGCCCCTTTTGGTATGCAGAACTGGTGCTGCAGTTTGAGCCGAACGCCAGGTTAAGGTGCACAATGTTGATGCTTATCAAGCCCCAGAAATGGTGTTGGTTGATATAGATAGCAGAATGTTCGCCATGAAAGTCAGAATTTGCTAAGGAGTGTGCAACAACTCACCTGCTAAATCAACTAGCCCTTGCAATGGATGGCGCTGGAGCATCAGGCCCAGTCTCGGGAGGATAGCTCAGGGACAATGTGCTCGCCTTGGAAGCAAGAGGACACAGAGCACCACGGGTTCGATCCCCGGGTCTGCGCTTAAAAACCTCTGGGTATTAAGCACAGTATAAATAACCTATCATATCATATCATACCCAGCTGCTGCCAGCAGTGAGAGCCGGAGGGGCTAAGCCACAACGAGTAGGACGGCTGCTGCAGTGTGCACGGTTGCCCGATGCTAGTGTCTGGTGGAGCCGCTGCAGGTGCAGATCTTGTTGGTAGTAGCAAATATTCCAACAGGAACTTTGAAGGCTATAGTGGAGGAGGGCACCATGTGAACAGCTGATGAACATGGGTCAGTCGTTCCTAAGAGATGGGTGAGCACCGTTCAGAAGGTCCTGCGTTGCCCTTAGCCGATTGAAAGGGAGTCTGGTTCAGATCAGCACCCTCGCTGTCTCCATTGCAGTCATGCAAATGTTCCCCAAGAATCTTCCATGCACCTTGGGGAGTGTTCTATTTTCTTTGTGAGGGGCAGGGCACCTTGGAATGGGATAGGAGCATGAGACTTGGAAAGCATCATGGTTTGGGTGGTGCATGGTGAGAACTGCCTGGTCCTTGTTAATCCAGGGGAGATGGTGTAAATCTTGCACAGGCCCATACACATATCGGAAGCAGGGCTCCAAGGTTTACTGCCTCTGGCATGTTGAACAATGAAGTTAAGGGAAGTCAGTAAGTCAGGCTGGTGCACATAGTGTGGTTGGCCAGGCACCACAGCTGGATGAGGCATCTCCACCCCTAGGGGCCCCACAAACTCTGGACGACGTGAGCCGGGCCCTTCCTGTGAATCGCCCCAGCTGATTTAGAACTGGTGTTGACCAGGGCAATCCAACAGTTTAATTGAAACAAGGCATCACAAAGCCCCGGGGTTGGTTATGTTTGCCCAGTGCACTGCTCTGAATGTCAAATAGAAGAAATTAATTGAAGCACTGGTAAACAGTGGGAGTGACTTTCACTCTCTTAAGGTGGCCAAATGCTACGTCATCTCATTGGAGACACTCATTAATGAATGAACAGGATTCCCACTGTCCCTTCGTACTATTTAGTAAACCAAAGCCAAGGGAATAGGCTTGGCCGAATTAGCGGGTATAGGAGGCTCTGTTGAGCTTGACTCTAGTCTGGCACTGAGAGGAGACATGAGAGGTGAATGATAGGTGGGAGGCCCTCCGACCAGTAGTGAAACACCACTACTGTTATAATTTTTTCACTTTCCCAGTTAGGTGGGGCGGGGAGATGTCACTTCTGGCTCCAAGCACCCAGCTCTAGCCAGGCACGTCCTGCTCCAGGGACATTGGCTCGTGGGGAGCTTGATTGGGCCAGTACACCTGTTTTACGATAATGCAGGTGTCCTAAAGCAAGCTCAGGGAGGAGAGAAATATACTGTAGAGACAAAACGCAGAAGCTTGCTGGATCTCGATTTCACATATGAAGACAGACCTTGTAAGCAGGGCCTCATGATCATTCTGACTTTTTGTGTTTCCAGCAGGAGGTGTCAGAAATTGACCACATGAATAACTGTCTTGTGCCGGCAAAGCATTCATAGAGACTACACATTTTGATCCTTGCATGCTGGCTTTTCCTATCGTTGTGAAACAAAATTCAGCAAACGTTAGATTGTTAACCCACTAATGGGGAACGTGAACTGGTTTCAGACCGTTGTGTGACAGGTTAGTTTTACCCTACTGATGATGTGTTGTTGCAATAGTAATCCTGGCCTGTATGAGAAGAACCACATTTTCAGACATTTGGTGTATGTGCTTGGATGAGGAGCAAATGGGGTGAAGCTGGCATCTGTGGCATTATGACTGAATGCCTCTAAGTAAGAATCCCTCCTAAACTGTAATGGTAATGCAGCACTGTGGAGTCTCGGTTGGCCTAGGATAGCCATCCTCTGGGCCAGTGAATAGAGCTGCTTGCCTCAGGACTAGAGTGTGTAAAGAAGGGGCCAACTTCTCTCGCCCTTAGTGCACCAAGTGTTCATGGGGAATTTGGTGCATATTCATTCGTAGATGACTTGATTCTGGGTCACAGTTTTTGAAAATAGAAGAGCAGCTACCTTGCTGCAATTTATTGGAAGTCTACCTCTGAGCCAAGGTTTTGTCGAAAGTGCTGCAGCAGTGCCGGTGTCGTGTGGGTCTATATCCTTCCTTCCTCCTGCTGCACAGGAAAGTCACACCCACCCTGGGTGCATCTGCAGGAATGTGGACTGGGTAGGGTGCGCGCTCTTCTCCCTTTCCGGACAGCCTAGCAGATCAGATGGCTTTGGCTCAGATGGTGGAAGAGTGGCAAGACCCAGCACGTGGGAGTTAGGGAATAACGCATGGGCCTTGGTTTGTGGTTGGTGGCTTAAGCCCAGTGACCCAGGTCACAGAGGTGGTGACATAAGTCCCCAACCCTGGACGGTGGCCTTAAGGCAGGCACAACTTCACTGCTGCACAGCCATGTGGTCAGGGAGGAACGCTCCAGGCCATCTTGTCGTTTGACTGGGCCCAACTAACCATCTCGCAATGGTGGTTGGACCAGTTGTCCTGAGTCATGGCTGGACATGCTGTCTCCTACATTTGTCTAGGGCCAGGCTCCATAATAGTCAGTGGGAAGTGTCTCCTGTGGGACAGACGTGTGTCGCAGGGATCTGGACGGGCTCCTCTGCACTTGGACTGGGACTTAGATCAGGTGGGGACCAACGGGACCTGGCTTCAGAGGCAGAAGCTAAGGAAGCCTGGCAGCTGAAGGCCCAGATGGGGCCCAGGGTCCGGTAGGTGTCCCAAGGAACTGCTACTCTACCAGAGGACATAGCTCAAAGGTGTCTGAGCCAGAGCCCGAGCATCCAGCGACGCTGACCCAGCCATTGTGCACCAGCCTCCTATGCAGGGCGCCGACCACCTAACTCAGTGGCGGTTCTCGGGTCCACAGCCCGCTCTGCAGGGCAAAGCTCTAATGTGTCGAGGGCAGGGCCCTGGATGGCTAGGGGTGCTACTCTGCCCCTGGGTGTCACTGAGTAGACGATAACTTTCAAATGTTCTTGTTCCATGAAGGGACACCCGAAGTGAGTCCTGTTTTCTCTCTTTCATGCACTGCATGTCTATGCAAACGGACAACGTGATTTTACAATTCCTGGTGAAGATGGCAGCAGGTGAGGCCTTTGTTGCAGTTGTTGCATGCCACTCTGGGGAGCACATGGTATGGTGACATTGTGTCTGGGGATTTCTTCACTTTATTCATGATTTTGTGACTGTGACAAAGGATACTGTTATTTCTACTTTCTGTGACTATGTAGGTGGTTTGCGCACTTGAAATGATGGATGTGGATGGGGTGGAGTGGTAGTTTTTGTGCTGTGGGGCACACCCAGTTTGCCTCTCACAGACGCACATTCTAAGGGTGTCGTTATGGGCAAGCTGGATTGGCCCTCTTGCATCATTGAAGGGCATCAGGGATGTGGCGTCACTGTGTGTGTTCCGTAGGGGTTGCAGTTCAGGGCAGGTATCTTTATACAACCTGATTGCATAAATCCTGTCCCTGTGGCCTTTGGCATAATATGGTAATGTTTGGTGCCTGTGGATGAGGGTGGTGTCGCTCCTGCAGCTCTACTGCTATGCCACCATGAGTAGCAATATTGTGTGGGACATAACATTCCTCAATGATCTTTCAGAGGGTTCATATAGCAATTCGCCACTTCAGTGGTCAAAGGAGAGAGAGCATGACTTGAGCACCCAGAATGTGCACTCGGCTATGCCTCTAGTGGCTATGTGTGCTATGTTGTTGCTTGCCTCACCTGGGGTGGCTGGATTCCTGAAGGGTCTCAACAGGAATGATGAGAGCGAGTAGGCACTGTCCCCTGCAAAGGGGAAATGTTTGTTGTTAGAACAGATTGTCATTGCTTGTTTTTCTGTGTGTAATGTGACTGCTTGTATGTGTGTGATAGGTCCCGATGCAAGGGCCTGGTATATGGGAGAATGGTGGTATATGTAACTGTCATGCGCATTCCCAGGTCATTTGAAATTACATGCATGATGTGTCCCTTGGCATCACAGATCACCTGCGCGTTGATGGAATGCCAATGTTTCCTGTTGTGATAGATGTGCTCAGTGTCTCGGGAGGGGGGGGCTAGAGTGCTATATGGGTGCATGCAGTCGATGGCTTTCAGGGCCTGTGGAAAGTGTGCAATTGCCTAGAATTCCTGGCACACTCTCTGCCTTGTCTGCAGGGTGCATGGCATGTGTATGTGCCTACGCAAACGTGCAAGGGTGCTTCGCAATACCTGGTGGAGGCACCTGCATTGTGTGGGCTGTGATATTCCCCCGTTAATGGCTGTGGTGCACTGGAATTATCCAGTTTCCAGGAAGTGTAAGGCTGATAGTACCTTCACCAGCGGTATCTGTGCATGCGAGCACATGGTGGGTGATGTCAGGTCATTCTCTCACCCCATAACCAAGTCTCGGGTGACATGGGGAGGGTATTGGTATCTTCCATATACCTCATCTGGCATCCCAAATAATGTGGTTTGTGGATGGAAGATTCTGGCCCTCCTCCTCACCGTCCTCCTCCTTCTTCCACGTAGTAGGATCAGTGCTACTAAAGCAGGGTCCGGCATTGTAGAAGTCCGATGTTCAATATGGTGGCATTGAGCTTTGCGCTTTTGTACCTGAGCTTTCATTGCGCTTTGTACTTGGCAACATGTATCAGATAGCGGTAAGATTGCGAGATGTGCGTTCTCCTTTGGACTCCAGGCAATTGCGAGATAGAATCTTTGAATAGGGTTTCCTTACTGCTTGATAGGGCTTGCTTGTTATTTACACAGTGCGTCCCTCTCCCCTCCCATGTTCTTCCTTATTTCCCGCATGGAATGGGGAGTTTGCATGTTACGCCCCCAATTTATTTAATTGCGCTGGCCCTTCCCATGCTTTGCGCTTTGTGTCGTGCAAAATACTCTGGCACAGCGCAAAGTAGGAAGAACCAGCGCAAAGTCTGATCCATGAATAGTAAATTAGTTTTAAGCATGGCACAGAGTTTTTTTACTTTGTGCCACGCTAAATATTTTGTAAATCAGGCCCTGCAATTGTTTAGGAGGATGTATTGGTTGGATAATGATATTTTCATGTAAGTTTACATCATGTAACCTTTTGGGAATTGGTTTGTGGGGTCATATTATTTACAGTTGAACACATATGCAGTTTATTGTTGTCCAAATATTTACAATACTAAAACATTTTTAAATTGTCTGTTTGGGATGTTTTCTTCACCAATAGATTATAATTCCAACAAATTGAACAGACTTTTTATAATATGTGTGTCTGGATACTCTCGTATATGTTAATGTTAATGTTAAAGGTATTTGTATAGCGCACCGTCACCAACGGAGTTGGTCTCCAGGCGCACAGGCAGATCTGTAAACAAAAGGTGGACGGGTGGGTTAGTGGGTGAAGAGGGCGTAGGAAAGTGAGAGTTGGTGTACTGTTGGCAGCTTCAGTTCGGATTTCACGTGCGCTGAGCTTGGGTGTGCAAGTGGGATCGAGGCGGGTCCTCGCGTGCTGTTGTTGCGATCTATGTGTTGGTTGTTTGTTGTCGCGGTGTGGTGAAGTCCGTGCGGTTTGTTGTGAGAGAGGTGGTTGTGTGGGTTTTGTGTGCATTAAGTAAGCAGAAATTAGAGGTTTTGGTTAGTGGGTTGTATGTCACATAATCCCAGTAGTTTAGTTTATGCATCAGGCAGCCACACTGGGTTGGCATACTCTCCCCCAGGTCCACTTGACTGTCCAGTCCCTATGGCGACACCGCGGCTGGATCAGCAGACCAATTGGCACAGCACCCCCGGCTCGGTGAGCACTGTCCCCAGATCGACAGTGGAGTTCCACCATCACCAACCAGCTTCTCTCTACCTATTCACTGTTGGTAGTCCATTGGGTGGTATAACTTCTGTTCCCTTTCCTGACTGTCTACTATCAGTGCCGGGGGATGAGGTTGGCATCCAGCTAAGTTATTGAGCTTGGTACACCCAGGGGGTGGGCATAATCCTGCTTAGGTAGTGGAGATATTTTATCTATCCCCGTTCTTTCCTATGTATTACTGTTTATGGCCCCTTCATGCGTGTGCCCTCAAGGGTTACCAGGTGCCATTGCTGGGTAATACCTTGCTCTCCCTTCCGATTGATCTTTGGGTCTTCTTGTTATGATAGGTGAGGTTTGTTTTAAATAGATAGTGGATATGTTATATGTGCGTATATCCTTATTTTAATAAGGGTTGATGATTAGGGGAGTCAGGGTAGGCTCTTCTCTCGGCCTAGTTCCTCTGTGTATGTCCTTATGGGCATTTGTTCTCGTTATGTGGTGAAGAGCCATGATTTGAGGAGTTTACTGAATTGTATGTGATCTCTTGTGTTCCGTATGTTCTTTGGTAGTTTGTTCCAGGTTTTTGGGGCGAGGTGGGAAAAAGAGGATCCTCCGAGTTTTCTCTTGTTGTATGATTTCGGTTCCAAACGGTTGTCGCTGCTGGATCTGAGTGGCCTTGCAGTGTGATGTACGTTTAGTTTTCTTCTGATGAACTCTGCACCTTGGACATGGATTGCTCTGTGGGTCATGCACATTGATTTGAACTTGATCCGCTGTTTGATTGGTAGCCAGTGTAACGTTTTCAGCGCTGGTATGATGTGTTCTCTTCGAGGTAGTTTTGGGAGCAGTCTGGCTGCCGCATTTTGTATGCTTTGGAGTTTATTTAGGAGTCGTTCTGGGAGGCCTACATATAGGCTGTTGGCGTTGTCAAGTCTGGACATGATGAGGGCGATGATGGCAGTTGTTTTGTTGGTGAATGAGAGGAATGATAGGATCCTTTTAACCGATCGCAGGAGAAAGAAGGATTTCTTGATTAGGGCATTTACTTGTGGTTCTAGAGCGAGTTGGTTGTCCATCAGGCCTGCTAGGTTTTTTACAGTTGATGATGGGTCTGGGGTTTCACCAAGTTCAGTTGGCCATGGAATGTAGAGGTTGTCTTTTCCACTTTTGTGATGATCATTATTTCTGTTTTGCCTGGGTTGAGTTTGAGGTATAAGTTCATCCAGTTGTATATTTCACAAAGGCAGTTCTCTAGTGTTGCATTGTCTTCTTGTAAGTCTTGTATTTTGTAGATTATGGTCCTCATTACAACCCAGACGGTAAGTTCCCTACTTTACCACCATGGTGTAAACTCCGTTTACACCATGGTGGATGGCGGATTTACCGCCCCATTCCAAGGTGAGTGGGGCGGTAAATCCCCATTCCCCATTTACCCTTCCCCATTCCCATTTTTGCCCCATAGGGCATAATGGGAGTGGGGAAGGCGCTAATTACGGCACCGTAAATTACGGTGCCGTAATTAGCACCAAGGGGTTAAAATGGTAATCAGGCGTTAGCGCCGTTAAACCCTTAACGCCTGGGTTGTAATGAGGCCCTATTTGTGTGTCGTCAGCGTAGTTGTAGCAGGTGAGGCCATATCTTTCGATGATTTTAATTAGCTGTGACAGGTAGATGTTGAATAGAAGTGGCAAGAAGGATGATCCTTGTGGGACTGATGATTCTCTAGGGCTTGATTTGTAAGGTTTCATCCATATTGTTTCTGTTCTATTTGTTAGGAAGGATCTGACCCAAAGTAAGGCGTTGTCGGTGATTCCGAATTCTTCCAGTCTATTGATGAGGATGACGTGGTTAACTGTGTCAAAAGCTGCAGAGAGGTCTAGAAGTATCAGAGCGGTGCTGTTGTTTGAGTCTGCATTCGCCTTTAGATCATCCCAGATTGAAATAAGTGCTGTTTCTGTTCCTCTCATCGGTCTGAAACCTACTTGTGCCTGGTTTAGTAGGTGATGTTCTTCTATGAAGTCTTGAGTTGTTCTGTATATGTGTGTTTCAAGGAGTTTAGCTGGGTAGGGGATGTTGGAGATGGGTCTGTAGTTGGAGAGGTCCTCTACGTTTCCTGTTGTGTCCTTGAGGAGTGATTTGATGTATGCTGACTTGAAGGCTTGAGGCACTCTTACCGTTGAGATTGAATGGTTGAGGACGTTTCTGTAGTATTCCATTGGTGTTTCTTGTGCAAGGATTGTTTTGTAGATGTCAGCCTGGCAAGGATCCGCAGGGGAGCCAGATTTGTTGATTTGATTTACGAGTTTGATGAAAGTCTCCACTGATATGTGCGGGAAGTTTCGGAGTTTGTTCTGGTGTTCCTTGCATCAGTGGGTGTCTTCAGTATTGTGGTTGGATGGTCTATTTTGTATGGTCTGTTGGATGGTCATAATTTTATTTTTGAAGTGGATTGCAAAGTCATTACATTATTTCTTCGATGTTATTGGAGTGTTGTTGCAGCCGGGTGTTTTTTTGTATTTCGTTTATGATTTTAAACAGTTCTTTTTGGGTGTTTGGTGCTTTGAGGATTCTGTTGTCATAATATTTCCTTTTCGCTTTTTGTATTTCCTTTTTGTATGAATGGGAATGTTGTTGAAGTTTGAATTTTTTTCCGCAGTCTTTATTGATCCTCCATCCTAATTCTAGTTTTTGTTTTTTCTTTTTCATGGTGCCTAGTAGTGGGGTGAACCATTTTCCGTTACTCTTTTGCGGGATGGATTGAAAGGTTTTTCTTTTGCGATCTTGTCGATTGTTGTGGTGATCCATTTGTGAAGTATATCTATTTTAGTGTCTAGGCCAGCTTCGCCCATGGTCGTTGTTTGTGGTTTGGTGATCTCCAGTTGTTCCATTAAGTTGAAGTTTTTTATGGTTCTCCAGTTTATTTTCATGATGATTGGTAGTTTTTCTTGTTTCTTGGAAATTGGGGAGGGCAATGTGATTACGAATGGGATAATGAGGTGGTCGCTCCAGAGGATCTGAATCGGTGGTGCTGTGGTAATCAGTTTTCTGTTGGCAAAGATTGCGTCTAGTGTATGTCCGGCTGCGTGGGTTGCTCCTTTGACCAGCTGATGTAGTTCAATTGTTGGTAGTTGGGCGGTAAGCGATTTTTGTGAGGTTGTGGTTGCTTCATCGAACCAGATGTTGAAGTCTCTGAGGATAATCAGTTGGTTACGCTCGATGGCTAGGTTGGTGATTGCTTCTATGAAGTAGTCTATGAAAGCCGCATTGTACGTTGGTGGTCTGTATATCGGTATGAATTTCAGGTTTGTTTTGGGATTTGTTGATAGACGTATGATTAGGGATTCACATTTGTTGATGTTTAATGAGTATTCCACTTTAATTTCCAGGTGTTCCTTGTGGATGATTGCTATTCCACCACCTCTTTTGGTCTTCCTGGTTACTTGGATGCACTTGAAGGTATCAGGCGGGCAGTTATTGAGGGTGATCTTGTAGTTGTAATCTAGCCATGTTTCGGTTATGAAAAGGATGTCTATGCCTCCGTCACTTAGGAGGTTGCAGATTTCGGCGGTGTGTTTGGACATTGATCTTGCGTTGATTAGGTTGCAGTGGATCTTTTTGGTGTCATTTGGTTTATTTTTTGTTCCCGGTATTGGCTTGTGGGTGTTCAGTCGGGGTGCATTTATGTTGCCTCCGAGTGGTAGAGGTTCTATGAAGGCGGCTCATTGTTGAATCGGTCTGTGAGATTGATAATTGGGTCGCTGACTTCTATTGTTTCTTCATCTCTTGTCATTTGGTGTGGGTATAGATAGTGCCCATATGTTCTTGTGATGTAGGCAGTAAGGGGGTTGGCATCATCCCATTCTCTTCTTTGGTCCTCTCCTCTTTTGTTCCGTTGTTCTGGTGTTTTATTTATCCATCTGGTAATGTTGGTGTCGGTGGAGTATCTAGGTTCATTGGTTGGTGCGAGGTACTGTGTTAGGTATAAGGATTTTTCTCTTGTGAAGTTTGTTCTGCTGATAGTATTGTTTTGCGGGGTGTGTTCTGTATTGAAGGCGTCTTCTGCTGGGGCCAGTTGCACTTGTGTATCTGTGTTGTTTGTACCATGTTCCTTTTCTCTCTGTCTGCATCCAATTCTGCATTGGGTAATTTTGTTCTTAGTTGGGAGGAGTCGGTCTATGCGTTAGGTTTATAGGGGCAGTTGCTAATTGTGGTTCCTCGTGCCAGGCTAGTGTAGATTTTAATCCTCAATAGTTCCGTCTGATAGTTCCCAAGGGTGTGTCTTTCCGGTGAGGTGGGTATAAGGTCAGTGGGACTTTTGTTCTGTCAGTTGTGTCCAATCCTCTTAAGTTGTTCTGTCTGGAGGTTTTCGAGGGTTTGTCTTTGTTCTGTCAGTTGGATATGGTGTTCCTATTACAACAAGGGCTGTCCAGGGGTATGTACGTTAGGGGTGGGCGTATGGATTGGGCTGAGGGTGCAGGTAACTGTGGAGGGCATTATGGTACTAGTTACAGGCTTCGCTGCTTCCTGGAGGTCCTGGGTGTCAGGTTCCTGCGATTCAGTAGTAAAAGCTACTGATAATACCTAGACGACTACGGGACAGGAGGTTGAGAGTTCAGAAATGTTACCAGTGTTTTACAATGAGATTGTATTCTTTGGAGTGGGGTATCAGAAGTCTGAATCGATGTAGTTTTGGCGGGATCCAAAGCTGATAGAACAGTTTGATTCTGATCCTTGGATAGTAGTGGGTATATTCGGTTCTGCAAGGGAGGCTGTGATCAAGATTGGGATCTTGATCTATCGGCTTTGCAGATGGCAGGGGTGGTCAAGTATTAGGAAGGAGATGCCTGGGTGGAGGGGAGGTTTAGGTTTGAAAAGAGGATGGTGATAATTAAGGCCAAAATTGATGTCTAGATATCGGGAGGAAGATTCAAGGTTCTAAGTGGCCGGCAGCAATTAAACTTAGACTGGGAGACACAGGCAGCAATTTAAACGCCTAGGCTGGAGTACCTAGATAGCGGGAGAAGCCGCGGCCTCACAATGTGGCAGGTTTAAGTTATGAGAAGGAGGTTTGGACATCTAGAGTAAAATGAATTGATGAATTTCAAAGTTATATTATTGTATTTTGTATTTGATGGTTGCATGTTTCTTGTTGTGTGCTTTCCAAACTGTTATCTTTATGTGTGTCTTCAGAACATTTAAACGTGATTCTGCTGGTTGTTTAGCCAAAATCCTGTTTCCATACTAAATGTTGTAGACCAGTGTTATGTGCATCTAGCACGTGAACATGTTGAAGTGTAGTATTGTAGTGATTTCCAGAAGAACAAGAAATGTAATGTCTTTTTATTCCTGTATATTGTCTCATATAGGAGGCGCCAGGTTGCAGCAAAATGTGAATTTTGCTGCTGTGTTTACTCATTTGTCTAAGTTGGGAATTAAAGTGTGATTCTCTTGTTGCACAGGCTTGTGCACATGTCCTTTGCATTGCAAGTTTAAACTTTTTGATTTGCGTCAGTGTTTGTGGTTGGACCATTTGGATCTTCAATTAGATCAGGGAATTTTCTGTTTATACATACAAAGGTATAACATTGTTCTGCGAAACCACATTTTATACTATTGTTTACTGAATGTGTTTCTCCTGCAAAGTATTGTTTTGAAGAGGAAGTATATATTCATTTTCCTAACATATTCTCTTTGGCTTTTTTAGCAGTGTAGCGGGCAATATTTCACAAGGGCAGTTTTACACTTATGTAAATACATTGGCAATTTGGCAATTTCTTTTCAGTATCCACAGTCTATTTATAACAAAATCTTTATCAACACTATTCGCAATGCGATTTTGTTGGCCAGGTATCCACACTTCTTTGAGAATATTACATTTTGTAATTAATCTGTTGATATTTGTGTTTGTTTGTGCTTTAAAACAAATGTATTGTAATGTTAATTTGAAAGCGTAGTAATTTCTTTGTTGGGTTTGGGACCTGTATTTTGGGTTGCATTCATATGCTTTGCACGTTTATTATTTTATTTTTCTATTTTGGTCAAGTGTGGGCTTTAGTCATTATGGTGCAAATTCACATTGGCCCTCATTACGACCCTGGCGGATTTTTTCCGCCATCGGCGGACTTTTCCGCCATGGCGCAAAGTCCCTTTACGCCATGGCGGATGGCGGACTTACCGCCCCATTCCGAGGTCGGCGGGGCGGTAAGTCCCCATTGACCCATTTACCCTTCCCCATTCCCATTTCGGCCCCATAGGGCTCAATGGGAGTGGGGAAGGTGTTAATTACGCCACCGTACACTACGGTGGCGTAATTAACACCGAGGTCCCATAGCGCCATGGATTTTTACGCCCGCAAAAAGCGGGCGGAAAAATGACCATGGCGCTATGGGAACTCGTAGTTGGCGGTAAGGGGTCGGCGCAGCTAACGCTGGCGCAAACCCCTTAGCGCCAGGGTCCTAATGAGGGCCATTGTTTTTTATTTTCCCTTACATGCTACTTTTTTAACTTGTGGGTTGTTCATTTTCAATGTTGTTTTGTAAAATGTGGTGTTGTTTTAATTCTTGGTATTTTTATCATGCATTTTCTTGAGACGCCCATGTTCTTTTACACATTTTAACAGAGATATTTCTGTCTGTATATGAAAAAACAATATACATTTTAAAACATATTCAATTATTATTCAATTATTAAATATTGCACACAAATGGGACTGCAGAGACCGCTAAATCAATTTAACACGTATGCAGAAGACACTAATAAGTGGATTAATGTTAATAAAAATGCTATAATGATTATTAATGGGTCAACAAAACAGCTGTACTACAATTTATATATATGGGAGATAATTCTAATACTAGCCCATCACTTCACTTACTTGGGCTTCCTTGTTTCCAGTAAACCTGACATGAAGTCAGTCTTGGAAGAAAATGATGCCTTCTTGTGGTGCACATGAGGAAGATAAAAGTAAATACTGTTCCTCCTCCTTAATTCCACTTCTGAACTTCTATAGGGCCAAAATTATAGCAGCAATGACGTATCGCCTTGAAGTAGTGAAGGGGAGAGAGGAGCCATTTCTGAACCTACTGGAGGGACAGGGTTGGAAGAAAACCCTGAATGTACCAATGTGTGTGCCAATACTTTAATTCATTTAGGATTGGGTATGCAATCTATCTATTCCTTGTTGAAGCTAAAATAGCTGATCATTTTGCACAAAATATTAAAACTTGCAAAGGGAACTTATTGTAGGAAAAGCCCCTTCTGCTATTTGCTAAGGATTGTATGTCCATATTGGAGTAAATATGGTCTTCCGAGGTATATCTAGCTTAAAATCCATAAAAGGTGAAATAGAAATTGCGCATTCACTACTGAATAAAAAAATCAGATTGGTTTAAGGAAGTATAAGCTATGCAGTGAATACAGGAATGTATTCAGAAACTAAAACACAACTCTGTATGTTTAATGAGCATAATTATTAATGCACCGTGTTACATGAAAACAACATACATTTCTGTACACATTATAGTTAATTGTATAAATATACTTTATTTGAAATTAAGTTTACCATGTCTTTGTGCTTATATGGAAGGGCATGTATACATTATATGTAAAAACCAAACATGAGAACAAAATATAATGAATGCTGGTTCTAACCGTATTTGTAGGCATACTCTGGTATATATATTTTAAAGGTTCTTATCTTTTAGCTACCAACAACATGTATTACATAATGCTGCAGCTTAATACAGTGATTAAGATATGTATAAGGTAGCACTGCCCTCTAAGACAAAGACAATTTCCTGGAGAAAAGGTTTGCATTTGTCTAATTTGTATACCCACTATGCCTTGCTGTTGTGGCTCAGAACTGCGATAGCTACTAGGTGGCATTGTGGAATGTGTGACTTGGATCAAATGGACTTCCCTACTTTCACATTTCAGGTGAAAGGTTTTCTTTCCAAATCTTTTTAAGCCCACCTTAACTTTCTTGGTGCTGGAAAACATGACCAAATGCTCCAACCACATGGTTATCAGGACTATACTGCATTCATGAGCTCTAATAAGGGTGAAAACATGTATGTAGTTGTCCTGACAACCCTGCAAAATCTCTGTTTTGGGTTGATTACACTATGTATAAAGTAGCATTGCCCTCTAAGACTGAGACAATTTCTTGGAGAAAATGTTTGCAATGGGCTAATTTGCATACCCACAATGCTTTGCAGTTGTGGCTCAGAACTGAAAGTGAACTTCCAGTGATGGCTACTAGGTGGTGTTGTGTAATGTGTGACTTGGCTCAAATGGACTTTCCTATTTACATTAGTTGTAGGGACATTAATGTGAGAACATAATGCAAGAAAACCCCAGAAATTCAGCTAAAGCCACCTTAATATCGTGCCCCCTGTTGCGCAGCCTATGGTCACA
This sequence comes from Ambystoma mexicanum, assembly GCF_040938575.1. Lineage (NCBI taxonomy): Eukaryota > Metazoa > Chordata > Amphibia > Caudata > Ambystomatidae > Ambystoma > Ambystoma mexicanum. Next base: position 466,732,535 of record NC_090921.1, read on the forward strand.
ATGATGACATCACTGCTCAAATCAAAAGCTCCCAATTTGGCAGATTAAGAGGGCCATTTGAATCACCATTGGGAGTAGCTTTTTCACTTAGTATAAATGATCTGTCAACTAAAGTGGGAATGATAACAAGAATAAAGTGCAGTGACATGGCTATGCTATTGCATGCAGTTGATTTAATAATTTTCGCAAGTACACTAAGGGATTACAATAGATTTTACCCAAAATGCATGGTTACTGTATGGAAAACAATAAAAAAAATCAACAGGGGGAAATCAAAGGTGAGGATGTTTGGAAATGGTGAGAAGAAAACAAAATGAACACGCTTCAATAGAGGCAATAGGTCCTTGTAACAAATAGGCGTGTTCTGAATAGTGTATTTAGTATTCGGCTGAATACCGAATAGTTTGCCAAATATTCAGCTGAAGATAAATATGAAGCTGTATAGATGTTTTATTTAATACATTGGCCCTCATTCCAACCCAGGCGTTAAGGGTTTAACGGCGCCGTCTGCGCCGTTAACCCTTAACGCCTGATTTCCACCTTAACGCCTGCTTTTAGCAGGCGTTAAGTACCAAGGCGCTAAGCGTCCTTGGCGCTAATTAGGGCACCGTAATTTACGGTGCCGTAATTAGCACCTTCCCCACTCCCATTATGCCCTATGGGGCAAAAATGGGAATGGGGAAGGGTAAATGGGGATTGGGGATTTACCGCCCCACTCACCTTGGAATGGGGCGGTAAATCCGCCATCCACCATGATGTAAACAGAGTTTACACCATGGTGGTAAAGTAGGGAACTTACCACCTGGGTTGGAATGAGGGCCATTGGGTTTTAAACTTGAAAAATATACTATTTACAGGGATCATATGTAGTATGGAAGGGTGTTGTATACGCAAAACCATTGCTACTCAACGTGGCAGGCTTCATGAATGCAAAGTGCTAGACTGTAATGAGAAAAATTGATACTGCAATTTGCAACTGCCATTGCGGTTCGCACACATTGCAATTTCTTGCGAGTTTCAATGTAGCTTAGGAATGAATTTCAAACCTTGCCTCCAACTCACGCAGAAATATATAAAATTAGCTAGTCCGCTCATGCAGGGTACACGTTGAGGGGACATGTGAGGTAATTGTACTCCCTCTCCCTACTATTTTTAAAGAGTGGATTTCCTCTCCCATGCACCAAACATGGAGGAAGCTCTGAGAGAGGCTAAAAGGATTGGAACTGTGGTAATCGCACAGAGGATAGTCTGACATGTGACTAAATATGCCCAAACCCTGCAAGTTCTTAGAAAGCATGTGCCTGTTGGGCAGTTGTTAATTTCCATCAAATCTCAATCCATGCCCACGTATGCCACCACCTCTCCACCACACAAGGGGATGCTCGGCTCTGTGGCTTTTTTATGTCTCTAAAGCTTCACCCTTGCCTCCAACATCAACAGTAGATGTAATGGGGGTCCAGCATACAGCCCCCCCAAGCACGGAAATGCGTGTAAAAGTCCACGCGCACCCCTCGGAATACACGTACCCCTCTCGCGCTATTGAAAACGCATGGAAAACTCCCGCGCACCTCTCGGAATACACGTACCCCGCTCGCGCTATTGAAAACACGTGTAAAAGTCCACGCGCACCCATCGGAATACACGTACCCCTCTCGTTATATTGAAAACGCGTGTAAAAGACCACGCGCACCCCTCAGAATACACATACCTTGCTTGCGCCAGCCAAAACGTGTGGAAAAGTCCATGTGCACCCTCATAATTCACGTACCAAGTCCCACGAAGAGCACCTACAGAGCGATGGAAACCCACATGCGACTTTCAACCCATGGCGAGGGAAACGCCTGCATGTGTTATGTCACAGACGCGCTTACACGCTAAGGGCCTTTCCTCGAATTACACACTGACGTGCTGTTTTTTGCCAAATCACTCCGTATCAAGCTGGCCACGCGACAACACACGGAAGCCCACGCTCCTGCCCAGAAGGCCGAATTACTGCCCCCCAGAGCCCCGAGCAGCCTCCCACGAGCCATCTGCTGCTGTCTGCCTGCCTGCTGCCACCGTGCCATGCCATTTGGTGGCTGCACATCTGCCATCTGCAGGGGTCCAGTTGCAGTGACCACCCCTGCTGGAACAGAAGACTCCTGACAGAAGTACCATCACGCCACAGCCCAGCCGCAGGACCCAGTTGCCCACCCACACCTGCCTCAGGGGTTGCCATGTCTGACACAACACCTTCCGGCACCAGTGGCAACCCCCAGCCAGAGAGGCAGAGGGCTACCAGCTTCAGTGAAAATGAAGTTGGTATCCTGGTGGAGCAAGTTCTGGGGCATTATGATGCCCTCTTCAGACCATCGCGCGCCGACAAGGAAGGACGGAAGAGGATCTGGAAGGACATAGTGGGTGCCATCAACGCGGAGGGGGTGGCACCCCGCGACATCAAACACATCCAGAAGTGCTTGGAGGACTACAAGTCCAGGGCCCTCAGGAAGGGGCCAGCTTACCACCCAGCAGATGAGGGTCCTGGAGTGCATTCTCCCAGTGCTTCACCACTAGATCCTCAGGATGCAGGCTGGTCTGGAGTCGAGCGGTAAGTGGCCATACACTCACGTTTAAAAAAGGTCATGTTGCAGCGTGCTGGTAGTTAGCTACTTGGCTGCATGTGTGAAATGGGTCATGTTTGGATGTGTGTGTGCAGGGACATGATGGTGCCACATGTGAGTCCAGTCAGGCGTGACCCACATGGATGGCGCATGTGTAACAATGCATAATGCGGAGCAATATGCAGAACACACACATGTATGTATGCCTGTGTCTGTAATTTGACATGTTTGGGGTGTGAGAGATGTGTGCTGTTGTCATGGACATGCATGATGTACATGTCCGTGTGTTTGAATAGTGTGTGCACGGAGATATTTCTGTCTGTATATGAAAAAACAATATACATTTTAAAACATATTCAATTATTAAATATTGCACACAAATGGGACTGCAAAGACCGCTAAATCAATTTAACACGTATGCAGAAGACACTAATCAGTGGATTAATGTTAATAAAACTGCTATAATGATTATTAATGGGTCAACAAAACAGCTGTACTACAATTTATATATATGGGAGATAATTCTAATACTAGCCCATCACTTCACTTACTTGGGCTTCCTTGCTTCCAGTAAACCTGACATGAAGTCAGTCTTGGAAGAAAATGATGCCTTCTTGTGGTGCACATGAGGAAGATAAAAGTAAATACTGTTCCTCCTCCTTAATTCTGAACTTCTATAGGGCCAAAATTATAGCAGCAATGACGTATCGCCTTGAAGTAGTGAAGGGGAGAGAGGAGCCATTTCTGAACCTACTGGAGGGACAGGGTTGGAAGAAAACCCTGAATGTACCAATGTGTGTGCCAATACTTTAATTCATTTAGGATTGGGTATGCAATCTATCTATTCCTTGTTGAAGCTAAAATAGCTGATCATTTTGCACAAAATAGTAAAACTTGCAAAGGGAACTTATTGTAGGAAAAGCCCCTTCTGCTATTTGCTAAGGATTGTATGTCCATATTGGAGTAAATATGGTATTCCGAGGTATATCTAGCTTAAAATCCAGAAAAGGTGAAATAGAAATTGCGCATTCACTACTGAATAAAAAAAACAGATTGGTTTAAGGAAGTATAAGCTATGCAGTGAATACAGGAATGTATTCAGAAACTAAAACACAACTCTGTATGTTTAATGTGTATAATTATTAATGCACCGTGTTACATGAAAACAACATACATTTCTGTATACATTATAGTTAATTGTATAAATATACTTTATACTTTACACGCATGTGTAACAATGCATAATGCGGAGCAGCATGCAGAACACACACATGTATGTATGCCTGTGTCTGTAATTTGACATGTTTGGGGTGTGAGAGATGTGTGCTGTTGTCATGGACATGCATGATGTACATGTCCGTGTGTTTGAATAGTGTGTGCGCTATGGATGCATGACACATGTTGGTGACGATGTGTTGATTCACTGATACAGCCTAGTGATCCCTGTATCCACTGTGTCCGGGGGTATACCGACCAAATGCATGACCCTCCGATGAAGTGTGTACATGTGACCAGCATGTCCATGGTGCATGTGAGAATCAGCCCACCATTGGATGCAACTACGGTGCCTTGGACATGGATGCCAATGTATGTTGCATGTGCCATGCCTGTTCCTGCATGTATGTTGCCTGCACTGACCCATGTGTTGTGGAAGGACATGACAGAAGTGACGTTTGACAGTGCCATTCATGTGCCATTGCTTTGTGTCTAGGGGACTATAGTTCAGTACCCTGATGCTTGTGTTCAATGTCTCCCTTTACACAGCGGCGAGTGAAGAAGAGGGCGGAGACTGCGCTGTGGAGAAAAGCGGCAGGGATGCCTCCACCAGCCGGCAACGCAAGGCCCAGTCACCCTCCCAGGAAATACCATCATCCGGGAGCGAGGGGACTGGTGCTGCGTCTGCCACTACGGCTGCAGCGGAAGCGGCGGATGAGCCTCCACAGGGGCTTGCAACGGTGGAAGACGGTGTTGAGCCATCCTGGTTGGTGGTGGGCATAGAGGAGGAGGAGGCTGCTACAGAGCCGCACATGGGACCTGGTGAGGGGGACCACTGGTGCAAGTGGTGCAGTCTAGGGGCGGGAGCAGGAGACAGCACAGGTCGCCGCAGTGGTGCCTGTGCATGTCTCTATCCCTGACACTGTGACTGCATCAGCATGCACCAGCAGGGATGCCCCATCCCAGGCCCGTCCGCAGGTAGGGGGGAGGTCCATGTCATCTGGTACTCCTCTACCTGCGGAAGAGGGGACCCATGATGGGATGGAGTCCGTCCTGATTGGTGTCACATTGCGCACACGTAACATTCATGATGATGTGCGTGGTTTCTGGGGGGACCAAGCAATTCATCACGAAAAACTGTGTGCCAAGGTGGCCCAGTTGGGAGGGTCCATGGTAGGTGGTTTCCTCCTTGTGTCGACCACACTTTCAGCCCTCTCCTCCTCTGTGCACACCGTGCGCCAGTCGTTCTCCGTGCCGTCTTCCAGCCCAGATGCCACCAGGGCCCCCTGTGGATCTGCCCCAACCAACGCAGCCAGCCTGGTGAAGATCCCATCCTTGCCACAGTTGGGAGTTGGAGGTCCAGCAGGGGTGGACACCCCACCAACTGGACCCCAGCAGATGGAGGATGTGTCGGCCTCATCGGGCTGGGCATGTGCACGACGGTGCCGGTGGATTGCATCATCCCAGAGGCAGTTGCGTCGGAGGCAGCAGCAGGCTCAGCGTGGGAGGCATCATGGCTCTGGGCCATCAACATCAGAGGGGCAGGCATCGGCCGGAGCGCAGTTGGACCCTGGATTGGGTGTGTCTTCCATGTGGCAGCGGTTGGGCCAGTGGATAGATGCGGAGCGGCGGCGGGCAGAGGAGGGACGACTCTCTATGGTCAGGGCAGAGAACTCAAAGCACAGGGCATTGAGACGGGATGAGTACCTCGAGGCAACTCGCAGGGAGTTGGAACAGGCCATGACTGCATCCCTGCGAGACCTCGAGGCCAGGGAAGAGGCCCACCTCCGGGACATCAACGTTTATTTGATGATGCCCTGGACCCAAACATCAACGAGTGAGCCGTTGGACTTGCCCGCCGCCATTGTACATAGTTCATTAAATCGCGCTCTGAAACACTTGTGTACAAGCGCGATAGAAATAAAATATCAATCAATCAATCAATTAGTGTTAGGTTTCCTTTGCTGTTTTCTTTTATTTTGGAGTTCATGGACATTGCTCCATTTCGTATATATAGTTGATTCTTCATAGGACTTTTTTGTAGGTTTCCTTTTGTTTGTGGATCATGGACCATTTGTACTTCCATTGTATATAGTTGCAGACTTGTACATACTTTCTTTTAAAATGTTACCATGGATCAATGGTTTCTTTCATTTGGATTATGTTTTTCGAATAGACATTGGCAATGGACCACTTTTTCATCCAACATGACGGATTATTTTGTTTCTTCATTGGATCAACAATTTCATTTTTTTAATTTCTCTCATTGGACATTGATTTTCAAGTTTCATTTTGTCAATGTCAGTTCGTAAGCTTTTTAATAAATTTTTGCTAACTTCAAGATTGATGTTGTGTACTATCATTGGTTTTGTGCATGTCTCAATGAACTTTGCCTCAGTCATGTGTTGCCACTGTGTGGCTCCGTTGTGCATTCCTGCATGGGCATGGTGGTCCATTTAAGACTGTCATGGCATGGGTAATTTGGGAGTGGGTTCTGTTGATGCTTGCATGCTTGTACTGGGGGAGAGGGGGGATAGGGTTGGCATTAGGGACATGGGTCTGTTTTGTCAGGACATGTAGATTGGTGGGCCATGAGTCGGGGCCTGCTGGCAGGTGCCCGTCACTGCTGGGTGTGTGGGTGGTTTGGGGACATGAGTCGGGGCGTGCTGGCAGGTGCCTGTAACTGCTGGGTGGGTGGGTGGTTGTGGGACATGAGTCGGGGCCTGCTGGCAGGTGCCCGTCAAGGGTGGGTGGGTGGTTGGGGGCCATGAGTCGGGGCCTGCTGGCAGGTGCCCGTCACTGCTGGGTGGGTGGGTGTGCAGGGGTACATGAGTCGGGGCCTGCTGGCAGGTGCCCGTCACTGCTGGGTGGGTGGGGGCGCAGGGGGACATGAGTCGGGTCCTGCTGGCAGGTGCCCGTCACTGCTGGGTGGGTGGGTGTTTGGGGGACATGAGTCGGGGCCAGCTGGCAGGTGCCCGTCACTGCTGGGTGGGTGGGGGCGCAAGGGGACATGAGTCGGAGCCTGCTGGCAGGTGGTATCACTGCTGGGTGGGTGGGTGATTGGGGGACATGAGTCTGTGCTCCCGAGTGCATGTTGCCATGTGGGCAGGCCGCGGGCCATGCCCAGGGGTGTAGGGTAGTCCCCTGTGGTGTGGGCTGCCTTACAGGGCATTGGGAGGGGGCAAAGGGCACAGCCGAGGGCCCACACTACCAATTCACGTGTGAAACTCCCTGCGTACCCACATGGCACCAAGCACTCGGGAGCACAGACTCATGTGCCCCAACCACCCACCCACCTAGCAGTGACGGGCACCTGCCAGCAGGCCCAGACTCATGTTCCCCACCAAATTGACAGGCACCTGCCAGCAGGCCACGACACATGTCCCCCAACCATCCACCCGCCCACCATTGATGGGCACCTGCCAGCAGGCCCCAACTCATGTCCCTAAATCCCCCACCCACCCACCATTGACGGGCACCTGCCAGCAGGCCCCGACTCATGTCCCCCAACCAAATTGACGGGCACCTGCCAGCAGGCCCTGACTCATGTCCACCAACCACTGACGGGCACCTGCCAGCAGGCCCCGACTCATGTCACCCAACCAAATTGATGGGCACCTGCCAGCAGGCCCCGACACATGTCCCACCAAAAAACATGTCCTAACAAAACTGACCCATGTCCCTAATGCCAACCCTATTACCCCTTGCCCCCCAGTACAAGCACGCAACCATCCACTGTGCCCACTTCCAAATTACCCATGCCATGAGAGTCTCAAAAGAACGACTATGGCCATGCATAAATGTACAACAAAGCCACACAGTGGCAACACATGACTGAGTCAATGCTCATAGAGACATGCACAAAACCAATGAGAGTAGACCACACCATTAATGAAGATATATGAAATGTATTAAAAATCGTATTGAAAAAACATGTAATAAATTCAAACTAATAAATTAAGAGACAATGGGCCTCATTACGACCCTGTCAGAACCGGTTAACGAGCTCTTCAAAAGGAGGCGGACCCATTAAACCCGTTCAGTCACATTACGAGGTCCCCTCGCAGGACCCGGTAAGGACGCCTGGTAAAACCAGGCGTCCTTACCGGGTCCCGCGAGGGGAAGATGGAGCAAACAACGGGCCACTCGTAATCGAGCCCGTTGTTTGCTCCCTCTCCCATTCCCATTCAGCCCTTTGGAGGCTGAAATGGGAATGGGGAAGGTTCCGGGCCCGGGTTCCTGGAGGGAGGAATTACCGGGCCCTCCGAACTCGGAATGGCCCGGTAATTCCCCATTCTGGGAACCCAGACCCGATTTCGGTGGCAGGAATGCCGCCCTCCAAGGTCGTAATGAGGCCCAATGAAATCAGAAAAAAGAAAAATCCAATGGAAAACAAGAATCTGCAAGAGGAAAAAAGGGAAGTGGTCCATTTCCAGTGTCCAAATAAAGTACATGAAAAAATCCAAGAAAAACCATTGATCCATGGGATGTTAAAATAACCAAAGTATGTACAAGTCGGGAACTATATACACTGCAAGTCCAAAGGGTCCATGATGCCCAAACCAATGGAAACCTACCAGAACTCCTTCAAAAAAACTATGTACATAAAGTGGAGCAAAGTCCATGAAACCTAACACTAAAGAACTATGTACAAAGGTGGCGGGCATGTCCAATGGCTCACTCTTTGATGTTCTGGGCCAGGGCATGATCAAACTCCTTTTCAACGTCCTGGAGGTGGACCTCTTCCCTGGCCTTGAGGTCTTGCAGGGATGCAGTCATGGCAGCCTCCAACTCCCTGCGAGTGGCCTCGAGGCACTCAGCCCGCCTCACCGCCCTGCGCATGGAGTTCTCCGCCCTGACCATAGTGAGCCGTGCCTCCTCCTCCGCCCGCCGCCGCTCCGCATCTATTTGCCGGCCCAACCGCAGCCACATGGGAGACACACCCAATCCAGGGTCCTCTTGCCCTCCAGCCGATGCCTGCCCCTCTGATGTAGATGTCCCCGAGCCATGATGCCTCCCACCCTGAGCCTGCTGCTTCCGTGCATGTGCCCTGCTGGTCGATGCCTGCACGTCCCCCTCTTGCTGGGGTCCAGTTGTGGGGGTGGCCACCCCTGCTGGACCTCCGACTCCCGACTGTGGCAGGGATGTTTCCTCCACCAGCCTGGCCGCTGGTTCAGGGTCAGCTCCACAGGGTGCCCAGGTGATACTTGGGCAGGAAGATGGCACAGAGGATGACTGGCACATAGGGGGTTCAGTTGAGGAGGGGGTCGCTAGAAGATCTAGCACACGGAGGAACCCAGCCTGGGTGACCTGTCCTAGTAGGCCAACGCAGTCAGTGAGGTATTCAGAATGACGTGCATTGTCCTCACGAGAACCCTGCACGTCATCCCGAATACCACGTTGATACAACGCCACCGCAGCTAGGACAGGCTCAACCCGGTCCGGGATAGCCACGTCCGCAGGGAGAGGAAGGCCAGTTGTTGTTAGCGCATCCCCTCCCTGAAAACGGGTCTGGACGAAGGCATCCCTGCTGGTGTGGGATGATGCAATCACAGGATCAGGGACAGGATTACACACAGGCACCTCTGCGGCGGCCTGTGCTGCCTCTGTCCCTGCCCCTGAATTGCATCACTAGCACCAGTGGAATATCCGAATATCCCCTCTAGGCCCCGTGCGTGGGCCTTCCACGGCCTCCTCCTCAACCGAACCCCCCAGCAACCTGGATGACTCTGTGCCATCTTCCTCCATAGGCCCCTGTGGGGTCTCAGCTGCCCCTTCTGCTGCCGAGGAGTCCACCTCTGACCTCCGCCTCTTGGACCTATCCTCAGCAGCTGCAGGCGCAGACGCAGCACCAAACTCCTCACTCCCCGAAGACATGACAACCCAGGAGGGGAGCTGGGCCTTGCATCTCTGGCTGGCAGTGGGATCCCTGCCGCTGTGCTCCACAGCACCGTCCCCGCCCTCTTCATCAGTTGACGCTGCAGACAGGGAGAGACAGAACACAGGCATCAGGGCACTGTACAATGGTCTGATACACACATGACAGTTGCACATGAGTGGCATTGTCAAACTTCACAGATGCCAACACACTCCCCAACACACATATCATTTGAACCCACACACATGCGCAAATTAACTGGAATGTTGCAGCAGGCAGCACCCCCCATACACATACAACAGCATGGGCATCCAAAGGTTAGCCTGACGTCACATGCAACACAGGAAGTGCCGAACACATGCACACAGGCCACCAGACATACATGCATCTGTACATCTCCAACACCTGTCACAGTGAAATCATCGGCAACTATGTCACATCTGCCAATCAGCCTCCTACATGTCTGTGTCACATGCATCCATGGTGTATCACATTCGCACACATGCCAAACACACACACACACATGTATGCCATGCACGTACATGAAGGTGGAACCAGCATTCATGTGTCACACCACAACCATGCCACAGTACATACACAGAAATGCAAACATGTGTGCATCCCCACATGCATCCGTGCATCATGCATTTGAACACATACACCATTGATGTGACTCACACATGACTGGACTGACATGCAGCAGGCTCATGTCCCTGCACATACACATCCATACATGGGGCTTTCCAGACATATGTCCAAGCTGCACACTCCTGGCACACCTCAACATGCGCTGCGTCCAATCAGTACCCATGGACACTTACCGCTCCTACTCCAGACGGGTCTGCCTCTGAAGGACCTGGAGGTGGAGCGCTGGGCGTATACGTTCCAGGACACTCATCTGGTTGTTTGTAAGACGGACCCAGCAACCCTCTGCATGCGCTGCCTTCAAGAGGCGCCGGGCCTTGCTGAGGGTCCTGGACCTGAAGTCCTCCCAGTGCTTCCGGACATGCGCCATGTTGCGGCTGCCACCCCCTCCACGTTGATGGAAGCCACGATGTCCTTCCAGATCCTCTTCCGTCCTTCATTGTCGGTGCGTGGTGTTCAAAAGAGGGCATACCAACTTCTGCTGCACTTAAGCTGGTATCCCTCTGCCTCTCTGGCTGCGGGTTGCCAGTGGTCTCTGATGGTGTTTCCCCCGACATGGTAACCCCAGAGGCAGGTGTGGGTGGGCAACTGGGTCCTGGTGGTGGTCTGTGGAGTGATGGAACTTCAGTCAGGAGTCTTCTGTTCCAGCAGGGGTGGTCACAGCAACTGGAACCCTGCAGATGGCTGACGTTTAGGCACCAAATAGCAGGGCACGTGGCCAGCAGGGCATGTGGCCAGCAGGCAGGCAGGCAGCAGCAGATGGCTGGTGGGAGTCGGCTAGGGGCTCTGGGGGCAGTAATTCGGCCTTCTGGGCAGGAATATGGTCTTCCGTGTGTTGTCGCGTGGGCAGCTTGATATGGAGTGATTTGGCACATGAAAAAATAGCACGTCAGCGTGTAATTCGAGGAAAGGCCCTTAGCGCGTAAGCCCGTCTGTGACGTAACACGCGTGGGCGTTCTCCTCATCACCGTTGCATAGTGATTCAGCACGTGAAAAAACAGCATGTCCACGTGTGAATGCGTATAATCAAGAAAAGGGCCTAAGCGCATAAGTGACGGGACGCATGCGGGCGTTTCCCTCAGCACGGGTTAAAGGTGAGCAGGGCCAGCAGTTCACTGTACGTGCCTTTCATGGAGACCGACGTGTGTTGCTACTTCTGGTTGTTTTGCGCACCTTCACAACTTCACAGCGGATCAAGGACGTATCTCTTTGTTTGGCGGGGATATTGGCTACTTGTGTTTTTCATTATCATGCCAGTCTGACGGTGAGTCGCGCATGCTATTTTTCCCACTGCGGGTGCCCCTGTGTATCGCGTACCCATTTTCGAGGTACGAGGTAATAGTAGCCTGCGTGTCCCATGCGTACGTGTTTTTGGTGTTCCTGGGTGCCACCGCATACTACGGGAGGTTAATTCCACACGTGGGCTACCAGGGGTTGCGTGCATGGTTTTACTGCAGTTTTGGGATGCCTGAGCGTTGCGTGACCTGTCACTTTATCACCGCGGTCATATACAGCCTCGCAGGTGCACAGGGGTGCTGTTAACTTCTTGTATCCCACCCCCTTCACTCCAATTGCCCAGGACAATTGTCGTGTACACCTCCCATTGGCACTACTCCATCTGTGCCATGGTTGGGAGGCCATGAAAGGTGAGGGGCGCCTCAGCTGGGCGTACTCCACGTGGTGGGTATGGTCAGGGACGTGGCTGGTATGACCAGGGAGTAGGGGGACTCCAGGGTGTCCAGGGTGGCCGCAGAAGAGGAAGAGGCAGGGGTGCGCCAGTTTGGCACGATGTTGTGCCACATGTTCGTGCAGTCATGCCACCACCCCCTGTGGTTATGGGAGATGCAGCTGTTGCATCTGGCACTGGCGCCCATGTGACCCGGCAGTCCGTTTCATTGACTGCCACGGGCCCAAGGGTAGTGGTAGCTGCAGGTGCAGCTGTGGACACCACCACCCAGGCTCAGGGTGGGCCAGCGCATGCTGCGTTGGCACTGGAAGAGTCCCTGGATGATTTCCAGGATTTCAGGAGGCACAGGGTAAGTGCAGGCAGGGCTGCCCTGACCGAGGCAAATGTCCCTGGGGCAGTATTGTCATCTGCTGCCCCGAGCAGCGGGGGGTCGGCAAGTGCATGGGCAGATGCAGCTGAAACCACCCGGCTGTGAGTCTACCATCCAGGACAGTCCCGGTCAGTGACCTTAGCACAGCAGATGTTGCTGCGCAGGGTCAAGTCAGGGGCACCCAGCAGCCACAGACGCAAGTCTGGGCTTCAATCCTTGTTCCACCTGCCACTCCCTTGGTTCAATCCACCAGCGCCACTGCCCATACTGATCAGGGCGGCATTTGCCAGTCAGGGTCCGGACCACTGTCCAAGAGGAGGAAGGTTGCACCTGCAATAGAGGCTGGGACCCCAGACACAGTTCCGGCCTCCGGCACGTCGAGGAAGAAGCCTTTCTGCGTGCAGGAACTGGACTTCCTTGTGGACTATGTGCGGGAGCACAACCGTGATATGCTAGTGGGGCCGAATTGTCACACTACGGCTGCCCATCATATGTCCCACTGGAAGAAAGTTGCGGATTGTGTGAGTGCATTCAGACATGAGGTGCACACAGCTCAAGATTGCAAAAAGCACTGGGATGACCTCCGACGCAGTGCTAAGACGAAGCGTGCCTCCAATTATGCCGTGACTGGGTTGACTAGCGGTGGGTCACCAGCTCAGGAGGAAGACCTCACTTCGCACGAGTCAGTCGGTGCGGGGTTCATACCGGCAGGATTGGTCAAAGGAGTGGGAGAGATGCAGGACTTAGATGCCCCATCCAGTGAGTGTTGTCGTGTGTTTGTCCAGACCATGTGTGTTTTGCTTGTGTGATGTGTTGTGCTTCATTGTTGTGCTTCACTGCCACTACATGTCATGTGTGCATGGTTCTCATGTGCGAGTCATGCAATGCTTCACTGATGCATGCCTGCTGTGCAGCATGTTGGACATGTAGAGCAGACGGGGACTGTCATCATCACCACACTTGCACCCCTCCGGTCCATGTTCCAGCTCACTGGCCCTTCTGCATGTAGCCTGGGGTGTCTTTCCTCTCAGCACATGACTGAAGTGCATGTGTGTTCTGTCTGCATGCGGGTACTCCATGTAGGCATGCTTGCTTGCCCCTTCACCCCCCTGCACCCCAATTTCATCATGGCACTGGTGTGTATCATGTTGGAGTACTCCAATGGCCTGTTCAAGGCGCCTGTGTACATTCACACTTCCCCCAGCCAACCTGCCAGACACATACAGTGGGGTACATCCTTTGTCCTTGATACAGGGTGTCTCACTTGCACTGTGCAGATGGCAGATGCTCAGCAGGGACATGCGTGCCCATTCATACTCCATGTGCATTCCATGCATGCCCCTATGTGTCCTTGACCGGATGATCATTGTAGTGCATGTCCAGATGACCTACATTTCATGGCATTTGATCATCCATTCCATGCCCACTCTGGCTCAGTCCTGCATCACGCACATGTTAAGGGTGTCACAGTCTGTGTGGGGCACAGGCCGCCCCCTGACTCTGTTCAACTGGTGTAGTGGCTTCTGCACACATGGGTGTACTACTGAGGGTTCATCTTGTGTCCTGCTTACTGTTCCATTATCATCTGCTGTGTTGTCAGTTGACTCAGATGATGCAATTGACGCTAGTCAACACTGTCTGCCAATACACAGGTCTCTGGTCACCCTTTCGCTGCCATGCAATGCCTCCCTGTATTTTCACTTGGGGGGGGTTTGCTTGTAGCCATGCAACCCATTGCATGCACATTGCACGTGATGCCTGAACTTGCCCTTACACTGCCTTTACGTTTATTGATAGACATCATAATGTACTAGTTTATGTAGATAGTGGGTAACGTACACATGTTCAGCACTGCATCAACCCACTTCTGAGCCATGTTACACCGTTCTACATGCCTACTCACTGATGCAATTTCAAAGTGACTTGGCATGTATGGTTACATTTTCATTCCTTATCTGTCATGAATGCCACGGGCACATGTGCATCCTGTGACACATGTACTCAGTAATGGAACTCCCTAGTGGTTGTTTAGCAAAGTTGATTGGTCAATCTGCGGCCTGTACCAATTGGCATAGGGCGCAGATTGAATGTAGCCTGCCAATTGGGTTGTAATGACTGGAGCTGCCTTCACGTGTGTATGTGTTCACTTCCACATACATCAAAGCAAGCAGCGTTGGAGTTCCTGAGATTTGGTATTTTTACCAGTCAAGGTGGCCTCTGAGGGGGCTGGACCCTATTTACATGCAAGGTGGAACATGGAGACCAAGGGGTAGGGGGATCCTGAAGCCAGGTAGACTAGAAGGAAGAAGGCTACAGACCCCAGACACAGTTATTCAGAAGGTCATGGTGATATGTGAATGAGGGAGCCTTTTGTTGTTGGACAGTAAGCTTGGGCTACAGTGTTTGGACACTCTTTGACATTGTCATTGTGGGGTAATATGTACATGATGTGTTCTGCTGGTCAAAGGCTGTTCCTGTGTTGTGTTTACTTTTCAGGTGTCAGGGGATTGTTGTGGTTTGACATGCTGGGGTGTACACATGGGCAATGTTCACATGTGATGTGTACAGGACACTGAGGGTCACTTGATTTCACATGCATATATTGAGTGCATGTCCCTACTGACACACACACTTACACAATGCTCCACCACATGTACAACCACCCTTCCATGCCCATACGTGCACACAGATTGCCTTCTCTGGCACTCTGTGTACCTGCAGCGCAGGATCAATTACCATTTGGGGATCATGTACATGCGTCAATAGGTTATTTATGTTGCTTGTCCTTTTTACGTGATGCTTAAGGTGTATCCCCAACACAATGGCTGCTCACTGTGCTGTGTGCTGAGCAGTGGAGACACACACAGAACACGGGTTAGGGATTAGGGATTAGTGGAGTTGGCTTGGCCAATGTGCATGAGAACAGGCATTCAGTCTTTTGTTGATGCTACCACGGGTGGCATGCATTTGTGTATGACTTGGTATGTGGGGAGGTTGTTGGTCAGTCATTTCATCTGATTCCATGTCAGGCGTGATTGCCTCAGGCCTCTTTCTATTTAACACACGTTACTTCGTATGTAATTGGATATGTGTTTTGCTTTTGCTGTTGCATGCCATGTCATGGTGTGGCAGACAAGGGTGATGTTAGTTGGGAGGGTTTGGGTGACATACCAGTGATTGCCATGGCCTGTTTTGCAGGGGGTGGTGTGATAAACACCTTGCATATGTTCCTTTTGGTCACACAGGATTGGTTATGTTTAAGTAGGTAGGGATGCACACAATGTAGCACTTCCGTGGCAACATTCTCAGGGTGGTAAGGTTGTGACAGTTGACTGTCTCTTTGTCATCATCGATTGTCACCTGGTATGTGCCAGGCCTGTGTGCACTCCGCAAGGGTGGGAGTTTAGGTGAAAAATGTAGCCACAAGCTGGGTCTGGGCTGCCTCGCCACGTGCCCTGTCCCCTCCCATGGGCAGCGCCTGTGCATGTGGTTGGGGATGTGGGGGCACCACCATGTCCACCGGTACGTCCCGCTGTGTTGCAACATTGTGCAGGACACATGCTGCCACAATTATCCTGCACACTACTGGGGGTGCATATAGTAGCTGTCTGCCAGAGTGGTGAAGGGAGCGGAAGCGTGACTTGAGCACTCCGAATGTGTGCTCCACTATGCCCCTGGTTGCAATATGGGCAGCGTTGTAGCTTATCTGGTGTGGTGTGGTGGGGTTCCGGATTGGCGTCATCATGTGGTTGCTCAGAGGGTAGGCACTGTCCCCTGACGAGGTGATAATGGTTGTGATTAGTTGGGTTTGTGTATTTGTATGTGTGTGACATGCATGCATGTGCACAGGCATTTGTACTCACCCAGGAGCCATGTGTCGCCATGCTTCCCAGCTTCCAGGGCCCGGCTCAGGGCAGACATTCTTTATATAAAACTGTCATGGGTAGAGCCAGGGTAGTTTGCATAGACAGAGGTGATGATTCCCTTGGCATCGCATACAACCTGCACGTTTATGGAATGCCAGTGCTTGCGGTTTCGATAGATGTGCTCAGTGGCCCTAGGTGGACGTAAACCTCTGGCTTCCTCCACACTCATTGATACTGCCCCACAACAATGCCGTCACAGCCTGGAACACAGGGGGACCTCTGACTATTGACAAAGATCGCTCGCTTCAGCAGACACAGGCTCGCCAGCCTGCACTGCATCATTGCACACACTCACTAAATAAGACCTGCTACTCTCACATACCTCCATGACTAAACCCCCTACGCTACACACTGTGGACACCTCACCATCCACTACTGCTGACACCACCCTAATGCCTGTCCGCACTTACCCTCAAGCTAATGTCGATGTGTTGCCTATGGAAATTCACACTCCATGGAGCTCCACGGATTTATACCATATGGCTCAACAATTACCCACTTTGCCTGACAACCCCACAGCATTCATGGAACATTTAAACACAGTCATTGCCTCTTCTGATCCCACCATTGGTGAGTTCAAACAGCTCCGCCTAGCAGTACTCAAAGACACTCCATACAAACCAATTATGGGCAACCTGCAATGGCCAGATTCTCTGGCTGAGGGTGTTGCTATTACTGCCATCATTAACACACTTGCTGCCATCATTAAAGAAAAATACCCTGTCAAATCTGACTGGACCAAAATCACTGCCTGCAAGCAAAACCAGTCTGAATCCCTCGCTGACTATCGATTTCGATTGACTGTTTCACTAAATATCTGGTATTGCAAATGCTGGGGAACAAGCTAAACCTGCATTGGGGTTTCATTTTGTGACTGGTCTCCTCCCTGAAATCTCTAACAATATTCAAAATGTTCAGATTGGGTTGCAAGCTGAATCTATTGAAAAAGCGATGCAGGCTCCTCAAATCTTCTATGACAACATGAAAAGGGAAGAACAAGATGGTGTCACCCGCTTGATGGCTCTACAAATATAGCTTGCTCAACAAAAGACTGCCTCTGGCAACTGGGGATGCCCAGGTAATTCCTGCTAACCCTATGCCCAACAACCTCCTCCTTTTGGCCAGGCCCACCAGCCACAACAGACTTTTGCACACCCATCTTTGCCAGCCCAACAATCACTGCCTGGGCAACCTTTCTGCAGACGTGGCATCAGCAATGCCCTACGAAACCTGCTAGGCCACAGCAATGTGGTCCCACTACTCCTCGAAATAATTTCATGCCCACTGGCAAGTCTAACATCTACCCTCCACCCCGCCACTTTGCCCCCTCCTTAACCTAACGCAGGGCTACCAAGATATTCATATCTCCTATGGCCCACAATGAAATTGCCGGAGGGACCCTGCCGTGCTGTCTGCTGATGTGCTCCCACCAGTCCGCTCACTATCTCAAATGTGACATTCAAGGAAAAAGTGTAAATTGTTTAATTGATATAGTTTCTCATCGCTCCACGCTACGAGCTGCAGAATTTCCACATGTTATTGTTTCAAAAGAAATGTTAAATGCCATTGGGATGTCTGGCACCACCATTCCACACCCAGTGTCAAATGAATTGTCAGTTTCTATTGGTCCTATTACTGAACAGCATGCCTTTCTATTGAGCCCTCGCTCACCTGCTAATATGTTGGGTATTGATCTTCTATGTAAAATGCATTGCACCACCTATTGTTCTCCTGATGGCATTTAACTGGAGGTGCCACAGTCTAGAGAAGCTGAATGTTTCTTTCTCCTGCAACAGCCCACTCACCCAGACCCTCATCCATCTCCTCCATCGCTCCTCACGCCAGCGCAAGCTACACAGGTCCAACACCTCATTGACTCATTACCCGTTTCCCACTGGGCAGCACATGCAAATGATGTAGGCCACATTCTCTCTGCAAAGCCCGTTCGCATCACCCTTAACCCAGAGGCTCCTCTAGATACCTACTGCATTCACTCCAACCACCTTGATTTCAATCACTGATAATGGTACCCTACCAATGGGAATCACGCCGGCCACCTACATAATTCACTGTTACAGCAGTTCCAATTGCAGCACCCCTCATACACACCCGATTTTTCCAGCTAATACAAAAACATCACTGTAGTAATGATACAGTGCGCACTCTGCAATACACCTTCAGAGGATTATATTTCCTTTGTGGCTCTACCGCCTATCAATGGTTACCAGTGAACTGGTCAGGTCAATGCACCATCGAGTACAGTTGACCTGCTATCCGCCACGTATCTATTTTTTCCATTTGCCCAGAACACACCACGGCTTATCAAATGGCCCTTGTTTATCTGCTAGCTGCCCCTGGGGAACCTGTAAAATCATAGGACAAGAGTGCTGCACATGGGTACCTGATAACTCCTAACTCCTCCCAGGTCGTGGACGTCATTAAACACATCCAGGGTGTTGGTACCACCCTACATGAAATGGATGAAGGTTATGCTGGGTCCCTCCTCACATGGATTCAGAACACTTTTGGTTCCCTACGCTCTTCCATTCTGCATGGCATTTTGATCATTAGTGTTATAATTGTTGCCTTTGCAATGATAGTATTTCTTATCCTCTGCATTCTATCATGGTGCGCAAAACAAGTGTCTCACTTGCCTTATGCAAAGCTACTACCCCTAGAGGTAGAAACTACTACTGTCCAAAATGACACCTTCAAAGAACAGGAGATGAGAGACATTCTAGGGCAAATGTCTGATGACGATTTGTATGCATTTTTAAATTGGGACCTTATAGGGCCACAGTGATTGTCTCTCAACCCGCATGTTTTCTTTAACCATTCCTATGAACCATATCCCTATGTCTACCCGCCATAGTAGTAGGAATCTTTGACCTATGGTTTGCACCAATCCTGCACCCTGTGATCTACACCCTGTCTCAGGGAAGACCAGCCGGGGGGTTGATGTCGCAGGATTGTTATACTACACCATGCTATAGCCATGACACCTATACATTAGGCCTCAGGTCCTCCATCTTGCCTTGGCTTATTACCTCCTCCTGCATCCAGCGCCTCTGGCATGGCCACACCACGGCTTGGGCAGAATACACCAAGGCCCAGTAACAACTACGAGGGACACGTCAGACTCTTTCTTTCATTTGCTCTCAGTAAGTGTTACAGTACCAGCATATTTGGTATAGGACAGTTGTTTTGCCAATGCTGCATATCGATATTACAACACAATGGCCCTCATTCCGAGGTTGGTGCTAGTCATGGCGCTATTAGCACCAATACCGGTCCCGCCACCGACGTGGTGGTATGGGGACTTACCGGTCCATTCCACCCTTTGCAGGACCGTTATTGGGCTCAATGGGAAGGGGGAAGGCGGCAATAATGGTACCGCAAATTGCCCCCGGTATCCCTTTGTGGGTCCCGTCCTTAACGCCTGCTAAAACCAGGCGTTAAGGAAGGACCCGCAAAGGGACCTCGGAATATGGCGCAA
Organism: Ambystoma mexicanum; assembly: GCF_040938575.1. NCBI lineage: Eukaryota > Metazoa > Chordata > Amphibia > Caudata > Ambystomatidae > Ambystoma > Ambystoma mexicanum. Next base: position 466,752,352 of record NC_090921.1, read on the forward strand.
AGGGATTACCGGCACCGGTGTCATTACCGGTGCCCAGTATCCCTTTGCACCTGGGTCGTAATGACCCCCCAATGTACTCTGTTCATGTAACCGCAAGGCTTCTTCAGAACCTGCTGCTTCCAGTTATTACAACATGTTTGCAACATCAGGTAAAGTACAACCTACCATTGTGAAGTTGCTAACTAACTGGTTTGGTCTCCGGTCAGGACGGTGACTAAACGTTGTGTAAAAACGGATTTTAAAGGAAAATTTCAGGAAAGGAGCAGTATTCGTTAGCACTAGGCACTGATTGGAATTATAGAATCAATTGCAATCTTTTTAAGGAAACAGAATGTTTTAACAACATTTGTATTTTAAATATATTTTAAATATGTTTTGATGATCGAAATGTGCATTGCAAATTGTCACTGATTTAGTGTCTGTCCTTAGAGTTGCACTGAGTGTGGCTGGGGAGAAATACGCCAATTTACAGACTGCTAACTACATTACCCATAACTGCAGTCTGAGTTGCGGCTGGGAACACATCATTCCGGCCCCACACAGACCTTTACTGACTCCCGTCAGCGTGAAGCGCTAACGCAAAGCCCATTTAGGCCTGTTTGTGCCCTGATTGTCGGCAGACGGCAGGAAACGCTGCAGGTTTTACTTTTTAAGTCTGACTGTTGCATTTAACTTTCTTTTAATTATTTTAAGGTAAGTTTTATTCTTAATCCTTCATTAATTAGCATACTATGTACACAAAAGCAGATTTGGAGGAGCTTAATAATGGAAGGGGTAAGATTGACCTAAGAACTTTAAACAAAATCAGATCCTTGGAGATTGATATGGGAACCACAAAAAAAGAGGAGAAGCACGTTAGTAAGGGGAACCCACAAGGATTAAAGTAGCATTGGTCAATGCACGATCAGCTGTGGCTCATGCAGCAGAGGTGAAAGAACTGATACTTGAACATGCTCTGGAATTACTGTTGTTAACAGAACATGGTTCTCAGAGGGGAGTCAAGCAATGTTTCACACAATGGTGCCTGATAATTATTTGATACAGAAAATGGATCAAACACATAAAAGGGGAGGGGGCATTGCAATTATTTATAAATCGACAATGACACTCTCTCATATGGAGGAATAAGATTGGGGTCAAGAGGCACAAATGGGGGACTTTACTATCACATTGTCCAACTCAACTTCCATAAAAATGATATTAGGTTATAGACCCCCAGGTCTGTTAGGTACATTTCTGGATTCACTGGATCTTTATCTGACATCAACAGGAAGCAAATACAATGAACTTCTCTGCTTTGGAGACTGGAATATTTGGATGGATAGGATAACCACGGATTAACTATGCTGACAACACCACCATCCCACAATAAGGAACATTGTTTGGATATGCTGGCAACTAGAGGAAAGGTTGCAGCTTTTAAAGAAATACGTCCAGTATTATGGTCAAACCATTGTGTCCTATTCTTTACACTCTCTAGTAAAGACTTAGGGGGTAATTCATGGAATAAATGGGCGCCGAAATCAGTGGCGCAAGCATGAAAAAGCCGGCAGAGGCGTGCGAATCGCACGCGTGCGATTCATGGAAAGCCCGGCGCGTGTATTTTCGGGATGTGTGCCAAATCCGCACATGGCGCACACCGGCGCACACGTCACTTCCACATCCTGAACGCTGTGCGCAACGCGCACTGCAAAAGCACACACATCAAAAAGGGGGCGGAACACGCAGAATGGGGAACAATGCGTGAAAATAAGGGCGTAACTGGGGAAGTACCGCTGGCAAGTACACGGAACACCCACACGCACGCGAACTACACGTATTCATGGAATCGAATAGGGAAAACCTGCGCACTTCAAAACACACGCACATGCACAATTACGTCCGCCACACGAAAGCATGCGGAAGCGCCCACACGCAGCATAAAAGTGCGTGCAAACAACAAACAAGCCTATAAAGCTACAATTAATGTCCCGTTCCTCGCAGCAGTGATCGTGGGACACCGCAGGAGGAGGAGAATAGCCAGGCCCCGCATTTATTTGCCCAGGTCCAGTCTTTTTGGGATGCCTGATGACTAGGTCTATGAAAGGTATAGGTTTCCACCTCATATCATCCTAGAGCTGGTCAGGGAGTGGGAGGATGAACTCACATCACCCACCCTGTGTTCACAAGCATTGAGCCCCTTGGAGAAGGTGCTCAACGTACTGCATTTTTAGGCCACTGGGTCATTTCAGTGGACAACTGCCATAGTTGGGGGTGTCTCACAGGGCACGCAGTCACGTTGCCTACACCAGGTATTGGCAATCATCACTGCGCGCCCCTCAGTCCGCAGGCACATATACATGCCCAGAACACCTGCAGCAAGGCAGGCCGTGGTCCTGGACTTCTACAGGGTGGCACACTTCCCCAAAGTGCTTGGTGCCATAGATTGCACCCATGTGGCCCTACGTCCACCTAGGGCCACTGAGCACATCTATCGAAACCGCAAGCACAGGCATTCCATCAACGTGCAGGTTGTATGTGATGCCAAGGGAATCATCACCTCTGTCTATGCAAACTATCACGGGTCCACCCATGATAGTTTCATTTCAGAATGTCCGCCCTGAGCCGGGCCCTGGAAGCATGGCGACACATGGCTCATAGGTGAGTACACATGCATACATGTCACACACAGACAAATACACAAGCCCAACTAATGACAACCATTATCACCTTACCAGGGGACAGTGCCTACCCTTTGAGCACCTACTTGATGACGCCCATACGGAACCCCACCACACCACCCCAGGTAAGATACAACGCAGCCCATATTGCAACCAGGGCCATAGTGGAGCGCACATTCGAAGTGCTCAAGTCATGCTTCCGCTCCCTTGACCGCTCTGGTGGACAGCTACTATATGCACCCCCAGTAGTGTGCAGGATCATTGTGGCAGCATGTGTCCTGCACAACGTTGCAACACGGCATGGCGTACCGGTGGACATGGTGGTGCCCCCACATCACCAACCACATGCACGGCCGCTGCACATGGGAGGGGAAAGGGCATGTGGTGAGGCAGCCCGTACCCAGCTTTTGGCCATATTTTTCACCTAAACTCCAACCACTGCGGAGTGCACACAGGCCTGGCAAATACCAGGTCACAATCGATGTTGAGAAAGGAACAGTTAACTGTCACTACCTTACCACCCTGAGAAAGTGTCTACGGAAGTGCCACGTTGTGTGCATCCCTAGCTAATTAAACACAACCAATCCCATGTGACCAAAGGGAACACATGCAGGGCATCCCCCGCCCCCTTGCTAAACAGGGCATGAACGGACTGGTATGCCACCCAAACCCTCCCAACACTCCTGAACCCCGACTGCCACACCATACCATGGTATGCAATGGCAAAACATCCAACCATATGCACAACACATGACACAATAGTCATGAAGTGCCACGTGAGAAATGTAAATAGGCACCAGACAATTATACCTGACATGGAATTGGAGGAAAGGAGTGACCAAAACCTCACATCCTGAAAACGGTGGCACAAATGCATGCCACCAGTGGTGCAACCAACAACAGTCAGAATACCTGTTGCCATGCACATTGGCTAATTGCAAATTGCCATATCAAACACCACACACTGGACAGCACAGTGAGTGTGCATTACATTGGTGAAAACGCTTCTGCATCATTTTAAAAAATGGCATTCAACCAAATAGTACCCTGTCATGCATGTACACGATCAATGACTTGGAACTGAACATGGATTGTCGTGACACTGCATGCTTGAGAAGGCAATCTGGGTGCACGCGTTTGCATGCTGTCAATGTAGTTGTGGGGGCGTTGCCTAAGTGTATTTGCCTGTAGAGACATGCCTAGATTACATGCATGTGAAATGAAGTGAGTGCCAGTGTCCCGTAGACAGCACATGTGAACATAGCACCAAGGACCCCCCTGTGTGTCAAACCACACCCATCCCCTGACACCACAAACTAAAGCACTACATTGGATCAGCCATTGACCAGCAGAACATATCATGTACAGAGTACCCCACATCGGCAATGGCAGACAGTGACCCATTACTGAATCATAGAAATCCATAATACGACCTACACACAAAGTTCATCAAAGGCATCAATGAGGGTGGGAACAAGGGAGAAGAACAGTACATTCCTGCATGTCCTTCAAATAGTCCACAGTGTGATAATGAACTGGAAAAGCAAAGTATATATTACAAGTGGCTGGAACAATAGGGGAGTGTCTAGGGAGGGAATGTTGGATGATATAACTAGCATCAACATTCCTATGCCTGACGGCAATAGTCGTAGTGCAGGAGTCACATAAGGAGGTGAGTGAGGGAAGAGGAGGGAAGAGGTGAAGAGAGTAACAAAACAAGTGATAAACTGTGGTAGGTCTACAAAGTATCAAGATAGTGCTGGGGAGTGGGAGAAGAAAGACAGAAGGGAAAGGGAGAAGAGATGACCTGTAATCAGTGGTGGAGGGACTAATGATAAAAGTAACTGGCAAAATGATACTCAAAATGTTGAAGGTGGGGTGTGAAAGAACAGAGGCAGAAGGGCAAATGTCTGTAAAGAACAAGCGCCTATGTATTACCATGCCCGATGGCAATTGGGGTAGTGGTTGAAAATGACAGCCAGAGTACAAGGAAGAGGGTAACGGGTGGTGGAGAGGGAGGAGAGAAGCGAGGAAGTGCAAGCTCAAAATGACTAATGGGGAAGATGGTGAAAGAAAGCACACACAGGGGGCAGAGGGAAACCTGACGGTGCAGGAGAGTAGGGGATGTGATGATGAAGGTGGGAGACAGAGGGACACTGACAGGGGCAGGGGAGACAGGGGGCATTCAAGTGACTGAAAAGGCATGCGGACAGGTCTAGACAGAGCCACCTTTGTGGGCTTTTGATAGTGGTGGCAGGCTCAATCATCCTGGTTGGCCGGATTGTCACAAGGGCCAAGTGCAAACTGTGGGAGGTGGGAGCAGATCCAGGACACAAACAGTAAATTCAAATCACGAACAATGCAGTCATAACTCAGATGGCACATCCAAACACCAGCCAGTTCTGGAAAATGGCCAAAATGGTGCTAGCAAGGAATGGGTGGTTGTTGAAATGCGTGGTGCCAGGGGTAACTCAGCGTGCAGCCTTCATGTGGCATATCAAAATCACTGGTGGGAAACTGTCCCAATTCAACATTCTCAGCACATGGACCTCCTCCCACCATCAGTGTGTTGTACGCAGCCAAAGGGTGCATGCTAACAGCTACAGCAGGAAGTGCATCAACATAGAGAGTCAACACATAACAAACATCTCAAGCAACATGATGAAATGCACAGTCAGCATAATACTCACCAAAGTGAAGTGTAGACATGCATTGGAGAAACCATCTGGAATACCCACTAGGGGTGTACACACAAGTAGAACTGCAGGCTGGCCACAGATATGACGGAAGCCAAATGCCCATGTGTGATATGTTGTTACAACAAACCATCCTTGCGAGCCCATGGAAAAGGGAAGCAGGAATAGCATATGTGTCAGGACCCCAAGCAAAACACATGCACAAGACAAGCCTGAATGGGCCCAGCTGGAACACACAGTGGATGCCTTCCGATGTCACAAAGCACCACACTGTCACATGTATGCACAATAGACAAAATAAAATTGAAAATAAAAGAATTCCAAAGAAAATACAAATGAAATCAAATAAATAATTGAAATAAAAAATGAAAAGAGTAATGAAAGAAAGAAAAACAAAATCAATAGAATTTAAGAAAACCAGAAAAAAACATAACAAATAAAAAGCAAAGTGAAATCATTGTAATAGAACAACAAAATAAAGGAAAATAAAATAAAATGAAAAATGAAAATAAAAAGATAACATACTTACCATACTTACCAAAAACCATAGAATTTTGATGAAAAATCAAAAATATTTGTATAAAAAAAACTGCTGGAAAAAAATGCATGAAAAAACAAAAATAAAAAATGGCCATATAAGACCCAGGGGGTCAGGGGGCACCCAGGAGGGGGAAGGTACAGGGTGCACCTCAACAACCACATGTGTAGATGTCGAGGTTAAAAAAAAAACCTCACTGGGCTTAGCGCCTGCACGGCCTGACCTATGTGGGAGATAGGTTGTCATCGTCATCCTCTGGATCTAAATCAGAAGGTGGACATGGTGCAGTTGACTCACCTTGGCTAGCCGCGCCTTGCCCCTCAATGGCATCAAGCATGCGGGTCTGGTAAGCAGGTCCTAGCGGGCAATGAGACTGAGGTCAGCATGCATTACCTCACGTGTCACACGTGCGTCCTTCTGCAGGGACTGACGTGTGAGACAGAGTTCTGCTTGCATGGTCTCACATGACAGAGTGACTCCCAGCTTGCATGGAGTTCAGCCGTGATGGTCTTTCAAGCTGTACTATCCTGTCTTTTGTCCGCCTACTCTCATCCATCATGAGGTCAGCTAGAGTAGATCGGGGGCTTGTTGTTCCACCCTCAGGGCCTCACGGTGTGCCTCTGCTTGAGCATTAAGTGTTTCACGCAGAGCCACCATTTCAGCCCGGCGCGCCCTGTCAGACGCCGCCATGCCCAGCCTGAGTGAGTGACACATGGACTGCGTAGCCCGCTGCTGGAGCACCATTTGCCTTACAGAGGGGAGGATGGAATGAGCCACACTTGACATACCTTGAGCAATCATCTCAACTGCTCCCATGGCCACCGTGTTGCCGGACACCACACCTGCTGGGCCCAAGGATCTGTAACCACCAGAGGCGGACATTCCAACCCTGCCTGGCCCCCTCCTGCAGGTGTGGCAGACAGAAGACCATCCAACACCTGATCACTTACCAGCGACGACATGTCATGATGCAGATCCGGCTCAACATAGTGGTCACAGGATACATCAGAGCCTGACTCAGAGTCAGCTCTGGACACAATGGCCTGGAGCATCTGTGGGTTCTCGTGGGCTGCCACCCCACGACCACCACTGGTGCTTGGTTGGTCATGTGAACTGACCACCGTGTCTGGTATGACATCATCCTCTGCCACCAGTGCATCATCACCCGCAACATAAACAAAAGAAACAAAGACATGCATGGTAGTAGCACATACCACACACATACATTTCACAGCATTGACAGCCAAATAATGAAACAGCCATGTCACAGGCAACTCAAAACCCAACATGCATCCAGTGGCATTGCAATGGAAGGCCATACCAAAAGCAGAAAATTATGTGTGCAAAATTGGAATGCAACACATGTATTGCATGTTGCACATCACCTGCATCACACACAACCTCTAGAAGGCATATATCCAATGCCAAAATGAGAGATGGGAACAAATAGTCAGCACCTAGCATAAGCATGTGTGAAAACACAAATAGACACAACTAGAAATCTAACCTAACACACCATGATACATGTTACATGCATGTTCATGTGCAGCACTCAACTACAATCAACTATGCACAGTACATGTGTCATAGGAGGCACCTAGACTAGTGCCTTTCCATTCTGTGAAAGGAGGGACCTGGGTACATACATGTCAGGTCAACATGTATACATATTCACCTGCACTGCAACAGGGCAGGAGCCCGCTATCCCGCCACCAGATCCCCACAGCTTGCACCCACCCGGCATCCAGAGACGCAGCAAGAGTTCTGAAGCAGCCGCTTAGAAGCCATGTCTACCTCTCTGTGAGCCTCATCCTGTGTGCTCATTCCACGGCAGGCCACTGCTCCCCAGCCTCATACTGCCACCTTTTGAACCAAGCCAAGCACAAGCCCAAAACCCCTACTGCTGCTGCCATTAGCCTACTGCTGCCGCCATTCGACGCGTGGACCAGATCCACACAGGAAAAAGGCCGCCGCGACAAAACAGAATGTTTTTGTTTACTAACATTGCCTGGCAGCCAGCAGCTACATTGTTACTTCCTTCTTCCGGCACGACCAGAAGGCGTCTGCCGGCACCCCGCCTCTAAGGCACCACCTACAAGGCTCAGCCTGTCTGTGCCTGTCTGTGCATGGACAGTGCCCCAGAAAGCTTCGCCCCCTCTTGATCCAAGTAACAGCAGCTGAAAGTACACTAGTATCCAGGACACTATTGCAAGGTACTCGTAGAAACCCTTTGATTCTCTCAAATATGAATATATACAGCTGATAAGCTCTATACCATGTCCCCCATTCAGTGAGCCGTTCGGCAAAAATACTGCATCTTAATGCGCTGACTCCATCTGTTACTGTACTCGTCTCTGAATGCTCGTGCTACGGTCCTTGATATGTCACTATGTAATGTTCTGCTGTCCACCTGATATACTGTGATCCTAACCCTTGCTCAGCCACCTTACTAGATAGTCTCTCAAGCTGATCATACCTATGGCCCACCCACCTCACTCTCGACCCGAGAAAGACTGCTCACCACTGACCATGGCACCCTCTCTTCCCTGCTCACTCCACATCCCACCCACACGATTCTTACCCGCGCTCACTATGGCCAGCACCACTCCTATGCATACCATCAACTGCCCAGACAGCACATCCACCCACAGCACCACCACCCCTAACCCACATCTCAACACCCAAACTACCACTAGCCCCATGCCTGTCCACTTGAGGAACCAAAGACTAGGCGGCCGTTCCACTCGCCCCACACACTACTCTATGATCTAGCCAAGTACACACCCCCAGAACCCACCACCACCAACAAAAACATGCACCCCACAGGTCAATACAAACAAAACTAACACCCCAATTAATGCCTACACAAACTCTAAGCAAAGGGACAACCAGAAAACACAGCTCCAATGTGCAATCATTAATGCTCGCTCCCTAACTGCACATGCAACTGAGATCCATGACCTCATTCAGGACCTAGACTTGGACATACTCGCTATTACCTAGACATGGCTACATGAAGCCTCCGGACCAGCCATTTGCCAAACCTTACCACAAGGGTACATCATCTTACGCCAAGACAGAACCTCCAGTAAAGGAGGAGGGGTTGCACTAATCCTCAAGGAGACCCTCAACGCTAGGTAGTTGAAGACCTATGAAGCTGAGAACTTCGACATCTTATCAGCTAAAATATCACTCTCTCCCAATGACACCATCACGATGCATATCATCTACCGCCCACCAGGCCAAGCCCAGACTTCCAAACCAACATCACACACACCCTAGGAGACAACCTGAAAGCTAATTCATGAGTCCTTCTCTTAGGGGACCTTAACCTTGGGTTCAAAGACCCTAAAGACAAAAAAAGTAAAGCTATCACCAAAGCCCTCCTAGACTTCGGCTTCACCCAAAGAGTGAACGATCCCACCCACACCAAAGGTCGCATCCTAGACTGGATCGCCGACCATAACTGCACAGTTGACATCAGCTCAAACACCCCTTGCCCCTGGACCGACCACCACTTATTGCACTTCTTCATTCCAATAAAAACAGGAGGTAACCCATACCCACCTGCACAAGCCACTATGGCCAGATATAAAAAACTGCTCACTGCAGACAGGCTACTCCCACTCCTGGAAACCTCAACACTCGCCCACCCCACCTCTAAAGACCCAACAACATTAGCTGAGATTTACAACACCACGCTTAAAGAGATAGTGGAGGTCATAGCCCCACTGGAAAGGAAAAAAGCCAAAGAAATACTCCATGCTAACTCTTGGTTCTCTGAAGAACTTAAGGAAGCACGGACCGCCAAAAGAGCAGCACCAACAGCCTGGCAAACTAATCCCTCTTCTCTCACTAGAGAGACATACCTCACCATGGCCAAACAATACAAAAAAGCCATCGCCACAGCTAAAGCAGCCACATACAACACCAGAATAGAGAAAGCTAACTCGCAATCCAAAGAGCTCTTCGCCATATACAATGAGCTTACTATCCCCCCCACATCTGCACAACCTACCGAGAAAAAGCTACCTGGTGTAACAACATTCAACATGCCATGCTAGACAAAATCAAAACACTTAAAAACAAAATTAAAACCCAACTCAAGAATCTGCCCAAATCCAGTTCACCTCCACCTAACCCCTCCACCAACACACCAGTAGGAAATACGTCCCACAGCAAAAATCCACCCAAACCCTTCCTTATGTAAAGGAGACATCTGCCCAGCCAACCTAATCAAAGACTGTGCCACAGCACTTGCCCACTTTGTCACTACCTTCATCAATGCCTCCTTTGCCAACAGTACTGTCCCGCCCACCCTTAAGAAAGCCTGGTTTCAGCCCCTACTAAAAAAACCTACCCTTGAGCCTGACTCCCCAAACAACTACCGTCCTATTACCACCGTGCCTTTCCTGTTGAAAATTATAGACAAAGCTGCATACCTACAGATTCGGTCTTTCCTAGAAACTCACAACATCCTAGGAAAAAGGCAATCAGGGTTTCGCCCCCGCCATGGCACAGAGTCGGCGCTACTTGACCTCAAGAACCAACTTCTTGAGGCGATGAACAAAAGCAAAACCTCCCTCCTCCTTCTCCTAGACCTCTCTGCAGCTTTCCATCTGGTTGATCACAAGATCCTCTGCAGACATCTGACTGACACAGCCCACTTCTCCCAAGAAGACACTGCCTGGATTACTTCCTTCCTGAATGGTAGAGCCATGAGAGTTTACTCGGACCAAGCATCCGCCATCTCTTCACCAATTGACTGTGGAGTCCCACAAGGTTCATGCACCTCCCCTACTCTCTACAATCTCTTTACTCTCCCCCTTTTCAATGACCTAGAAGAATTCAGCATATCCTTTACAAACTATGCCGATGACAAACAAATTCTAGTCCCAATAACAGGCAACTATGAGCAAGACCTCAATACCCTACAAAGCATTATAAACTATCCCGATGACAAACAAATTCTAGTCCCAATAACAGGCAACTATGAGCAAGACCTCAACACCCTACAAAGCATATATGCCCGCATCCAGGCTCGGATGGCAGCCAATGGCTTATGCCTAAATGGGGAAAAAAAACGAAATACTGTTGGTAGGTCCCAAAGAAGCCATAAAAAAACTAGATGACTCATACAATTCCTTCATCATCGAAGATTCAGTCATCACCACCTCTTCCGCTGTAAAAACCTTAGGCGTCTTCCTGGACTCCACACTGTCCATGGATAAGCAAGTCAGCGCCATTTCCTCCTCAGCAGCCCTTACATCAAAAATCATAAATGCAGTAAAACCTCATCTATCGCCAAATAACTGCCTAAACATCGCTAGAGCTACAATCGGAGCAAAACTGGACTACTGCAATATGCTACTCCTTGGCACCTCCACAAACAACATCAACAGACTGCAAATCGCACAAAACAATGCCCTCAGAGCAGCCCTCAACATACCCAAGAGAGAACATATCTCCCAGGCAAGAAAAGAGGGCTACTGGCTCCCGATCAAAGATTGCATAACGTTCAAAGCCCTCACGATCACACATAGATACCTTGCCGAGACAGCTCCAGCCTATCTAGTGGAAAGAATAAATCAAGCCCCATCCCACAGACCTAAACGCAACAAATACTCAAACCAACTCTCAGTCCCAACCTTCAACAGAACCAAGGCCGGTGGTACCAGCTTTGAAGTCCTAGCTCCCAAAGCCTGGAATTCACTCAGAATCTCAGAAAAGAAGAATCCCTACTCACTTTCAGAAAAGCGCTAAAAACTAAACTATTCAACTAAACTGTGCTCCACTACTGCCTCCTACAATAAGTAGTTCCACTGTAACCATGGAAAACCATTTCTGTCTGTTATTGTTAATAATAACTGTTTCCGCACTGTTCCACTGTAACCGTGAAACTCCATGCACTTCTTATTGCAAATAGACATGATCTATGCCTGTCACCACTGTTCTTAGCTTGTACCAAGTCAAATATTCTGTAACAGCGCCACGATGCCCACTGGCCGTTGGGCGCTTAACAAATCCAAATAAATAAACAAATAAACATCACAAAGCACCATCATTATTGCATGTTGAAGGGTTTAGCTTATCACATGAGTGGGTGTGTGTGGTGCAGTGCATGTGTAGCCCCTCAATTTACAACATCAACACGTAGGTAGTGATGACAATATTCACACATTATGGCAGTGTACCAGCAATTGCAGCCATCATGTGCAAATGGCATGCACCAGGTAGCATGGTTTCCGTGAAACAGCCGCCCTCTGGCCAATAGCAGGGAGGCACTGCATGGCAATGACATGTTCCACGCAGAACTGTGCATTGCCAGACAGTGTAGGCGTGCGTCTATTGCATTTCGTCATTGAAATGTCACTACAGCCGATGATAAGTGGACATGATGGAGGAGAGGTGAGGAAGCATCCATAGTACATCCATGCATGTAGAAGACAACACCTGTTGAAAAGAGGCCGTGGGCTTGTAACAGGGGGAGCCATGTGCATGATACAGATGTGCACAGTCTAAAGTCGTGCGTGATGACATACAGACCTGCAGTGAGCATGACATGGCTGTCCAAATGAGATGACACTTGGATCATCCTGGACAAATACAAAAATGAGCAGGTGGTCAAGGACACCTAAGGGCATACATGGAATGCACATGGAACATGATCGTGCACATATGTGCATGGGGAGCCACTGCCATCAGCACGCTCAGAGTGAGCCACACTACACCAAGGACAAAGGATGGTTATGACATGATGTGACATCTCATCAAGATTGCACCCGTACACAAGTGGCTCAGAGCGCAAACAAGCAAAGGGGGGGGGAACAAGGGAGAAAAGGAATTCAAAACAACTATCATACTGGGCACAGTGACATTGAGAACATGCAAGTACATGGAGAAGGGATAAAGGGTTGAAGACCCAGGAAGGGGGAGAAAGGGAATGTGCCAAACAGAGGAGACCAAAGAAGGAAGATGAAGTCCAATGATAGAATGTCCATTGAAAAAGCGGTAATGCAGCCAGCAAGTGGCAAGTGAAAGATGATTTGGACAGGGCAAATCTGATGAGTGCAGACAAAGAGTGCTGGGCTGTATGGGTACACGCACTGGACCCATTGATGTGGGAGGCTTGCAGGCAGTGCAGCAGGGAGGCAGGGTGAGCAGGTACCTGATCCGATGGACAGAGTGTGTGCAGGGGCACAGTGCCAACAGAGGAAACTGTTCAGCTGGGTAGAAGAGGGGCTAATGCAGGAGCAAGTAGGAAGGTGTTGAGGTGCTTCCAGAAGCAGATATATTTCTCCTCAAGTTTGAACGTGGCCAGTTAGCTGTTCAAAAGTGAGCTCCCAGCTGTACACACAGATCTGCTCCTACCTTATTTATTCAATTAACGACTGACCTTGAGGGAGTGTGGGGTAGAGGAGCAAAGGACTTAAGAGGGGAGGAATTGGTAGAGGGATTGATGAAGGTATTTTGGACCCAGCCCACAAAATCCTTGTGCACAATGCAGAGGGTCTGAAGTATCATCCTTACATCCACTGGTAGCCAATGAAGGGAATACAGAGCTGGAAAGATAGAATCACAGGGCTTGAGGCCAAGGACAAGTCTTGCAGTCCTGTACTGGATTAGTGGTGGAGAGTGGAGTGTGGAGGCAGGTCAAATATTGAAAAAGACTGTCACAGTACCCCAACCTTGAGTAAAGCAGAGCTTGGCAGACTGTGAGCATGTAGAAGAATGTTAGGAAAGGCACAGTACCTTTGAGGAGGTGAAGCAAGAAGTTAATCCATCTCTAGATACGTCACAAATGTGTGTGTAAAAGGAATGTGTTGAGTCAAAGGTGACCCTGAGGTTCTTGGCCTTGCAGGTGGAGGCAGGAGGAGGGTCAAGTGGGGCTGGCCAGAGATTGATGTCAAAGGATGGCGAAGGTGTATCGATGAGGAGGATGTCAGTCTTGCTGGCATTCAGACAGAGACCGTTGGTAGTACACCAAAAGCAAATGGCAATGAGGCTATCGGAAATAAGGGAGGGACAAGAGGTGGCCAAGGGCAGCCAGGAAATCAATTGGTTGTCATCAGCATAGCACCGGAACTCATACAAAAAACTGATAATGCAGTAGTCAAGAGCTGCCAGGTGCTCTTTATGAATTGAAGCCGAGAAGTCAGACCCCTGGTGAACAACACAGGTGGAGAGGGATATTGAAGATAAGAAAGAGCCAACTTGAAGCTGGGTGGGTCACACATGCCAAACACACATGTCATTGAGTTACATGCATCAATACTCACCAGATGATGCATCATAATCCATCCTCTCTCCCACTCCACAGATTTGTTCTTCCGGGATGAACTCTGAAGCAATCTTCTCATGCTGAGTGAGTTCATCCTCCTCTGGTGGTAGCCCACCACCAGTCACCAGAGACATGGTGTAATTGGAGGCATGCTTTTGCTTAGCACTGCGTCTGAGGTAATTCCAGCACTTGTAGCAGTCCTGGGTTGTGCGCACATGGAATCCCATGGATGTCACACCATCTGGAACATGCTGCCAGTGGACCCAACGCTGGTGATGCGTTGTATGGCACTGTGGGCCCACAAGCATATCGTGTTGGTGTTCCGACATGTAGTCCACAAGGAAGTCCAGTTCCTGACTGCAGAAAGGCTTCTTCCTTGACGTGCTGGAGGCCAGAGCCATGTCTGGGGTCCCAGCCTCTTGTGCAGGAGCATGCTTCCTCCTTTTGGCCGGTGGTACTGACCCTGAGTGGGAAATGTGGCCCTGATCAGTGGGGGCAGTGGCGCTGGTGGACTGGACCAAGGCAGTGGGTGTTGGTATGAGGACAGATGGTCTGGCTTGGGTCTGAGTCACTGCCGGGGTGGTGTTGGCTGCATCTGCCCATGCAGTTACCACCACCCAGCTGCTTGGGGCAGCAGATGTCATAACTGCCCCAGATACGTGTGCCACAGTCACAGCGGACACACATGACCCCAACCTTCGGAAAAGATGGAAATCATCCTGGGAGTCCTCGTCACACAACGCAACATGCGCTGCTTGACCCAGAGCCTGGGTGGAGGTGCCCACAGCTGCACCTGCAGCTAGCACCACCAGTGGGCCCGTGACAGCAGATGTAAATTGCTGTTGGGTGATATGGGTGCCAGGTTGCGATGCAACAGCTGCATCACCACGAGCCACAGGGGGTGGTGGCATGTCTGCACCAGCACATGGCTGGGCATCCCGTCCCAGAGTGACACCCCTGCCTCTTCCCCCCCTGTGGCCAACCTGGACGCCCTGTCCTCCCTGGTCTCTGCGCCCACATGCCCGGCCATGCCCAGCCCTGGGAGGACGCCCATCTTTGCCAGCCTTAGCCTTTGGTGGCCTCCCAACCATGGCACCGATGGAAAATAGGCTATGGGAGGTTCACTCAACAATTGTCCTGTGCAATTGGATAGAAGGGGGCAGGGCACTTGAGGGAATAGGCACCCCAGTGCCCCCGCAAGGTTGTCTGTGACCCCTGGGGAAAAATGACGGGTCACGCAATGCTCAGGCACCCCCCAAAGAAAAATCAAAACATCAAACAATCAAATAATATAAGAACAGGAAATTGAAAATAAAAAAAATAATAATGTGCATGCGACCCCGGTAGCCCACGTGCATGAATTTTTCCTCCATCAGTACGGTGTGGCACCCAGGAACACAAAAAACATGTACGCGTGGGCTACTATGACCTCGAAAACAGTACGCATGCACAGGGGGAACCACAGTCAGGAAAAAGCGTACGCGACTCACCGCCTGCCTTGCGTGAAAAAAAATAAAAAACCCACGCGCTTGTGCGCATAGGCAACACCCCACCAAAAGAAGAGGTACGGACTTCAGATGCTGTGAAGTAATCGTGAGTCATTCCAGCAGAGTAAACACGTGTCGGTCTCCACGAATAGCACGTACAGTGGTCTGCTGGCCCGCGCTCACTTTTAACCCGTGCTGAAGGCAACACCCATGCACGTAACGTCACTTACGTGCTAAGGGCCTTTCCTTGAATTACAAGCATCCACACACGGACGTGATTTTTTTGCACGTGCAGATGCAACTGTGCTGAGGGAAACACCCCCACGTGTTATGTTCCATACGCGCTTACGCTCTAAGGGCCGGCCTCAAATTACACGCTGACGTGCTGTTTTTCCACGTGCTAAATCACTCCTTATCAAGCTGGCTACGGGACAACACACGGAAGACCACGTTCCTGCCCAGAAGGCCATTTTCCTGCCCCCCAGAACCCTGAGCAGACTCCCACCTGCCATCTGCTGCTGCCTGCCTGCATGCTGGCCACATGCCCTGCCATTTGGTGCTTGCACGTCAGCCATCTGCAGGGGTCCAGTTGCTGTGACCACCCCTGCTGGGACAAAAGATTCCCGACTGCTGTACCATCGCTCCACAGCCCAGCCCCAGGACCCAGTTGCCCACCCACACCTGCCTCGGGGGTTGCCATGTCGGGGGAAGCACCATCAGACACCACTGGCAACCCCCAGCCAGAGAGGCAGAGGGCTGCCAGCTTCTCAGCAGGAGAGGTTGCATCCTGGTGGAGCAAGTCCTGGGGCATTATGATGCCCTCTATGGAAAAAGATGCGCCGACAAGGATGGACGGGAGAGGATCTGGCTGGACATCGTGGTTGCCATCAACGCGTAGGGGGTGGCAACCCGCAACATACAACACATCCGGAAGCGCTGGGAGGACTTCAGGTCCAGGACCCTCTAGAAGGCCCGGCGCCTCTTGGAGGCAGTGCATGCAGTGAGGCGCCGGGTCCACCTTACCACCAACGACAAGAGGGTCCTGGAACGTATTAACCCAGCACTTCACCGCCAGGTCCTCGAGAGGGAGAACGGTCTGGAGTTGAGCGGTAAGTGTCCATGCGTACTCATTTGACGCAGTGCATGTTGAGGTGTTCAAGGAGTGTGCCGCTTGGACATATGACTGAAAAGGGTCATGTATGGATGTGTATGTGCAGGGACATGACCGTGCTGCATGTGAGTCCTGTCATGAGTGATGCACATCAATGGTGTATGTGTTCCAAAGCATGATGCCCAATTGCATGTAGAGATGCACACATGTTGGTATTTCTGTGTATGTACTATGGCATGGTTGGGGTGTGACACATGGATGCTAGTTACACCTTCATGTATGTGCACGGCATACATGTGCCTGTGTGGGTTGCACGTGTGCGACAGTGATATGACATGGATGCATGTGACACGGACATGTCTGAACCCGATTGGCAGATGCAACATAGTTGCAGATGATTGCACTGTGACAGGGAGTGGAGATGTACTGATGCATGTCTGTCTGTTGGCGCATGTGCATGTGTTCGGCACTCCCCATGTTGCTTGTGAAGTTATGCCAACCTTAGGATGTTCAAACTCTTGTGTGCGTATGGATGCTGCTGCCTGCCGCATGATTCCTGTCAAATTCTTCATGTGTGTGGGTTCAAATGATATGAGTTTTGGGTAGTGTGATGGCATCTGTGAAGTTTGACACTGCCACTCATGTGCAACTGTGACATGTGTATCCGACCATTATACAGTGCGCTGATTCCTGTGTTCTGTCTCTCCCTGTCTGCAGCGTCGACTGATGAAGAGGGCGGAGACGGTGCTGTGGAGCACAGAGGTAGGGATCCCACCGTCAGCCGGAGACGCAAGGCCCAGCTCTCCTCCCACGTTGTCATCACTTCCGGGAGTTAGGAGTCTGGTGCTGCGTCCACAGCCGCAGCTGCCGACGGAAGGTTCAAGAGTTGCAGGTTGGAGGTGGACTCCTCGGCAGCAGTAGGGGAAGCTGAGCCCCCACAGGGGCCAATGGAGGAAGATGGCACAGAGTCATCCAGGTTGGTGGGGAGTTTGGTTGAGGAGGAGGCCGTGGAAGGCCCACGCACGGGGCCTGGAGGGGAGCATTCCACTGGTGCTAGTGGTGCGTCCAGGGGCAGGAACAGGAGGCAGCACAGGCTGCCGCAAAGGTGCCTGTGTGTAATCCTGTCTCCGATCCTGTGACTGCATCATCCCGCACCAGCAGGGATGCCTTCGTCCAGACCCGTTTTCAGGGAGGGGATGCACAAACAATAACTGGCCTTCCTCTCCCTGCGGACGTGGCAATCCGGGTCTGGGTTGGGCCTGTCCTAGCTGGGGTGGCGTTGCGTCAACGTGGTATTCGGGATGACGTGCAGGGTTCTCATTAGGACAATGCACGTCATTTTGAATACCTCATTGACTGCGTCGGCCAACTAGGACAGGTCACCCAGGCTGGGTTCCTCCATGTGCTGGATCTTCTAGCGACCCCCTCCTCAACTAAACCCCCTATGCGCCAGTTGTCCTCCGTGCCATCTTCCTGCCCAAGTATCACCTGGGCACCCTGTGGAGCTGCCCCATACCAAGCGGCAGGCTCAGGGTGGGAGCCATGATGGTTCGGGGCCTTCAACATCACAGGGACAGGCATCGGCCGGAGGGCAGGAGGACCCTGGATTGGGAGTGTCTTCCATGTGGCAGCGGTTGGGCCAGTGGATAGATGCGGTGTGGCAGCAGGCAGAGGAGGCATGGCTCACTATGGTCAGGGCGGACAACTCAATGCGCAGGGCATTGAGGTGGGCTGAGTGCCTCGAGGCAACTCGCAGGGAGTTGGAACAGGCCATGACTGCATCCCTGCTAGACCTCGAGGCCAGGGAAGAGGCCCGCCTCTGGGACATCGACATGGAGTTTGATGATGCCCTGGCCCTGAACACCAACAAGTGAGCCGTTGGACATGCCCGCCGCCATTGTACATAGTTCATTAGTGTTAGGTTTCCTTTGTTTTTTCTTTTATTTTGCAGTTCATGTACATTGCTCCAATTTATGTATATAGTTTTTTATTCATAGGACTTTTTTGTAGGTTTCCTTTTGTTGGTGGATCATGGACCATTTGGACTTCCATTGCATATTGTTGCAGACTTGTACATATACCATGGATCAATGGTTTTCTTTCATTTGGATTATTCATTTCTTATTGACACTGCAATGGACCACTTTTTTATTCATTATGACGTTCATTTTTTTCTTTCCTTGGATGCCTATTTTTTTGGGTTATATCTGTCATTGTATATTGATTTTCAGGTTTCATTTCCTCTATGTTACTTCATTATGTTTTTAATACATTTTTTTCTAACTTCATGATTGGTGTTGTGTTCTATCATTGGTTTTGTGCATGTCTCAATGAACATTGCCTCAGTCATGTGTTGCCACTGTGTGGCTCTGTTGTGCATTTATGCATGGGCATGGTGGTTCTTTTAAGACTGTCATGGCATGGGTAATTTGGGAGTGGGTGCTGTCGATAGTTGCATGCTTTTACTGGGGGGGAGGGGGATTTGGGTTGGCATTAGAGCCATTACAGCGTTATTTATAACTTTGCAAAGGGTTGGAGACTTCCTAACTGGCAAGGGAAAAGCACACAAAATGAAAAGGGTAATGTTCTCAACAAAAGGATCAGGATGGCCAGGGATTTGAAGTAATGATGCCCCACGAGTTCACCTTGGGTCAAAGGGATTCGAAGGCATAGGGAATTAGGCAGCACAGTTTTCCTCAGTGAAGTACACTCCGGCTTACTGGGACGAGTCAACATTTTGTTCAGGCTTCTCTCGTAAATCAAATGTTGCAAAATGTTTTCCACAAATAGACTTTTTCGTCTTGAAACAAAAACCTTAATAGTCACAATCTTTCATAAAGATTTCAGGGATATCCTTCACCAAGCTTTCTTGGTCTCACCACAAAATCTTAATAGTCGCAGTCTTTCACAAAGATCTCAGGGATACCCTTCCACAAGCTTTCTTGGTCTCTCCACAAAATCTTAATAGTCGCAATCTTTCACAAAGATCTCAGGGATACACTTCCCAAAGCTTTGTTGGTCGAAGCCTTTCGAGACGGCATAGGTTTGGCTTCTGACTATGCCTGACCACTTCAACAGCCGTTACCTTATCTTTCTCCCAATGCTTTCTGGTACCAGTAGTTGCAAGATTATGGGCTTCTCTCTGTCGGGCTTGAGCCACTTATAATATCTTTCACATCAGCCTCCCTCAGTCGGGCTCAGGCCTTTGATACATTTTTCAAAGTTTGCACAAGCCTCCCTCAGTTGGGTTCAGGCCTGTCATGCATTTCTCCAGCTCACACAAGCTCCCCTCGATCGGGGGCAAGTTTTAATCCTCATTATTTTCTATTTCTCACAATCCCTTTTGCCTCAGGACTTTGGACAGTCAGTTATGTTACAAAAGAGACTTTTGAGTGTGCTGTATCCAACAGAAGGAACACACTGTCTCTTTAAAGCATTGCCTTTCTTTACTTGCGGTTGTGGTATTACGCACAACCTAGCCTTAATACAGTTACTTTCGAGTAAAAACAACCAGGCCTTTGTTCTTCTCTCGTTAACTCACTGGTTGTGTTTAAATATTGTTTGCATGCTCAAGTTCAAGGTTCCTTTACTTGTAGCTTTATCGAACCTCCCCAATTCAATCATTCTTCAGGAGGGAAGCAGGCTTCTCATCAAGGTTCTCCAGAACAACGACTTCCAGTTCGGGCTATCAGCTGCTTGTTGCAAGTGCAGTTCTTTTGCCTGGCTTTCTTGAGACTTATCCACAGCTTGTAAAGTCCTCTGGCTTTCTGCCCTCCAATATCGCATTTGCAGTAGTTCCTCAAGTCCGGCCCTTTCTCGCTCCCAGCATCGCTCAGAGTGTACCTGTGTGCTCCGTCTTTTATCCCGGGTGGGGATGTTAAGAGGTTTCAGGTGGGGATGATTGGAAAGAGAGGCCTGACCTTGCCTGGCCTCATTAACGGGACAAAGCCATTGAAAAGGGTCAGAGGTACTCTTCATGACTCTGCTCCCGATCTTCCTCTGCCCAGTAGTACTGACAGAGTCAGAAGGGTGAGCATCATGGGAGTTGTAGTGTCCCTCAAAGTAGGTTGGTATGGGGGTACAGATTATGTAAAAAAGGGGGAAACAAAAACGGTGTGGTTGGTATTTTCTCCTGTAGTAAGAAGAATCTGTTTTTTAAAGGTGTTTGATAAAGAAGGGGTATTTCTGACCGGTGTTATGTGAGTTAGACTTTGTTCTGTCCTAGTTGGTATCCCAGGTGTGTTTTCCAACAAGGGATAAGGTTGTGGGGAGTTGGTATAACAGTAAACTATAAAGGCTGAGGGAATGTCGGGTAAGCAAGTTGAAGCATGGGAGGGGCAATACCATGTCTCATCTTTAGGTGTTCTCGCCAAGGTCCCCAGAGATCCTTTACCCAGGTGATCCTTCCTCGCTTTTGGATTCCAACCGCCCCACGGTTGGAATCCAAAAGCGATGGACTGCCCCTGGCCACCTGAGCGTGGAATCCCTGGGTTCCTACAGTGAGAACACCTTCAGGTTTCTCACACAGGCTAGAGAGTATAGATGGATATAGATTTTTTGAACAGGCATGGTGAAGGTAAAGTTTCATGGTGAGGGTTGAATAAAGCAAGCACATATTTACAGGGGACTGTTACATCTCTATCTATGTAACACACAAAACAGAATAAGGAACAACAGCTTCACTGGAGCACACTTGGGTCAAACAGATAGTTCACGTGGGACTGGACGTCAGAAGATCTGACAGTTTATTTGCCCTCCGTGAGGTATGTCTGGTTGGCCCATGGGTAATTCTTAAAATATCTATAAGAATATAAATATCGAAAACCCACTCTCGTCACATTGGAATGCACCCGATGTTACACTCTTTCTTTATGGTGCATAGACATTCAATTGTGCGAGAGTGCATAATACATCTTATAAAAAACACAATATCAACAACATCAATTCAAATAGTTTTTTCTAAAATGCATAAATCCACTTGTGTCACTCTAGATGGGGTGACATCTGTATATCTGGTCGACCGGTTTCAATGATTTCTTTCGTGTATCATATTCTTCAGGACCCATTATTTCTTCCTTAGACCCAATCTGCATGCCCCACAGGGACGAAGTTGCGACATGTTCTGTCCATCTGTTATATGTGCCAAGAAATAGCACAGTCGATTTCAAACAGTATTGGCACTTTCCCGTAGTTAGATAGATGCACCTAAGTTGGTGCTTGATCTCGCCGTTAGAGTACCTCCCTTCGATGAGGTGAACCTCTTGTGGTGTGGCGGTCTTGTGAATAGTACCCCTCGGGGTGTCTTGCTTCTTTATGTTTTTCCCGTCTGGACGTGTCGTGTTCGTTTCGCGATGGGGAGCTCCTCGCGGTGAACGCTGGTTTCAACTTCTGAGGGGTACTATTTCACGAATGGGATGATGAGATGGTCGCTCCACAGTATTTGTATCGGAGGTGTCGTGGTGATGAGTTTTTCTTTGGTGAAAATTGCGTCTAGGGTGTGACCTGCCGAGTGCCTTGCTCCTTTGACTAGTTGTTGTAGTTTCATGGTGCTGAGTTGTTCAATTAGTGAGTTTTGGGAGTTGGCGTGGCTGTCTTCAAACCAGATGTTGAAGTCCCCCAGGATGATTAGGTGTTCGTTTTTGATGGCTAAGTTTGTGATGGCTTCTATGAAGTTATCGACAAATGTTGCATCATATGTTGGTGGTCTGTATACCAGGATGAATGTGATGTTGGTTTTTGGGCTCGCTGTTAGGTGAATTACCATGGTTTCGCAGTTGAGGATGTTGAGTGGTTCGTCAGTTTTTATTTTCAGGTGTTCTTTGAATGCTATAGTGATGCCTCCTCCTTTTTTGTTTTTTCTGTTTATTTGTAGGCATTTGAAGTCTGTCGGAAGGCAGCTTTGGAGTGTGATTTTGTAGTTGTCGTCCAGCCATGTTTCTGTGATGAACAGGATGTCAATGCCGTTGTCGTCGAGTAGGTCGAAGATTTCTGTTGAGTGTTTTGACATGGATCTTGCGTTTATTAAATTGCAGTGAAGTTTGGAGGTGTTGTTTGGTTTGGGTTTTGTCGAGGTCGTCTTCCGCTCGGTGTTGAGGTTTCCTTCTTGGTCAGTCACTTGTTGGGCTGCGGAGTTTGGGGTGTCAGCATCTTCGAAGAGTTCTTCTAGCTTTTGTCTTGGGTTTTTTGTGTTTTCATCCGGTTCGTCTTCCGGGGGTTGTGGTTGTTGATTGGAAGTTCCTCTTGCTTTGGTGATGTAGGGGGTTATTGGGTCTGTCGTCTGTATGTTGTTTGTTTTGGTCATCCTTCTTCTACTTGCTTGTGTTAGGTTGATTGATGTTGCTGCTTCTGATGTTGGGTTGGATTGGCGTGATAGCCAGTTGTCTGCGAGGTATGGAGTTAGGTAGAGGGATTATTCTCTTCTCTCAGAGTTCCTTCGGTTTGTGTTCCTGCCTGTGGGGGTCCAGTCTATGGTTGTTCTAGGTTGCTGTTCTGGCGTGTTTGTTCTTTCCTCTTTTCGACTTTTTCTCGGAATTGGTCGTTTGCGCAGCATTGTAGGGTTGAGAGTTGTTTAGTCTTTGTTTGGTTACGTCTAATTGGTTCTGCTTTGGACCAGTTGTCTTGTGGTGTGGTGGCTGGTGAGGTGGTGTCCGCTACTAGTTTGGCTCTGTCTATGGGTGGTATTCCGGCTGGAGTTGACGACTCGTTCAGTCGCTATCCTAGGGGGGAAGAGGGGTGGTAGGGTTATTAAGTTGGGTGTTATCGGTGGCTCTCTTTTACTGTCTGTCCCCCTAAGCGCGGTTCATAGTGGTGAGCAGGCTGTGTGGGTTGGGTAGGGTATCAGCTGGTTGGAGGTGGCTTAAACGGGCGTAGCTTGGACTTTCGCCTTGTGATGCGAGAGGCCCTAGCCAGAGCGACCCACCATCGTAATTCGCTGGTGGTTTCTGTCTCACTTGGGAGTTTGCTAAATGTGCGAGTGAGCTAGATTTGAGATACCTGTGGAGTGGGAGAGAGGTTAATCAAGTTTGAGAACCTGTATAGTGGGAGAGGGGACTATCAATGCAGTCTGGAGGTCACACAATGCTATTTGGGTACAGAGGCCCTGCTAAGTTTGAGACACCTGTGTAGTGGGAGAGAGGCCTAACAATGCAGTTTGGGATCAAACATAATGCAAATTGGGCACAGAGGCCCAGCGATCAATGCAGTTTGGGATAAAACCTAATGCAATTTGGGCACGGAGGCCCTGCTAATTTTGAGACACCAGTATAATGGGAGAGAGGCCTAACAGTGCAGTTTGGGATCAAACCTAATGCAATATGGGCGCAGAGGCCCTGCTAAGTTTGAGACACCTGTATAGTGGGAGAGAGGCCTAACAATGCAGTTTGGGATCAAACCTAATGCAATTTGGGCACAGAGGCCCTGCTAAGTTTGAGACACCTTCATAGTGGGAGAGAGGCCTATCAATGCAGTTTGGAGAGCAGACAATGCAATTTGGGCACTGCGGCCATGCTATCAATGCAGTTTGGAGAACAGACAATGTAATTTGGGCACTGCGGCCCTGCTATCAATGCAATTTGGAGAATAGACAATGCAATTTGGGCACTGCGGCCCTGCTTTCCATGCAGTTTTGAGAACAGACAATGCAATTTGGGCACTGCGGCACTGCTATCAATGCAGTTTGGAGGACAGACAGTGCAATTAGGGCACAACGGCCCTGCTAAGTTTGAGACACCTGTATAGTGGGAGAGAGGCCTATCAATGCAGTTTGTAGAACAGACAATGCAATTTCCAGGCACAGTGGCCCTGCTATCAATGCAGTTTGGAGAACAGACAATGCAATTTGGGCACTGAGGTCCTACTATCAATGTAGTTTGGAGAGCAGACAATGCCATTTGGGCACTGCGGCCCTGCTAAGTTTGAGACACCTGTATAGTGGGAGAGAGGCCTATCAATGCAGTTTGGATAACAGACCATGCAATTTGGGCACTGCGACCCTGCTATCAATGCAGTTTGGGGAGCAGACAATGCAATTTGGGCACTGCGGCCCTGCTATCAGTGCAGTTTGGAGGACAGACAATGCAATTTGGGCACTGCGGCCCTGCTATCAATGCAGTTTGGAGGACAGACAATGCAATTTGGGCACTGCGGCCCTGCTATCAATGCAGTTTGGAGGACAGACAATGCAGTTTGGGCACTGTAGCCCTGCTAAGTTTGAGACACCTGTATAGTGGGAGAGAGGCCTATCAATGCAGTTTGGATAACAGACCATTCAATTTGGGCACTGCGACCCTGCTATCAATGCAGTTTGGTGAGCAGACAATGCAATTTGGGCACTGCGGCCCTGCTATCAGTGCAGTTTGGAGGACAGACAATGCAATTTGGGCACTGCAGCCCTGCTATCAATGCAGTTTGGAGGACAGACAATGCAATTTGGGCACTGCGGCCCTGCTATCAATGCAGTTTGGAGGACAGACAATGCAGTTTGGGCACTGTGGCCCTGCTATCAATGCAGTTTGGAGAAGAGACAATGCAATTTGGGCACAGCGGCCCTGCTAAGTTTGAGACACCTGTATAGTGGGAGAGAGGCCTATCAATGCAGTTTGGAGAACAGACAATGCAATTTCTAGGCACAGTGGCCCTGCTATCAATGCAGTTTGGAGAACAGACAATGCAATTTGGGCACTGCAGTCCTGCTATCAATGCAGTTTGGAGAGCAGACAATGCAATTTGGGCACTGTGGCCCTGCTAAGTTTGAGACAACTGTATAGTAGGAGAGAGGCCTATCAATGCAGTTTGGATAACAGACCATGCAATTTGGGCACTGCGACCCTGCTATCAATGCAGTTTGGGGAGCAGACAATGCAATTTGGGCACTGCGGCCCTGCTATCAGTGCAGTTTGGAGGACAGACAATGCAATTTGGGCACTGCGGCCCTGCTATCAATGCAGTTTGGAGGACAGACAATGCAATTTGGGCACTGCGGCCCTGCTATCAATGCAGTTTGGAGGACAGACAATGCAGTTTGGGCACTGTGGCCCTGGTATTAATGCAGTTTGGAGAAGAGAAAACGCAATTTGGGCACAGCGGCCCTGCTAAGTTTGAGACACCTGTATAGTGGGAGAGAGGCCTATCAATGCAGTTTGGAGAACAGACAATGCAATTTTCAGGCACAGTGGCCCTGCTATCACTGTAGTTTGGAGAACAGACAATGCAATTTGGGCACTGCGGTGCTGCTATCAATGCAGTTTGGAGAGCAGACAATGCAATTTGGGCACTGCGGCCCTGCTAGGTTTGAGATACCTGTATAGTGGGAGAGAGGCCTATCAATGCAGTTTGGATAACAGACCATGCAATTTGGGCACTGCAACCCTGCTATCAATGCTGTTTGGGGAGCAGACAATGCAATTTGGGCACTGCGGCCCTGCTATCAGTGCAGTTTGGAGGACAGACAATGCAATTTGGGCACTGCGGCCCTGCTATCAATGCAGTTTGGAGGACAGACAATGCAATTTGGGCACTGCGGCCCTGCTATCAATGCAGTTTGGAGGACAGACAATGCAATTTGGGCACTGCGGCCCTGCTATCAATGCAGTTTGGGGAGCAGACAATGCAATTTGGGCACTGCGGCCCTGCTATCAGTGCAGTTTGGAGGACAGACAATGCAATTTGGGCACTGCGGCCCTGCTATCAATGCAGTTTGGAGGACAGACAATGCAATTTGGGCACTGTGGCCCTGCTATCAATGCAGTTTGGAGAACAGACAATGCAATTTTGGCACTGCGGCCCTGCTAGGTTTGAGATACCTGTATATTGGGAGAGAGGCCTATCAATGCAGTTTGGATAACAGACCATGCAATTTGGGCACTGCGACCCTGCTATCAATGCAGTTTGGGGAGCAGACAATGCAATTTGGGCACTGCGGCCCTGCTATCAGTGCAGTTTGGAGGACAGACAATGCAATTTGGGCACTGCGGCCCTGCTATCAATGCAGTTTGGAGGACAGACAATGCAATTTGGGCACTGCGGCCCTGCTATCAATGCAGTTTGGAGGACAGACAATGCAGTTTGGGCACTGTGGCCCTGCTAAGTTTGAGACACCTGTATAGTGGGAGAGAGGCCTATCAATGCAGTTTGGATAACAGACCATGCAATTTGGGCACTGCGACCCTGCTATCAATGCAGTTTGGTGAGCAGACAATGCAATTTGGGCACTGCAGCCCTGCTATCAGTGCAGTTTGGAGGACAGACAATGCAATTTGGGCACTGCGGCCCTGCTATCAATGCAGTTTGGAGGACAGGCAATGCAATTTGGGCACTGCGGCCCTGCTATCAATGCAGTTTGGAGGACAGACAATGCAGTTTGGGCACTGTGGCCCTGCTATCAATGCCGTTTGGAGAAGAGACAATGCAATTTGGGCACAGCGGCCCTGCTAAGTTTGAGACACCTGTATAGTGGGAGAGAGGCCTATCAATGCAGTTTGGAGAACAGACAATGCAATTTCCAGGCGCAGTGGCCCTGCTATCAATGCAGTTTGGAGAACAGACAATGCAATGTGGGCACTGCAGTCCTGCTATCAATGCAGTTTGGAGAGCAGACAATGCAATTTGTGCACTGTGGCCCTGCTAAGTTTGAGACACCTGTATAGTAGGAGAGAGGCCTATCAATGCAGTTTGGATAACAGACCGTGCAATTTGGGCACTGGGACCCTGCTATCAATGCAGTTTGGGGAGCAGACAATGCAATTTGGGCACTGCGGCCCTGCTATCAGTGCAGTTTGGAGGACAGACAATGCAATTTGGGCACTGCGGCCCTGCTATCAATGCAGTTTGGAGGACAGACAATGCAATTTGGGCACTGCGGCCCTGCTATCAATGCAGTTTGGAGGACAGACAATGCAGTTTGGGCACTGTGGCCCTGCTATCAATGCAGTTTGGAGAAGAGAAAATGCAATTTGGGCACAGCGGCCCTGCTAAGTTTGAGACACCTGTATAGTGGGAGAGAGGCCTATCAATGCAGTTTGGAGAACAGACAATGCAATTTTCAGGCACAGTGGCCCTGCTATCAATGCAGTTTGGAGAACAGACAATGCAATTTGGGCACTGCGGTGCTGCTATCAATGCAGTTTGTAGAGCAGACAATGCAATTTGGGCACTGCGGCCTTGCTAGGTTTGAGATACCTGTATAGTGGGAGAGAGGCCTATCAATGCAGTTTGGATAACAGACCATGCAATTTGGGCACTGCGACCCTGCTATCAATGCTGTTTGGGGAGCAGACAATGCAATTTGGGCACTGCGGCACTGCTATCAGTGCAGTTTGGAGGACAGACAATGCAATTTGGGCACTGCGGCCCTACTATCAATGCAGTTTGGAGGACAGACAATGCAATTTGGGCACTGCGGTCCTGCTATCAATGCAGTTTGGAGGACAGACAATGCAATTTGGGCACTGCGGCCCTGCTATCAATGCAGTTTGGAGGACAGACAATGCAATTTGGGCACTGCGGCCCTGCTATCAATGCAGTTTGGAGGACAGACAATGCAGTTTGGGCACTGTGGCCCTGCTATCAATGCAGTTTAGAGAAGAGACAATGCAATTTGGGCACAGCTGCCCTGCTAAGTTTGAGACATCTGTATAGTGGGAGAGAGGCCTATCAATGCAGCTTGGAGAACAGACAATGCAATTTCCAGGCACAGTGGCCCTTCTATCAATGCAGTTTGGAGAACAGACAATGCAATTTCGGCACTGCGGTCCTGCTATCAATGCAGTTTGTGGAGCAGACAATGCAATTTGGGCACTGCGGCCCTGCTATCAGTGCAGTTTGGAGGACAGACAATGCAATTTGGGCACTGCGGCCCTGCTATCAATGCAGTCTGGAGGACAGACAATGCAATTTGGGCACTGTGGCCCTGCTATCAATGCAGTTTGGAGGACAGACAATGCAGTTTGGGCACTGTGGCCCTGCTAAGTTTGAGACACCTGTATAGTGGGAGAGAGGCCTATCAATGCAGTTTGGAGAACAGACAATGCAATTTCCAGGCACAGTGGCCCTGCTATCAATGCAGTTTGGAGAACAGACAATGCAATTTGGGCACTGCAGTTCTGCTATCAATGCAGTTTGGAGAGCAGACAATGCAATTTGGGCACTGCGGCCCTGCTAAGTTTGAGATACCTGTATAGTGGGAGAGAGGCCTATCAATGCAGTTGGGATAACAGACCATGCAATTTGGGCATTGCGACCCTGCTATCAATGCAGTTTGGGGAGCAGACAATGCAATTTGGGCACTGCAACCCTGCTATCAGTGCAGTTTGGAGGACAGACAATGCAATTTGGGCACTGCGGCCCTGCTATCAATACAGTTTGGAGGACAGACAATGCAATTTGGGCACTGTGGCCCTGCTATCAATGCAGTTTGGAGGACAGACAATGCAGTTTGGGCACTGTGGCCCTGCTAAGTTTAAGACACCTGTATAGTGGGAGAGAGGCCTATCAATGCAGTTTGGAGAACAGACAATGCAATTTCCAGGCACAGTGGCCCTGCTATCAATGCAGTTTGGAGAACAGACAATGCAATTAGGGCACTGCGGTCCTGCTATCAATGCAGTTTGGAGAGCAGACAATGCAATTTGGGCACTGCAGCCCTGCTAAGTTTGAGACACCTGTATAGTGGGAGAGAGGCCTATCAATGCAGTTTGGATAACAGACCCTGCGATTTGGGCACTACGACCCTGCTATCAATGCAGTTTGGGGAACAGACAATGCAATTTGGGCACTGTGGCCCTGCTATCAGTGCAGTTTGGAGGACAGACAATGCAATTTGGGCACTGTGGCCCTGCTATCAATGCAGTTTGGAGGACAGACAATGCAATTTGGGCACTGCAGCCCTGCTATCAATGCAGTTTGGAGGACAGACAATGCAGTTTGGGCACTGTGGCCCTGCTATCAATGCAGTTTGGAGAAGAGACAATGCAATTTGGGCACAGCGGCCCTGCTAAGTTTGAGACACCTGTATAGTGGGAGAGAGGCCTATCAATGCAGTTTGGAGAACAGACAATGCAATTTCCAGGCACAGTGGCCCTGCTATCAATGCAGTTTGGAGAACAGACAATGCAATTTGGGCACTGCGGTCCTGTTATCAATGCAGTTTGGAGAGCAGACAATGCAATTTGGGCACTGCAGCCCTGCTAAGTTTGAGACACCTGAATAGTGGGAGAGAGGCCTATCAATGCAGTTTGGATAACAGACAATGCAATTTGGGCACTGCGACCCTGCTATCAATGCTGTTTGGGGAGCAGACAATGCATTTTGGGCACTGCGGCCCTGCTATCAGTGCAGTTTGGAGGACAGACAATGCAATTTGGGCACTGCGGCCCTGCTATCAATGCAGTTTGGAGGACAGACAATGCAATTTGGGCACTGCGGCCCTGCTATCAATGCAGTTTGGAGGACAGACAATGCAATTTGGGCACTGCGGCCCTGCTATCAATGCAGTTTGGAGGACAGACAATGCATTTTGGGCACTGTAGCCCTGCTATCAATGCAGTTTGGAGAAGAGACAATGCAATTTGGGCACAGCGGCCCTGCTAAGTTTGGGACATCTGTATAGTGGGAGAGAGGCCTATCAATGCAGTTTGGAGAACAGACAATGCAATTTCCAGGCACAGTGGCCCTGCTATCAATGCAGTTTGGAGAACAGACAATGCAATATGGGCATAGCGGTCCTGCTATCAATGCAGTTTGGAGAGCAGACAATGCAATTTGGGCACTGCGGCCCTGCTAAGTTTGAGACACCTGTATAGTGGGAGAGAGGCCTATCAATGCAGTTTGGATAACAGTCCATGCAATTTGGGCACTGCGACCCTGATTATCAATGCAGTTTGGGGAGCAAACAATGCAATTTGGGGCGTGCGACCCTGCTATCAATGCAGTTTGGAGGACAGACAATGCAATTTAGGCACTGCGACCCTGCTATCAATGCAGTTTGGAGGACAGACAATGCAATTTGGACACTGCGGCCCTGCTATCAATGCAGTTTGGAGGACAGACAATGCATTTTGGGCACAGCGGCCCTGCTAAGTTTGAGACACCTGTATAGTGGGAGAGAGGCCTATCAATGCAGTTTGGAGAACAGACAATGCAATTTCCAGGCACAGTGGCCCTGCTATCAATGCAGTTTGGAGAACAGACAATGCAATTTGGGCACTGCGGTCCTGCTATCAATGCAGTTTGGAGAGCAGACAATGCAATTTGGGCACTGCGGCCCTGCTAAGTTTGAGACACCTGTATAGTGGGAGAGAGGCCTATCAATGCAGTTTGGATAACAGACCATGCAATTTG
This sequence comes from Ambystoma mexicanum, assembly GCF_040938575.1. NCBI lineage: Eukaryota > Metazoa > Chordata > Amphibia > Caudata > Ambystomatidae > Ambystoma > Ambystoma mexicanum. The sequence continues at coordinate 466,783,459 of NC_090921.1, forward strand.
GGCACTGCGACCCTGCTATCAATGCAGTTTGGGGAGCAGACAATGCAATTTGGGCACTGCGGCCCTTCTATCAGTGCAGTTTGGAGGACAGACAATGCAATTTGGGAACTGCGGCCCTGCTATCAATGCAGTTTGGAGGACAGACAATGTAATTTGCGAACTGCGGCCCTGCTATCAATGCAGTTTGGAGGACAGACAATGCATTTCGGGCACTGTGGCTGTGCTATCAATGCAGTTTGGAGAAGAGACAATGCAATTTGGGCACAGCGGCCCTGCTAAGTTTGAGACACCTGTATAGTGGGAGAGAGGCCTATCAGATGCCTATGCAGTTTCGAGAACAGACCATGCAATTTGGGCACTGCGGTCCTGCTATCAATGTAGTTTGGAGAGCAGACAATGCAATTTGGGCACTGCGGCCCTGCTAAGTTTGAGACACCTGTATAGTGGGAGAGAGGCCTATCAATGCAGTTTGGATAACAGACCATGCAATTTGGGCACTGCGACCCTGCTATCAATGCAGTTTGGTGAGCAGACAATGCAATTTGGGCTCTGCAGCCCTGCTATCAATGCAGTTTGGAGGACAGACAATGCAATTTGGGCACTGCAGCCCTGCTATCAATGCAGTTTGGAGGACAGACAATGCAGTTTGGGCACTGCGGTCCTGCTATCAATGCAGTTTGGAGAGCAGACAATGCAATTTGGGCACTGCGGCCCTGCTAGGTTTGAGATACCTGTATAGTGGGAGAAAGGCCTATCAATGCAGTTTGGATAACAGACCATGCAATTTGGGCACTGCGACCCTGCTATCAATGCTGTTTGGGGAGCAGACAATGCAATTTGGGCACTGTGGCCCTGCTATCAGTGCAGTTTGGAGGACAGACAATGCAATTTGGGCACTGCGGCCCTGCTATCAATGCAGTTTGGAGGACAGACAATGCAATTTGGGCACTGCGGCCCTGCTATCAATGCAGTTTGGAGGACAGACAATGCAATTTGGGCACTGCAGCCCTGCTATCAATGCAGTTTGGAGGACAGACAATGCAATTTGGGCACTGCAGCCCTGCTATCAATGCAGTTTGGAGGACAGACAATGCAGTTTTGGCACTGTCGCCCTGCTATCAATGCAGTTTGGAGAAGAGACAATGCAATTTGGGCACAGCGGCCCTGCTAAGTTTGAGACATCTGTATAGTGGGAGAGAGGCCTATCAATGCAGCTTGGAGAACAGACAATGCAATTTCCAGGCACAGTGGCCCTTCTATCAATGCAGTTTGGAGAACAGACAATGCAATTTGGGCACTGCGGTCCTGCTATCAATGCAGTTTGGGGAGCAGACAATGCAATTTGGGCACTGCGGCCCTGCTATCAGTGCAGTTTGGAGGACAGACAATGCAATTTGGGCACTGCGGCCCTGCTATCAATGGAGTCTGGAGGACAGACAATGCAATTTGGGCACTGTGGCCCTGCTATCAATGCAGTTTGGAGGACAGACAATGCAGTTTGGGCACTGTGGCCCTGCTAAGTTTGAGACACCTGTATAGTGGGAGAGAGGCCTATCAATGCAGTTTGGAGAACAGACAATGCAATTTCCAGGCACAGTGGCCCTGCTATCAATGCAGTTTGGAGAACAGACAATGCAATTTGGGCACTGCGGTCCTGCTATCAATGCAGTTTGGAGAGCAGACAATGCAATTTGGGCACTGCGGCCCTGCTAAGTTTGAGATACCTGTATAGTGGGAGAGAGGCCTATCAATGCAGTTTGGATAACAGACCATGCAATTTGGGCTCTGCGACCCTGCTATCAATGCAGTTTGGGGAGCAGACAATGCAATTTGGTCACTGCGGCCCTGCTATCAATGCAGTTTGGAGAAGAGACAATGCAATTTGGGCACTGCGACCCTGCTAAGTTTGAGACACCTGTATAGTGGGAGAGAGGCCTATCAGAGGCCTATGTAGTTTGGAGAACAGACCATGCAATTTGGGCACTGCGGTCCTGCTATCAATGTAGTTTGGAGAGCAGACAATGCAATTTGGGCACTGCGGCCCTGCTAAGTTTGAGACACCTGTATAGTGGGAGAGAGGCCTATCAATGCAGTTGGGATAACAGACCATGCAATTTGGGCATTGCGACCCTGCTATCAATGCAGTTTGGGGAGCAGACAATGCAATTTGGGCACTGCAACCCTGCTATCAGTGCAGTTTGGAGGACAGACAATGCAATTTGGGCACTGCGTCCCTGCTATCAATACAGTTTGGAGGACAGACAATGCAATTTGGGCACTGTGGCCCTGCTATCAATGCAGTTTGGAGGACAGACAATGCAGTTTGGGCACTGTGGCCCTGCTAAGTTTAAGACACCTGTATAGTGGGAGAGAGGCCTATCAATGCAGTTTGGAGAACAGACAATGCAATTTCCAGGCACAGTGGCCCTGCTATCAATGCAGTTTGGAGAACAGACAATGCAATTAGGGCACTGCGGTCCTGCTATCAATGCAGTTTGGAGAGCAGACAATGCAATTTGGGCACTGCAGCCCTGCTAAGTTTGAGACACCTGTATAGTGGGAGAGAGGCCTATCAATGCAGTTTGGATAACAGACCATGCAATTTGTGCACTACAACCCTGCTATCAATGCAGTTTGGGGAGCAGACAATGCAATTTGGGCACTGTGGCCCTGCTATCAGTGCAGTTTGGAGGACAGACAATGCAATTTGGGCACTGTGGCCCTGCTATCAATGCAGTTTGGAGGACAGACAATGCAATTTGGGCACTGCAGCCCTGCTATCAATGCAGTTTGGAGGACAGACAATGCAGTTTGGGCACTGTGGTCCTGCTATCAGTGCAGTTTGGAGAAGAGACAATGCAATTTGGGCACAGCGGCCCTGCTAAGTTTGAGACACTTGTATAGTGGGAGAGAGGCCTATCAATGCAGTTTGGAGAACAGACAATGCAATTTCCAGGCACAGTGGTCCTGCTATCAATGCAGTTTGGAGAACAGACAATGCAATTTGGGCACTGCGGTCCTGTTATCAATGCAGTTTGGAGAGCAGACAATGCAATTTGGGCACTGCAGCCCTGCTAAGTTTGAGACACCTGTATAGTGGGAGAGAAGCCTATCAATGCAGTTTGGATAACAGACCATGCAATTTGGGCACTGCGACCCTGCTATCAATGCTGTTTGGGGGAGCAGACAATGCAATTTGGGCACTGCGGCCCTGCTATCAGTGCAGTTTGGAGGACAGACAATGCAATTTGGGCACTGCGGCCCTGCTATCAATGCAGTTTGGAGGACAGACAATGCAATTTGGGCACTGCGGCCCTGCTATCAATGCAGTTTGGAGGACAGACAATGCAATTTGGGCACTGCGGCCCTGCTATCAATGCAGTTTGGAGGACAGACAATGCATTTTGGGCACTGTGGCCTTGCTATCAATGCAGTTTGGAGAAGAGACAATGCAATTTGGGCACAGCGGCCCTGCTAAGTTTGAGACATCTGTATAGTGGGAGAGAGGCCTATCAATGCAGTTTGGAGAACAGACAATGCAATTTCCTGGCACAGTGGCCCTGCTATCAATGCAGTTTGGAGAACAGACAATGCAATATGGGCACAGCGGTCCTGCTATCAATGCAGTTTGGAGAGCAGACAATGCAATTTGGGCACTGCGACCCTGCTATCAATGCAGTTTGGAGGACAGACAATGCAATTTGGGCACTGCGGCCCTGCTATCAATGCAGTTTGGAGGACAGCCAATGCAATTTGGGTACTGCGGCCCTGCTATCAATGCAGTTTGGAGGACAGACAATGCATTTTGGGCACAGCGGCCCTGCTAAGTTTGAGACACCTGTATAGTGGGAGAGAGGCCTATCAATGCAGTTTGGATAACAGACCATGCAATTTGGGCACTGTGATCCTGCTATCAATGCTGTTTGGGGAGCAGACAATGCAATTTGGGCACTGCGGCCCTGCTATCAGTGCAGTTTGGAGGACAGACAATGCAGTTTGGGCACTGCGGCCCTGCTATCAATGCAGCTTGGAGGACAGACAATGCAAATTGGGCACTGCGGCCCTGCTATCAATGCAGTTTGGAGGACAGACAATGCAATTTGGGCACTGTGGCCCTGCTATCAATGCAGTTTGGAGGACAGACAATGCAATTTGGGCACTGCGGCCCTGCTATCAATGCGGTTTGGAGGACAGACAATGCAGTTTGGGCACTGTGGCCCTGCTATCAATGCAGTTTTGAGAAGAGACAATGCAATTTGGGCACAGCGGCCCTGCTAAGTTTGAGACATCTGTATAGTGGGAAAGAGGCCTATCAATGCAGTTTGGAGAACAGACAATGCAATTTCCAGGCACAGTGGCCCTGCTATCAATGCAGTCTGGAGAAGAGACAATGCAATTTGGGCACTGCGGTCCTGCTATCAATGCAGTTTGGAGAGCAGACAATGCAATTTGGGCACTGCGACCCTGCTATCAATGCAATTTGGGCAGCAGACAATGCAATTTGGGCACTGCGGCCCTGCTATCAGTGCAGTTTGGAGGACAGACAATGCAATTTGGGCACTGCGGCCCTGCTATCAATGCAGTTTGGAGGACAGACAATGTAATTTGGGCACTGCGGCCCTGCTATCAATGCAGTTTGGAGGACAGACAATGCATTTCGGGCACTGTGGCCGTGCTATCAATGCAGTTTGGAGAAGAGACAATGCAATTTGGGCACAGCGGCCCTGCTAAGTTTGTGACACCTGTATAGTGGGAGAGAGGCCTATCAGAGGCCTGTGCAGTTTCAAGAACAGACCATGCAATTTGGGCACTGCGGTCCTGCTATCAATGTAGTTTGGAGAGCAGACAATGCAATTTGGGCACTGCGGCCCTGCTAAGTTTGAGACACCTGTATAGTGGGAGAGGGGGCTATCAATGCAGTTTGGATAACAGACCATGCAATTTGGGCACTGCGACCCTGCTATCAATGCAGTTTGGTGAGCAGACAATGCAATTTGGGCACTGCGGCCCTGCTATCAGTGCAGTTTGGAGGACAGACAATGCAATTTGGGCCCTGCGGCCCTGCTATCAATGCAGTTTGGAGGACAGACAATGCAATTTGGGCACTGCGGCCCTGCTATCAATGCAGTTTGGAGGACAGACAATGCAGTTTGGGCACTGTGGCCCTGCTAAGTTTGAGACACCTGTATAGTGGGAGAGAGGCCTATCAATGCAGTTTGGAGAACAGACAATGCAATTTGGGCACTGCGGTCCTGCTATCAATGCAGTTTGGGGAGCAGACAATGCAATTTGGGCACTGCGGCCCTGCTAAGTTTGAGACACCTGTATAGTGGGAGAGAGGCCTATCAATGCAGTTTGGATAACAGACCATGCAATTTGGGCACTGCGGTCCTGCTATCAATGCAGTTTGGAGAGCAGACAATGCAATTTGGGCACTGCGGCCCTGCTAAGTTTGAGACACCTGTATAGTGGGAGAGAGGCCTATCAATGCAGTTTGGATAACAGACCATGCAATTTGGGCACAGCGGCCCTGCTAAGTTTGTGACACCTGTATAGTGGGAGAGAGGCCTATCAGAGGCCTATGCAGTTTCAAGAACAGACCATGCAATTTGGGCACTGCGGTCCTGCTATCAATGTAGTTTGGAGAGCAGACAATGCAATTTGGGCACTGCAGCCCTGCTAAGTTTGAGACACCTGTATTGTGGGAGAGAGGCCTATCAATGCAGTTTGGATAACAGACCATGCAATTTGGGCACTGCGACCCTGCTATCAATGCAGTTTGGTGAGCAGACAATGCAATTTGGGCACTGCGGCCCTGCTATCAGTGCAGTTTGGAGGACAGACAATGCAATTTGGGCACTGCGGCCCTGCTATCAATGCAGTTTGGAGGACAGACAATGCAATTTGGGCACTGCGGCCCTGCTATCAATGCAGTTTAGAGGACAGACAATGCAGTTTGGGCACTGTGGCCCTGCTAAGTTTGAGACACCTGTATAGTGGGAGAGAGGCCTATCAATGCAGTTTGGAGAACAGACAATGCAATTTCCAGGCACAGTGGCCCTGCTATCAATGCAGTTTGGAGAACAGACAATGCAATTAGGGCACTGCGGTCCTGCTATCAATGCAGTTTGGAGACCAGACAATGCAATTTGGGCACTGCAGCCCTGCTAAGTTTGAGACACCTGTATAGTGGGAGAGAGGCCTATCAATGCAGTTTGGATAACAGACCATGCAATTTGGGCACTGCGACCCTGCTATCAGTGCAGTTTGGGGAGCAGACAATGCAATTTGGGCGCTGCGGCCCTGCTATCAGTGCAGTTTGGAGGACAGACAATGCAATTTGGGCACTGCGGCCCTGCTATCAATGCAGATTGGAGGACAGACAATGCATTTTGGGCACTGTGGCCCTGCTATCAATGCAGTTTGGAGAAGTGACAATGCAATTTGGGCACAGCGGCCCTGCTAAGTTTGAGACACCTGTACAGTGGGAGAGAGGCCTATCAATGCAGTTCGGAGAACAGACAATGCAATTTGGGCACTGCGGCCCTGCTAAGTTTGAGACACCTGTATAGTGGGAGAGAGGCCTATCAATGCAGTTTGGATAACAGACCATGCAATTTGGGCACTGCGACCCTGCTATCAATGCTGTTTGGGGAGCAGACAATGCAATTTGGGCACTGCGGCCCTGCTATCAGTGCAGTTTGGAGGACAGACAATGCAATTTGGGCACTGCGGCCCTGCTATCAATGCAGTTTGGAGGACAGACAATGCAATTTGGGCACTGCGGCCCTGCTATCAATGCAGTTGGAGGACAGACAATGCAATTTGGGCACTGCGGCCCTGCTATCAATGCAGTTTGGAGGACAGACAATGCAGTTTGGGCACTGTGACCCTGCTATCAATGCAGTTTGGAGAAGAGACAATGCAATTTGGGCACAGCGGCCCTGCTAAGTTTGAGACATCTGTATAGTGGGAGAGAGGCCTATCAATGCAGTTTGGAGAACAGACAATGCAATTTCCAGGCACAGTGGCCCTGCTATCAATGCAGTTTGGAGAACAGACAATGCAACTTGGGCACTGCGGTCCTGCAATCAATACAGTTTGGAGGACAGACAATGCAATTTGGGCACTGCGGCCCTGCTATCAATGCAGTTTAGAGGACAGACAATGCAGTTTGGGCACTGTGGCCCTGCTAAGTTTGAGACACCTGTATAGTGGGAGAGAGGCCTATCAATGCAGTTTGGAGAACAGACAATGCAATTTCCAGGCACAGTGGCCCTGCTATCAATGCAGTTTGGAGAACAGACAATGCAATTAGGGCACTGCGGTCCTGCTATCAATGCAGTTTGGAGACCAGACAATGCAATTTGGGCACTGCGACCCTGCTATCAGTGCAGTTTGGGGAGCAGACAATGCAATTTGGGCGCTGCGGCCCTGCTATCAGTGCAGTTTGGAGGACAGACAATGCAATTTGGGCACTGCGGCCCTGCTATCAATGCAGTTTGGAGGACAGACAATGCCTTTTGGGCACTGTGGCCCTGCTATCAATGCAGTTTGGAGAAGTGACAATGCAATTTGGGCACAGCGGCCCTGCTAAGTTTGAGACACCTGTACAGTGGGAGAGAGGCCTATCAATGCAGTTCGGAGAACAGACAATGCAATTTGGGCACTGCGGCCCTGCTAAGTTTGAGACACCTGTATAGTGGGAGAGAGGCCTATCAATGCAGTTTGGATAACAGACCATGCAATTTGGGCACTGTGACCCTGCTATCAATGCTGTTTGGGGAGCAGACAATGCAATTTGGGCACTGCGGCCCTGCTATCAGTGCAGTTTGGAGGACAGACAATGCAATTTGGGCACTGCGGCCCTGCTATCAATGCAGTTTGGAGGACAGACAATGCAATTTGGGCACTGCGGCCCTGCTATCAATGCAGTTGGAGGACAGACAATGCAATTTGGGCACTGCGGCCCTGCTATCAATGCAGTTTGGAGGACAGACAATGCAGTTTGGGCACTGTGACCCTGCTATCAATGCAGTTTGGAGAAGAGACAATGCAATTTGGGCACAGCGGCCCTGCTAAGTTTGAGACATCTGTATAGTGGGAGAGAGGCCTATCAATGCAGTTTGGAGAACAGACAATGCAATTTCCAGGCACAGGGGCCCTGCTATCAATGCAGTTTGGAGAACAGACAATGCAACTTGGGCACTGCGGTCCTGCAATCAATACAGTTTGGAGAGCAGACAATGCAATTTGGGCACTGCAGCCCTGCTAAGTTTGAGACACATGTATAGTGGGAGAGAGGCCTATCAATGCAGTTTGGATAACAGACCATACAATTTGGGCACTGTGACCCTGCTATCAATGCAGTTTGGGGAGCAGACAATGCAATTTGGGCACTGCGGCCCTGCTATCAGTGCAGTTTGGAGGACAGATAATGCAATTTGGGCACTGCGGCCCTGCTATCAATGCAGTTTGGAGGACAGACACTGCAATTTGGGCACTGCAGCCCTGCTATCAATGCAGTTTGGAGGACAGACAATGCAGTTTGGGCACTGTGGCCCTGCTATCAATGCAGTTTGGAGAAGAGACAATGCAATTTGGGCACAGCAGCCCTGCTAAGTTTGAGACACCTTTATAGTGGAAGAGAGGCCTATCAGAGGCCTATGCAGTTTGGAGAACAGACCATGCAATTTGGGTGCTGCGGCCCTGCTATCAATGCAGTTAGGAGAACAGACAATGCAATTTGGGCACTGCAGCCCTGCTAAGTTTGAGACACATGTATAGTGGGAGAGAGGCCTATCAATGCAGTTTGGATAACAGACCATACAATTTGGGCACTGTGACCCTGCTATCAATGCAGTTTGGGGAGCAGACAATGCAATTTGGGCACTGCGGCCCTGCTATCAGTGCAGTTTGGAGGACAGATAATGCAATTTGGGCACTGCGGCCCTGCTATCAATGCAGTTTGGAGGACAGACACTGCAATTTGGGCACTGCAGCCCTGCTATCAATGCAGTTTGGAGGACAGACAATGCAGTTTGGGCACTGTGGCCCTGCTATCAATGCAGTTTGGAGAAGAGACAATGCAATTTGGGCACAGCAGCCCTGCTAAGTTTGAGACACCTTTATAGTGGAAGAGAGGCCTATCAGAGGCCTATGCAGTTTGGAGAACAGACCATGCAATTTGGGTGCTGCGGCCCTGCTATCAATGCAGTTAGGAGAACAGACAATGCAATTTGGGCACTGCGACCCTGCTATCAATGCAGTTTGGAGGACAGACAATGCAATTTGGGCACAGCGGCCCTGCTAAGTTTGAGACACCTGTATAGTGGGAGAGAGGCCTAACAATGCAGTTTGGGGTGACGGGGGGTGATCATATTGGTAGACATTGGTTTAGCCTAGTGGCCAGGTATCTAGGGTAGAGCTGTAACTCTCCCCGATCCGAGCCACCCTACCTTACTGGTCCTTGTAGTTGCTGGTTGACGGCTGGCCACTGGCTTGGCTTCCCCTGCGGACACCTGCTGACACTTCCTGGAGCCGCCTCTGTTGGAGTCGCCCTTGGCCTTGGGGCCCTTAGCCGCGGGGCTGTACGGGCAGAGGGCTGCCCTGGGAGGTCTGTGGGTCTGGAGGCCTGGGCACACACACAGAGCTAGGCTCCAATCAGGGCTCGGGGGCGGGATGGGAGGCGGGAGGGCTGGGATGCGGAAGGGGAGCTGGGATGGGGGTGGAGGGCTGGGGAGGGAAGCAGGCCTGGCCGCGGGTGTTCCTTTCCTTGTCTGGTGGGTGGCGGGGGTCTGGGCCTTACCTGGCTTCTGGCGAGGGGTGAGCCGAGTGGCTCTGTGGGTCTGGAGGCCTGGGCACACACACGGAGCTAGGCTCCAATCAGGGCTCGGGGCGAGATGGGAGGCGGGAGGGCTGGGATGTGGAAGGGGAGCTGGGATGGGGGTTGAGGGCTGGGGAGGGAAGCGTGCCTGGCCGCGGGTGTTCCTTTCCTTGTCTGGTGGGTGGCGGGGGTCTGGGGCCTTACCTGGCTTCTGGCAAGGGGTGAGCCGAGTGGCAGTGACAGGCACGTAAACCCCAAGAGCTAATATGATAGTTTAGAGTCAATGTGCCCACTAAACTGCCATAAGCCACCCATGATTATACAATATAAATATGTTAAGGGGGATTTACTTTTGATCTCACACTTATGACCTGGCTGCACCGTTCAACTGAACACCAGTCCGATGGTTAAAAGGTTCATTTCTCTTAATTTTCACAGTGCCAGCAACCTCACAAAATGCATATACTGCAGCCACCATATGACATGTTCCTTCTGCACTTTAATTGTTAAAAGCCACCCTTTCTGGGAATTTTAAGGCCTCATTCATCGCGCTAGGCTCCAAACTGAGCTGAAAGCTCTTAACTTTTGCAAGTAAAATTGGGTACATTTTTTTGCAAACTGTTGCTGAGAGATAATTGTGCATGCGTACACAGCCTCCCATACTTGTAACTAGACACTAACATGTCATGTCCTTTGCATGTAAATGTTTCTCGTGGCATTGTGACGCGGTAACATAATGGGGGCAGTCAGCTTAGGGTGAAATGAAATAACACATAGTAATTATACATTTACAGCATATATGTATAATTCCTTTAGGATGTCTGAGCTATGGGTATTGGGCATGCTCACATTAAGAACCAGGAATTTTTATTCTAAAACTCTCCAGCCATAGAAAGAAACCTGCTAAAATATATCATAGCCTTTTAATCTCAGATGCAAAACATTGGGCTGGTTGAATGACAACAGGTGGTTATGGTCATGGTTACAAACTTAATAAAGCTAGGGCGAGTGTTGTGCAAAAACTAAATGAACACTAGCCTAGAGTGTTAAAGTATACAACTATTTCAGCACTGACTATAGGGAAACAGGCAGAATGATGCCTTGTGCTAAGGTCCTTTTCATTTGTGAAATAATATTTCTGGCACTGACACTTGTGAGATAGGGCAAATTAGATGGTTGAAATGTGCAAAATGTACTTAACTGTTGGTGGGAAAAATGTGATTTAATGCAGTTTCTGTTGTCTAGGGGATTTGTAGACTTTACAGCAGTGAAGCAAGGATACATTTTTATTTTAAGTGTACCAACTGTGATTAATTTATTAAACATATTGATGCTTTGTACAGCACACTTTGTCAAAAAGATTGACAGTGTGTGTGTGCTTGTGGGTGGTGTAACTTTGCTGTTGAAAGGGATGTCACACCCTTGAGCAGCTGTTTTAGACGTTTTCATGGAATTTAATTGAGGTTTGTTAATTATAAAAATCCTTATGTTTTCTTGACAGGCACTGGCTGTGAATATCCTTGTGTTGGGGTGTGCAATTATCAAGCAGATACTTCTCCTGACACTCTTTGGTAACAGCCCCACAGAGTGATCACATGTTAAGCCTGATTGATGCTAACCCACATCCACAGCACTTGTCTACTCATTTAAGTGCTTTACAGTGGTATCATACAAAACCAACTGTGACAGGTGTCTAATAATAAATTGTAAAATGCATCGTACCCTGTTACTAGAGAACTCTCAGTAAGGGTTGAAATTCTTTCTCTGGTCACACATCAGGGCTTGCACTGAATTAACACGAAGCATAGCTTAAACATCTCCCTTGTTTGGAATGTGAAACATAGCAGAGGCATATGCAACCATTCTCACAACCAGACCAAGGACTTCTAATCTCTCTGATTGCCACATACCTATTCGATTGGCAAGGATACCCAAATTCAATTAAATCAAGATAACAGGCTTCCATGGAAAGCTGCAGAGAGTTCCAATCAATTATCCACACTGCAGGGAATCAACAGGCCCTGGGGCTCTTCCAAAACTCCAAAGTGAGTTACTGGCTGTCATCTAAAAGTCTGCTTTTAAACATTAAGGCCTACAATCACTCACATGCTGTTTTGTTATCATCACCCCCCATCTTGAGGTATTTTTGCAAAAGTGTGACCCCACACTGGAAAGTCCCTATCCATGTGCACCAAAAATACAATGTTGGTTACTTTGCAGAAAGAAAATGGGTTGTACAAAATCTGTTTCACAATCATCACCCCTTCATAGGTTTCTCTTACTAAAAGATAGATTATCGGGTGCACACAGAACAGTTCTCCTGTGTGTTTTTCGGCTGAGCATAGCAAAAAATCCACATGACACATCTGCTGTGTGTTTTCTGGTGGATCAGCAGAAAACACAGCTGACTGGCCGCCTGTGAGCCAGCAAATTCTGGGCATTCCACAGCTGATGCAAGACCCACTGTGCCAAGACCCTGCATCAGCTGTGAGCTTCGTAGATAAACCCACCCCTGATACTTTAGCTGTGTGCCTCTGTTGTAGAACGTGTGCTAGCCGCTTCAGCTGCAGCCATGTGCCCATTTAAAAAGCAAACCAAACATTGTCAAAGGCCCTAGTTTAAGCCCGCTGCGAGGTAAAGGGTGTCTGCTGTTCGCTGTTTTGGCTATTTTGGCTGTTTTTGATGGTTCGATGCTTCGCCCCTCCTGAGGACTAGTGGAGCTAGCTAGGCAGACCTGAATGCTGATTTGTCAGATTTGAAACTTTCCTGATCAGAGCTGATAAACAGAGAGGTGGTAAGTCTTCATTTGCGAGAATCATCTCATTAACCTCATGCCCTACTGACGTACCCCATACTCACATTTCACATACTCCAGGTCATTGAGGGAGTTGTCATACGCTAGTTAAATGGCGAAGTACGCAGAAAGGCGGTACAAAACATGGCATTCTATACCCATGTATCAGACGCCAGAGGCTTTTACCGTCTGGACAGGTGATAGCACCAAGTGAAAATATGGAGTGGGTCGCTGCTTGTTCTTCCAATTCCCGAATTTAAAGTGGCTGCCAGTGCTATGCTACTGACGAAGCCAATACACAGATACAACCAATACTGCCTATCAAGATATCGGAAGAAATCTACATAATACCCCACCTCCTGTTCATTCTTGGGATGATGAGTATGCTTTAAAGACTGACACTGATCAGCAGCTAGGGACTGTCAAAAACCAGTCCATTCACCGTGAGCCCGAAGGAACGAAGGAGGCTGTATGCTCACAAGCGGGAGAACGAAGTAGTAATACACAGTCTATACAGATTGATGCCGTAGTTCACCTCCCAAAAGACCTAGAGCCTAAGCATCAGTCCCTACATGCCCAGACGTGTCTTCCAGAGATACAACAGTGATCAATGCAAACAGAATTAGCAATAGCTGATAATCTCGCGTCATTGCCTCTCCTCAAAAAACAGACCCTTGACCCAGCTATCCCCACTAATTATAGGCCCATTACCACGGTCCCATTCCTCCTGAAAATTATAGACAGAGTAGCCTACCTCCAGATCCAAAGGCCCTAATTGACCTCAAGACACAGATCGACGAGTTGAAGGATAAAGGTAATACAGCTATGCTCCTCCTCCTTGACTTATCGGCAGCCTTCGACCTGGTGGACCATGCAGTGTTAGGTAAGCATCTAGCATCTGCCGCCTATTTTTCAAAGGAAGCTATAGCCTGGGTACAATCCTTCCTAGCCAACCGTACGATGAGAGTGTTCTCCCCTGTAGCTTCAGCGGACCCAATACAAATCACCTGTGGTGTCCCACAAGGTTCATGTGTCTCCCCTACAATGTACAATATCTTCACTAAGCCACTTTTCGACAAACTTGACAGATTGGGGGTGACCTATACTAACTACGCGGATGACACGCAGATCCTCATACCACTATCTGGCAACTTTGTCGAAGACACTGCGCTAGTAAACAAGATCTACCTCCTCATTCAGGCATGGATGGCCTCCCACGGCCTCTGCCTGAATGACGACAAAACAGAGATACTGATCCTAGGCTCCGACTCTAACCTTAAAAAACTTAGCCCTAGCTATACTGCCTTTAACATTGATGGCAACATAATTAAGGTGGTAACAGAGGTAAAAACATTAGGTTTTTACCTTGACTCCACTTTATCTCTTAAGAAACAAGTTAACTCCTTGGCTTCATCCACAGCCTACACCTGCAAATTAATCAGGGCCTGTAGACCCTATCTTTCCAAAACCAACTGTATCACTCTAGCCAACGCTTTAGTAATATCTAAGCTGGACTACTGTAATGCCCTATATGCAGGTGCCAATAAAACTGCCATAAACAAATTGCAAATACTGCAGAATAATGCTCTTAAAGCAGCCATGGACATACCCCGCAGAGTGCATATATCTAATATCAGGAAAGACCATCACTGGCTAAGAATTAGTGACAGAATCCTCCTCCAGACACTATCTCTCACCCACAAAGGACTGAACAACACTGCGCCCCCATATATCTCGGCCAGACTGACCAGAAAATCCTCCAGTCACCATACTAGAGCGTCTAACCATCTCGCACTAGAAATCCCTAGATTCAGACTAACTAAAGCAGGTGGAGCAAGCTTCCCTGTTAGAGCTGCCCGTGTCTGGAACGCTCTCCCTACTGCATTGAGAGTTGATCAACCCTATTCCAGGTTTAGATGCAACGTGAAAAGCTGGCTCTGGACAAAGAACGCCCACTAAACTGTCCCCTGCACCAGGCCCTGCATTATGGCATGGATCCACTATGTTACTCATGAAACCTGTACTATAGACTTACATACCATCTCCTGTGTGTTGTGAAGTACCCACATTTCTTATCTGTACTGTAAATACTGTAATAACTTGTAATGTATCCACTGTATGTACTACTGTATGCAACCAAGCTTCAGTATTCTTGTTACCGCTGCGTCCGGCTACCCTAGGGTTGGGAGCGCATTATCAAATAATAAACTAAACTGAACTATTGGCAGCACAGAGTCATCAACTCATAAAAAAAGATGGACGGGGAACTGTGGACTTTGTTGAGACCCCCAATATGTCTAAAAAATTAAAAAGCTAAACTTGCAAAACTGAAGTGGCTCCAACTGCAAGTGAAACCAAAAGTTAGTGCAAGCACTACTGGGTAAAGACCTGCTATGAAATCTACGAGAACAGCCTGGCTATCTATGGACATTACCAAGATTGAATCTCTGCTATCTGATATTGATAAAAGAAAGGAAGTTTCCGGTAGCATGGTATCTGGGAAAGCAGCTGAACCACTATGCGCGTCAACTCCTGCAGCCATTGTAATGAAGAGACAAAGACTACAACCAGGAATGGATAAGATGATTCCTTTGCTTGAGTCAATTGCAGATGCAACCACAAATCAGTTCCTATACGAAACTAAGAAAATAATTATTCTGACAACTAATAATAGTTTGAAATTGAGCGAGAAACATACGGTCCCAAGTGAACCAGAAGAAACAGGATGAAAATATGAGAGGAATGA
Organism: Ambystoma mexicanum; assembly: GCF_040938575.1. Taxonomy (NCBI): domain Eukaryota; kingdom Metazoa; phylum Chordata; class Amphibia; order Caudata; family Ambystomatidae; genus Ambystoma; species Ambystoma mexicanum. The sequence continues at coordinate 466,798,825 of NC_090921.1, forward strand.
AGAGGATGCTGAATGCCATCAACAAAGGATCCCTACAACGATGTTGGACCTCCAAAACATGTTAACATCAATTATATCTCACTCGATGATCCCACTCAAGAAACTACATGAAACAAACAACACTATTATAAAGGACCAAGCAACCCTCCTGGCAATGATTCACTCCAAACAAGTATTTATAGAAAACTTTATTTTGAACATAGAGAAGCGTCTCGATCAAGAAGCTGAATTATCTCGTATCTGGCAAGGAAGACTTTTTGAGATAGCTCGACAAGAAAGATCTGAGAACCAACAACTGACAGCAGAAATGATTGCATGGCTAAAAGTACTACCAGCCAATCAACAAGTCCTATCAACGCATAGGAAACCACCACAGGATGAAATTAATCTGAAACCAAAAGATAGTGTGGCCACAACAGAATGTAATCAAGCAGCACTGTTACACACCAATACCACGGATGTGAGATCTACAGTGATACCTATTCTGCTCCCACCTCAGCCATCGAACATCTGCGGATTTGGAGAAACCAGCAGTGAATGCTTTTCAAATATTCTTGAAAAAAGGAAAAGAGACAGGGATAATTAAAGAACAATCCAAAAGGGCAAAAAGTGTATCAAACAAACAGGCTCGAGGGCATTTCTGCGGAATATAACAGTACCATCACAGTCGATACCAGCTATTGATCCAGTGATTCATAAGAGAGTAACCATGAGCGCAAAAGATAATAACTCTAGTAGCAGAACCCAACTAACCATCTGTAAGAATCCTGTTCAAAGCGATAATTCTAAAAGAGATCCTCAAATTGAAGATTTGCTAGAACTATCGACTTAGATCAATTCATCTGAATCAAGTGACTCAGCGATGCAATCAATCCAAAACGAAACAAATTTCATCATTATTGATGAATGTCTAAGAGAGGATGAAGAGGCCTTAATTCTTTTGGAACTCTGATGTGATGAGATTTCCGATGCATCCCTAGATTGCTCCTCCGGAACCGTACTGTCGCTTAAGACAGTATCTGAAACAGAACAGTCTGTAGCGGAGGACGAGAGAATTGCATAAATTGGATCACCTGATCCACGAAACAATATGCACGTGAGAGATCATTCCGCCAGAGAACTCAATGAAACACTCAATGATCTAAAGCTTCCGACGTGTGTTGATCCAAGGACTCACAAACCTAATTTTGCTATAAGGGTAGTAAGACTCCCTGGACATGGAAGGGACTTTGAGAAAGATCTGCTAATTCTGAATCTTACAGACGTATTGCTACTGCTGAAGGCCATTCCTCAGTTAAATGACATTGGCCCTCATTACGACCCTGGCGGATTTTTTCCGCCATCGACGGACTTTCCGGCCATGGCGCAAAGTCCCTTTACGCCATGGCGGATGGCGGACTTACCGCCCCATTCCGAGGTCGGCGGGGCGGTAAGTCCCCATTGACCCATTTACCCTTCCCCATTCCCATTTCGGCCCCATAGGGCTCAATGGGAGTGGGGAAGGAGTTAATTACGCCACCGTAAAATACGGTGGCGTAATTAACACCAAGGTCCCAGAGCGCCATGGATTTTTCCGCCCGCAAAAAGCGGGCGGAAAAATGACCATGGCGCTCCAGGAACTCGTAGTTGGCGGTAAGGGGTCCGCGCAGCTAACGCTGGCGCAGACCCCTTAGCGCCAGGGTCGTAATGAGGCCCATTGAGTCAGCGGATATAAAGTTGGTGATTTTCGATGTTGTCATGATGCCTACCTCTAAGGAGCCAGGTCCGACCCAGCAACCCCAGAGGCAGGCATCATTCCCCCCAGGGAAGTGCCAACGGGCCCAAGCTTGGGCCCTTTGGACACAGTCCTGGCGCCTTAGGCACCAGGCTCATGTTGGACCCCTGTCCTGGCGCCTTAGGCGCCAGGCTCATAAAGCTAGACATGTGTTCAAGTGTTTTAATGTGCACTTACGTGATGCAGACCATGCTGCTACATCCAGGCCCTCTTGAGGCCTGAATGGAACTACATTACCTGTGGGACTACTTTCCACCTGGGTGTGGTCGGGGAAGGACACATACCTGACCGGTGGAAGGATACATACCTGGAACTTCTTCCAAAGCTATTTAAACCACGCCCGATCAGCAACTCACGCTTCGCGTTGTTCTGCTCCTCGCAGCTGGACGCTCACCGTGTCAGCTCCTGCATCTGGACTTCAGCCACGCCTGTCAGCATCCTGGGTTACCTGCAAAGGGAGATAAGAGAGAATTGGAGAGAAAGAAGACCTTACCTGCTAAAGCTGTATCACGGAGACATCACACCGACGATCCTGAAAGGGAAGACATCATTTTTAAAAGCATTTCGCTTCGATCGCTGCAGCGCTGCATTTCACTCACCTTTCCTGGGCACCTCCATCTTCAGCAGCGATCATCCGGATCCGCAGCCTCTTCCCAGAGCCTAGAGAGAAAAAGACAAGAACACAAGGTGAGAGAAGGAAGGGAATAGGAAAAGCTCAGTTTCCTTCTAAGACTTACCTGTTGGGTCATTCCCATTTCATTTCGGGTCCTGCCGCTTCCTGGCATTCCGGACCCCGGCCCCTTTGGGGAAAAAAGACAAAGACATTGAATGAGCGAATGCAAAGACATTACCCAAACGCTCATCCAGAACTTACCTGTCATTTATTGGAACTGCACGTTTCAGTTCGGGTCGGCGCCATATCTCCGGCATTCCGAACCCCGCCCCCTAAGGGGAAAAAGACATAAGCGTTAGCGCTTGCTGCAATAAGACAATGAACATTATTATTAAGCTTGAACTTTTGAACTTGCAACAGAACTCTTACAGCGCCTTACCTGAATATTCAAGCTTATTTGAACTCCCATCAAACCTCAATCCAGTGAAGTAACTGGGTTTCAACGCGCCCCTGCATCAGAAGCAGGATGGAGAACTCATCCTTCCAGACCCTAAGGTGAGACTTCACGGGGAATCGTGGAAGGGTATCGTGGAGGGTTGGAAGGGAGTGGGAGGCTTGAGCATTATTCCGTCTGTAGGTAATACTCCCTTTTCACGCACAAGGGTATATTCCTGCGAGCCAGAGAAGCCAGAGTAGAGGGGCCCTACCTGTCCATCTTCAGAGTCCTGCGCTTCACCATTGAAGAAGCATCAGCACTCAAAGCCAGACCTGCGCCTCCGTCGGAATCAGGTGAGCGTGACAGAACGCGAAGCCTACCCACAATTTCCCACCCGGGCGCTATGGAGACTTCCGAGACAGATCAGCTGGCCCAGCTTTTGGGGGAATTACGGGCAGAAGTGCACTCAGCCCGCCAGGAGACTAACGCTCTCAAAAGAGAACTGATCCTATCCAAGGAAAGAACAGATGACCTGGCCAAAAGGTTATTGCAGGCCCAGGCAGGGCACACTCCTTTACCTAATTCCGGAGGTACTTCCACATCAATGGGTTTGAATAACCCGGTACAAATCAATCTACCTGGACACATGCCTTTGGCCGCGCCTGAACGTTTTGCTGGGGATCCCAAGAAATATGCCGTCTTTATGAACCAATGTCGTTTACACTTTCTATGCAGACCAGGGGCCTTCCCTAACGACCAGACCAAGGTAGCCTTTATACTATCTTACCTCAGTGGCAGTGCTGCCGATTGGTCTATTCCATTGGTAAATCAGGATGATCCCATTCTCCAGAATTTTCAGGGTTTCCAGGCCAGCATGGAAAGATTGTTTGCTCGACACTCTCAATGACAGGCCCTTGATAACAAACTGCTATCCTTACGACAAGGTAATCAGGATCTCCTGTCCTACGTTGCCACCTTTAATAGACTGGTTGTGGAAACTGGATGGCCAGAAAACAAAAGGATCACATTGTTTCATCGAGGCCTGCACGGAGAGCTTAAGGATGTTCTAGCTCAGATAGTAGATCCACCCCAGGTCTGCGCAGACTACATAGACTTGGTGGTTCAACTTAATCACAGACTTCAAAATAGAAAAGCAGATCGGTTCAAGTACGAAACCCGAGTACCGATCAAAACCCACGTCAACTTCAAGAGTACCGACGTATCCGAACCTATGCAAATCGGCGGTGTTAAAGGACCATTAACGTAGAAGGAACGAGAGAGAAGGCGGCAAATGCAACTTTGTCTGTATTGCGGGACTTCCGGTCACTTTCTTCGAAATTGTCCGGTTAAACCACCTCAGAAGGTGGTTGGAGCCACTGATAACGATTTATTGACACCTGATTCGGGAAACGACCTAGCCCGACAAGCGTAGGGGTCCGCTTGCCGAGCTTGAAAACAGACTCTTTGACCTCGCATTTTGTCATGCCAATGGTGCTCGTGGACCCAAAACAGCCTCAGCAGTTGCATGCTATAAAAGCATACATCGACAGTGGAGCTATTGGAAATTACATAGACCGTGAATTGGCTTCCAGGATTAAGCTCCCTCTCCGCCCGAAAGTAACCCAAGATGTCATTACTACAGTAGATGGAACCGAAATAGCCTCAGGGCCTGTAACGCATTCCACTGTGAAATGGACATCGGCAAGCAATCGTGTTTGATGTGATCAAGGCCCCACAATTTCAAGTAATTCTTGGAATTCCTTGGTTAGAAACACATAATCCCAGAATTGACTGGCGAGCAAAGAAGATACGTTTTCCTGATTGTGAACCAACTTGTTATCCAAGAAATCCAGTTATAGGTCTAGCCTCAGCAACTTCCACCCCTGTACAGCTACCGTCAGAATACCAAGAATTCCAAGACGTTTTCCAGAAGGAACAGGCTAACACGTTACCTCCCCATCGGTCTTATGATTGCCAAATCGATCTGGTACCCAATGCTCAACTACCTTGTAGTAGGATTTATGCTCTTACGGAACCTGAGAACCTGCATTTGCGTCAGTATTTAGATCAGTACCTAGCCAATGGTTTTATTCACCCGTCCAAGTCTCCTGTCTCCTCAGCTCTGTTCTTCGTGCCGAAAAAAGAGGGCGACCTTAGAACATGTATAGACTATCGCGCCCTAAATCAAATAACGATTAAGAATCGTTATCCTCTGCCCCTGATCCCTGAACTTATCGACCAGGTGAAAGACGCTTGTGTGTACACCAAGTTAGATCTCCGAGGAGCTTATCACCTGGTGCGTATAAAAGAAGGCGACGAATGGAAGACTGCATTCCGCACCAAATTTGGGCTCTTCGAATATCAGGTGATGCCCTTCGGTTTGTGCAATGCACCTGCCGCCTTTCAGTACTTTATGAATGATGTTCTTCGGGAACTTATCGATGTCTGTGTCATTGTTTATATTGATGACATCCTGGTGTACTCTTCTTCAGAATCCGATCACAGAAAACATGTTAGGGCAGTTCTTGAGAAATTGCGCCAGCACAGACTATTTGCAAAGCTCGAAAAATGCGTTTTTCATACCACAGAAGTTGAGTTTCTCGGATTCATCCTGACACCTCAAGGAGTCCGAATGGACTCGCGAAAGGTGGACGCCATCCTCAAATGGCCATCTCCTAGCTCGGTGAAGGGAGTTCAGAGCATGCTCAGCTTCGCCAATTTCTATCGAAGATTCATCCCGGAATTTTCCCGAACAGTCCAACCCATCACAGCTCTCCTAAAGAAAAACAAACGCTTTGAATGGACTCTTGAGGCCGAACAAGCCTTTCAGGACCTGAAAACCAAATTCACCTCTGCACCTGTATTGAAGCACCCGCACCCAGATCTCCCTTACATTGTGGAAACCGACGCATCCAGTTCGGCCATGGGAGCTGTCCTGTCGCAAAGAGACCCAGAAACTAACCAACTACACCCTGTGACCTTTTGGTCCAGGAAATGTTCTCCTCCTGAAATCAACTACGCAATTACCGACAAAGAGTTACTGGCTATTAAATCTGCTTTCAAGGCTTGGCGTCACTACCTTCTCGGGGCAAGACACACCATCACCGTAATTACGGACCACAGAAATTTACAGTATTTAAAGACGGCCAAAGCTCAATCTTCACGACAACTCCGATGGGCTCTATTCTTTGCGGAATTTGATTTTGTAATTACCTATTGCCCTGGCTGCAAGAATGGTAAAGCGGACGCCTAATCCCGGATTGGCATGGAAGAACCCAATTCGAGTTTAGAACCTGTGCCAATCATACCTGAACAAAGAATCTTAGGCCTAACTTCATTGCAAACTATTGAGGACATCCAAACGCAAGTAAAACAACTTCTGGACTCTTCAGCCTTACTGGAATGGAGTCAAAAGGGGCCTCATTACACCGTTAAGGATGATTTACCCTACTTCCAGGAGCGGTTGTTTCTGCCAAGTAAAGAATTGCAAGAACTTGTTATTGCCCATCATCATGAATCATTAATGGAAGGACACCCCGGTATCGCGAAAACGGAGGAAAAAATCAAACGCCACTTCTGGTGGCCTTCTTGGAGAAAAGACATAAAGTCTTTTGTATTGTCTTGCGGAATTTGCGCCCAAAACAAGGGTCAAAAGAAAAGGCCAGCCGGCCTACTTCAACCCTTGGATATTCCACCGGCACCATGGCACACCTTGTCAATGGAATTTATAACTGACCTGCCTCCTTGTGCTGGTTACAACACTATTCTTGTAATTGTGGATCTATTCTCCAAAATGGCCCACTTTATCCCTTTAAAAGGTTTGCCTTCAGCTTCCACCTTGGCCAAGGAATTTCTGGAGAATATAGTTCGCATACATGGTTTCCCTTCCATATTAGTCTTGGATCGTGGAAGTCAATTTATCTCCCATTTTTGGAAGAAGTGTTGCCAACTAGCACAAATAGATGTGCGGTTATCCACCAGCCACCATCCCCAGACCGACGGACAAACCGAGAGAACCAATCAGACTCTCGAGCAATATCTTCGGTGCATGTTACACCAATCCGAGTTAAATTGGAAAGACATCCTTTGGATCGCAGAATATGCGTACAACAATTCAGTGCATTCTGGAACCGGACAAACTCCTTTTTATACTTTGTATGGTCACCATCCTCGGACCTCTGACCTAGATCCACCTCTGACCCTGGAAATGCCCGCAGTAAATCATCTGCATTCCACAATAACCCGAGCCTTCAAAGAAGCTGCAACTCATTTACAGCAAGCCAAGAAAAAGTATAAAGAAAACGCTGATTTGCACCGAAGTAAAACTCCTCCTTACCAAGTAGGAGACCAGGTATGGCTAGCAACGAAACATTTACCCCTTAAGGGCCCGCGAACCTTCAATCCCAGATTCATAGGACCTTATCCCATCAAGGCTATAATCAATCCCGTGGCCTTTAAACTAGATTTACCGTCCAACATGCAAATTCATCCAGTTTTTCATGCATCACTTTTGAAGCCAGTACAACCTGGGACCCGACTGTCCAAGCCTCCAGACCCAGTTCAAATTGAAGGGGAATTAGAATTCGAAGGTAAAGACATTTTAGACTCCAAGGTGTTAAAGTCAAAACTCTTCTATCTAGTTGACTGGAAGGGATATGGACCTCAGGAGAGATCGTGGGAGCGTAGTAACCATGTTCACGCACCTTGATTAATACAAAGGTTCCACCGGAGATTTCCGAACAAGCCAAAACCCCCGGAGGGAACAACCTTGGGAGGGGCCTTGAGGGGGGTACTGTCATGATGCCTACCTCTAAGGAGCCAGGTCCGACCCAGCAACCCCAGAGGCAGGCATCGTTCCCCCCAGGGAAGTGCCAGTGGGCCCAAGCTGGGGCCCTTTGGACACAGTCCTGGCGCCTTAAACGCCAGGCTCATGTTGGACCCCTGTCCTGGCGCCTTAGGCGCCAGGCTCATAAAGCTAGACATGTATTCAAGTGTTTTAATGTGCACTTACCTGATGCAGACCATGCTGCTACATCCAGGCCCTCTTGAGGCCTGAATGGAACTACTTTACCTGTGGGACTACTTTCCACCTGGGTGTGGTCGGGGAAGGACACATATCTGACCGGTGGAAGGATACATACCTGGAACTTCTTCCAAAGCTATTTAAACCACGCCCGATCAGCAACTCACGCTTCGCGTTGTTCTGCTCCTCGCAGCTGGACGCTCACCGTGTCAGCTCCTGCATCTGGACTTCAGCCACGCCTGTCAGCATCCTGGGTTACCTGCAAAGGGAGATAAGAGAGAATTGGGGAGAAAAAAGACCTTACCTGCTAAAGCTGTATCACGGAGACATCACACCGACGATCCTGAAAGGGAAGACATCATTTTTAAAAGCATTTCGCTTCGATCGCTGCAGCGCTGCATTTCACTCACCTTTCCTGGGCACCTCCATCTTCAGCAGCGATCATCCGGATCCGCAGCCTCTTCCCAGAGCCTAGAGAGAAAAAGACAAGAACACAAGGTGAGAGAAGGAAGGGAATAGGAAAAGCTCAGTTTCCTTCTAAGACTTACCTGTTGGGTCATTCCCATTTCATTTCGGGTCCTGCCGCTTCCTGGCATTCCGGACCCCGGCCCCTATGGGGAAAAAAGACAAAGGCCCTCATTACGACCCTGGCGGAAAGTGACTGACCGGACCGCCACAGCGTAAATAGCGTTTCCGCCTTTGCACGATGGAGCAAAGTGCGGCTCATTCCGACCCATCGGGCACGAGCACCACGCCATGGCGGAAGTGCAAAGTCCGCGATGGCGGAAATGACCCCAAAACGGCCCACACCGCCGCCGTACGGCGCCCTAGGTGCCATACCGCCACCCATCTTAGCGGACACCGCAGTGAGCGCCAACCGGAAAGTACGGTGACCGTAAATATACGGAAACGGAAGTAAAAGCATGGTCCCAGAACGGGAAACATCACGCCGTACACCTATAAAACCACAAAATCCACACAACCATTAAAAATACTACCCTGAGACACATCCCAACCCGTCATCCACCCTAGTGAAACCAAGAAAAATGGGAAAAGTAGCGAAGAAAGCGTGCGACCGCAAGCGGCAGGTCCACTTCTCCCGTGAGGAACTCACCGTGCTCACAGAGACCCTCCAGAAGAATGCTGCTGTCATCTTCTCCACGCAAATGACCAGGACGGCACTTGCGAACAAGAAGGCCATATGGGCCCTGGTGGCACAGCGGGTAAGTGCGGTGGGGACCGCACCCCGCAACCCACAGCAATGCAGAAAGCGATGGGACGACCTGCGGATACGCGTCCGTAGCATACTTTCTGCCAACCGCAACATTGCCACAGCCACCGGGGGAGGATCGGAATCACCCATCAAGTTGACCCCCTGGGAAGAAATCTGTGCCTCCACCATAGGAATGGAGAGCATAGAGGGAGTCGGAGGGATGGAGAAAGGAGTGCAGACATCCGAAGAATCAGGTAGGTGGCCCAAATAAAACAATGCCAAAACCACAATGTCCAATCATGTGAAGTACCACGTGCCCACATAGTGCAACAGTAACACATGTCCAGGAGAACGTCCACATACATAGGCCTGATAGCACACTTCAAAACTCACATCAAATACATAAATAATTAAAAATCCTAAAAACACCCTCTACACGTGCAGCAGGCACACCCTAACTGCAGGCTGCCAAACAACTGCACCCTCACTCCACACACAAATGAAACCACCTCCAAGGCCCCGCCCAAATCACCCTCAGGTACCACCCCAATGCATGTGATACATTGCCATTCCAATTCCCACAGACCCATTAATAACGCTCGCCCTCCTTTACTCCACCACAGGGTCCGATCCAAACGACGAGCTCCAGGACACCCCTACCAGCACACCTGCAAAGAGGGCCAAGACCAACGGCCAAAGACCCTCCACCTCAGCTTCACGCATCAAGACACGGCAGCAGCACAAATCAAGTGGCAGCACAGAGGAGGGAACTCCAACAGGCACCCCAGAAGCCAGCATCCCCACAACACCACCACCACAGGTCCCCCCAATGGATGCCACAGTAGGCACTGCTTCTGGTGGCAGCAGCACCATAGGTGACACTGCATTAATGGCAGCATGCTCCGACACAGAAAACGGGGATGTCGAAGTCAGATCCATCCATGACATGTCCCAATCCCCCTGTCTGTTCCATCCCGTACACCATGAGGATACCACGCAGGGGCACCCACAAGACAACGACTGGCCATCCCCCACAAGCCCTGTGGCAGGGCAACATGAGGCGAACAGCCACTCTGTGACACCACCGCAAATGGCCATGGCCCAGCAGAGGCAACAGTCCCTCGACCAGTTAATCGTGCAACAGCAGCAACTGGCCACGCTCCTCAAGGACCATGCCGATGAATGTGGGGGCACTAATGCAGACATAGAAACATCAACTGAGACACTTAGGGCAGAAATGGAGAGAAGTACAGAGACACTAAGGGCACAAATGGAGAGTAGCACCGAGAGCCTGAGAGTCCAAATGGAGAGTAGCACCGAGAGCCTGAGAGTACAAATGGAGAGAAGCACCGAGAGCCTGAGGGGGGAACTGCATGCGACGTCCAAAGACGTATGTGCCGAACTTGCCGCAGTGCGCCGTGTGCTCACTGAGCTCTCACAAACCCTTAGGGACATGCATGGACGTGAGCAGGCAGAGACATCATCCGTTGCAAGTTCCGTCCAGGGCAGCCCCCAACGTAGATCTGGGAGGAACCTGCGCTCCACAGGCAGGGGTGCCCCTGATACCCGCAGAGGGGGCTTGCAATAGCGACTGCCCACTGACAATGAGCATCTTTGGACACTGGTGTTCGGGGGGGAGGTAGGAGGGTGGAGGGGGTGTGTTGGGCTCACTTGGGTGGCGGGTCGATAGGGTGTTTAACATGATATCACATATGCCATAAACAATGCACGATCAACCAATGAGATGTGTGGACATTGATCTTTGTGTACGAGGCCATTATAGGCGTACAGTCCATATTGTGCATGTACCAGACACACACAGTGCCACGAGTCCCGTGTCCATGTATCAGCCACCAGGCGTGAGTGCTAGAAGCATGCATCTATGAGATGCTGACGAATGTCACGGCCCTCCTGTGCCTCGCAGACTCCTTGAGGTGCTGCCACATCCCCACCCTCATCATGGCCATCTTCAGGTGCTTGCAGTTCTGCGTCAGGGGGCATGGGCACATTTCTACGTACGCACATGTTGTGTAGCATGACACATGCCATCACCATCTTTGCAACCTTCACATGGCGGTACAGGAGTGCCCCGCCAGACCTGCTGAGGCATCGGAAACGAGTCTTCAGTAGGCCGAATGCCTGTTCTATGACTACACGGGTACGTGAGTGGGCATGGTTGTAGTCCTCCTCATGCTGGTCCCGTGGGTTCCGGACTGGTGTGAGGAGCCATCTCTTCAGTGGATATCCGGCATCACCTGTATGTGGACGATAAACGAATTATGTGGAATGCCATTGCTACGTACGCACCCCCCCCTTCCTGCCAGGTCATTGCCGCATCACATACCCCACATCATCATACATGAAATGAGACTCACCGAGTAGCCAGGATCTGTTCCCTGCGTGTCACTCCATGTAGCGTGGTATTGTAGAGTTCCTCAAGACCATAGAATCATGGGTTGATCCAGGGAATCGGGCACAACAATGTGTAATGATCCTGTTGGAGTCACACACCATTTGTACATTCAGAGAATGAAATTGTTTTCGGTTGCGGTACTGGGCCTCCATGGCATGTGGGACGACCAATTCCACATGGGTGCAGTCGATGGCACCAATGCAACCCAGTATGCCGGCAAGTGCATGGAATCCCACTTTTGTGTTGGTAATTTCCTGCTCCGAGCGTGGTAGAGAGATGTAGTCGTCTGCGTGCTGCAGGAGGGCATCGAGCACTTGCAATAGTGTCCGTGAGAACAGTGGCTGTGAAATGCCATGCAACTGTCCGACTGTGTGCTGGTAGGTGCCTGTGGCCAGGAAGTGGAGTACAGACACCACCTTCAGTAGGGGTGGGATGGCGGTTGGGCTATCTATCATGCTGACAAGGTCAGCCTGTGTCATGTCCACAATGGCGGTTATGGTGTCCCGGTCCAAACGGTAGAGGGTGTGGATCTGCTCATCAGTGAGGTTGAACGGATGTGCTCGGAGGCGTGGGATTGCGGGCTGCCTGCGTGGTGGTAGTGGCTGTGCTGGCGGCCCTTGCTGGCCCTGCCTTGCCCATCTCCTCCTCCTGCGTCTCCTCCGTGCGGCCGGTTGTAGTTGGTGTTCGTCTTCTTCTTGAAGTTGGAGTACTTGCAGTGCTATCAGGTCCCCCAGGGCCAACATAGCTAGTCCTGCCGGTAGCATTTCGGAGTGGGTGTGGTTGTGGGAGGAGACTGGGTGTGCAATTTATGTGTTTTCAGGCTGTATGGCCTCCACCTGTGGTGATTCATTCCACCTGTGCAAGCTGCTCTCCCCTTTGGGCGAGCACGTCCCGCACACAACGCTGCAATTCGACGAATGGCATCTTGCTATTACAATCATGTATTTGTACCCGATGGCAGTGTAACATTGGTTGATTTGTTCATTCGGCTATGGTCCCATTGTTTCACATACTATCTTTTCAGTCGCGAACAGACTTGTGAAGGGTCAGTGGAACGTAGTACTCGAGTAACGGTGGACCCTCATGCATCACTGTACCGAGGTTCAACGACGGGCGGGGCGTCCCATTTGTGAGTGAAGGCAGTTGCCATTTTCACACACAGCCGCACTAGATGGATTAATTTGTGATTTCAAGCGGCCACAGATGCCTTTTCGACGTGATGTTGCAAATGAGGAATTCGAAGGGCGGCGCTTTCGGTTTTCAGCTAGCGGCGAGGAGATGCCCACAGGTCTGACTGCAAATATAACGTTCTATTGTTCAATGTCCTTGGGACAGGGGCCATGGCGAGGATGCAATGATTGATATGAATAGTTTGGGATGCGCAATAGCGAAGTGGACGATGAGGCCGGACGTTCCCAAATACATGTTACTTCACAACACTGGAATTACGGGCTGGGGCACAGTGGATTTTGCAGGCTGCATAACGCACAGACTCAATGGAAATTTCACATGTTATGTGAGTATGGAAACAGGCGTTTTCATTACGGGATGAGGGAATGATGAATGGATGCATGGACAGATGATTTGATACAGAGTTTGCCATGTACAGGGCTTCTTGGAATCTGTCCGCCTCCCCTGCGCTATGTGATGCAGGGCTGCCATAGTGGGACCATCGTCTATCTGGCCTTGTTGAGCCCTCCCTGTCTCGACGCGCCTTCAGACACTTGTGTCTATGCACGTTACCAATCCCATCTGATGGATTCTGTTTTAACAGACGCATGCACAGGTACACTCGTTTGTGATGGTGTTTTCACCTCGATATAGATAGTTATGATTCGCAAGTGGTTTTTGGGTGGTGATGATCCTTTGGAGTGGGCTAGCATGCATATGGCTGTGGATTTGGTGTGATCATTGAAGTGAGTAATTCAAATGTATTTCTGATGGCCATACTATTCTTTTTCATTTCATTTGGTTGACAGGTATCTCCTCCCCTTTTGCCACTGCCATCTGTATGCCACTCCTGCAGATGGATTTTACTCCCGACACCTGCTGCTTCGTGTTAATCAGTGGAGCAGCATTACGATCTTATGGGACGATCGCCAATGGGCCACATGCCCTTACGCAGTACTAGTGGCTAGGAGCAACATTTCGGCCTTTCAGATGGACTAGTGCCTCCCTATTGGGACGGCCCTGCGGTTGTAGGCGCTTCCATGTTGCCTTTTCGTACGAGAATGTAGCCCCTGTGTACCATGAAGGAACAGGGCGTCACACAAGAAGTAGCTGGTCATTTATTGCGGATGCAGCCCACAATGGTGAAATGTGTTTTGGAGTTCATGGCCTAATGGCTGTATGGGCTTGGTGAATTTGTTGTGCATTAAATTTCTATTCTGATATGGACCGTGTAGCGTTCTTCTTTGCAAGTGATGTGGCATATTCCTATTTGGGGAGCGATGTATTGTGAGGAGATCTGCATTGGGTTCCAGCTTCGGAGTATAGTTGCGTGGTACTGTGCTGGGCGCGTTTGCCTACGAAGCCCAGTGAGGTCAGGGATAAGGGCTGCCAATATGACTGTTTTAATGATGTCATGCTCAGGGGCGGGGGATTAGCTTTTGTGTAACAGATGCCGGTCAGCCAGGTGGATTGGTGGAATGATGTGATTTTCGGAATATTGCTGGTCACAGGTGCCTGTGTTTGCGTGCGTTTCTTGGTGGGAGACTGAGGTCATGTCCATTGGAATAGCTTCTGTATTCGTGCCATCTGTGCCCTGCAGCTCCCATTGGCCCCTCTTGAGATTCATTTGTTCGTTGGCAGGCATGGATGACTAGTACATTTCACTGGTTGCATTGTGTGACTTCATTGCACCTACGGGGAGTTGTACAATGTGGCCAGGGAGCGGTGTACAGGCACTCAGTGGGGCCGTTTACGGTTGGTTCGCAATGCCGTACTTCTCACCATGGCGGAATGGTACTTTCCGCCGTGCTTGATGGCGTTAGGTGCATGTCCGCTAGGGTCAGAATTCGCATACCGTTGCGCCATGGTGGTAATTACGGTTTGGCATGGCGCGCGCGCGTGTACTTGGTGCAGTTAGCGTTGGCGTTCACTACGGTGTCGCTAATGGCATCGTACTTTGCGGTGACGGGTCATAATCACACCGAGCGCTATTCGATGGCGGTATTGCATTTCCGCCATCGTTTTTCGATTTCCGCCAGGGTCGTAATGAGGCCCAAAGACATTGAATGAGCGAATGCAAAGACATTACCCGAACGCTCATCCAGAACTTACCTGTCATTTATTGGAACTGCACGTTTCACTTCGGGTCGGCGCCATATCTCCGGCATTCCGAACCCCGCCCCCTAAGGGGAAAAAGACATAAGCATTAGCGCTTGCTGCAATAAGACAATGAACATTATTATTAAGCTTGAACTTTTGAACTTTCAACAGAACTCTTACAGCGCCTTACCTGAATATTCAAGCTTATTTGAACTCCCATCAAACCTCAATCCAGTGAAGTAACTGGGTTTCAACGCGCCCCTGCATCAGAAGCAGGATGGAGAACTCATCCTTCCAGACCCTAAGGTGAGACTTCACGGGGAATCGTGGAAGGGTATCCTGGAGGGTTGGAAGGGAGTGGGAGGCTTGAGCATTATTCCGTCTGTAGGTAATACTCCCTTTTCACGCACAGGGGTATATTCCTGCGAGCCAGAGAAGCCAGAGTAGAGGGGCCCTACCTGTCCATCTTCAGAGTCCTGCTCTTCACCATTGAAGAAGCATCAGCACTCGAAGCCAGACCTGCGCCTCCGTGGGAATCAGGTGAGCGTGACAGATGTAGACAATCAATTGGATAATGTATGAATCGAACTCTGGGAGATGTCAATGATGAACAGGATATTAGCATTCCATGCTGCAAAGGATATATGACCCGCCTGAATCCGGCTATACAAAAACCTTAGGCCATCCATCAGCAGGGTTGCTCACCTTGATCAAAATCGATTGGGAATGGTCTTTGGTTGAAGCAGTGAATCTCAATTCATGGATTCAGTATACCATCTTAAAGATTCAGGGTGATGTGAGTTACGAGAGTATACACAAGAATAGAAATGTCCTGCAAGACACATGTTTATCGTGAACATCTTCTGGAATCCGGCTGCAATCAATGATGAGACTTTCCTAGATGCCGTATTTCTAACAATAGACACACTAGGAGATAAATATCCAAACTTGGAGATGATTGCCTGTGGAGATATGAATATCCACTTACTTGATAATAAAGGCCAAAGAAAAGACTATCGCAATGTGCACAGAGATGGTTGACAGAAACATCTTGCCGAAATTTGATATTATGTAATGAGACCAGTGGTAACAGATCCATATTGTTGCCGACATGGAACCGTGGGAATTCAGGGGCAACCATTAACTACATCTTTACATCATTGCACCTTCATCAGTCAATAATGAAAATTGAGATTATCCCATCCCAGGCAAGCGACCACAATATGGTGACAATTGAAGGCATAAATCTGTCCCGTCAAAAGAAGAGAGACCCAGCAATACAACTGGAAGTCAATCAAAAACTCTCAAAACTAAGAATAAGCACGACTCAAACAAGTACACTTCCAAAGTTGTTTGAGAAAGCAGTCCTAGATGATGCTACAAAATTGAACTATGATTGGATTTTGGTGCCTTTTCAGAAGCCATGTTCTTTTCTAAGCGTGTCTTCTCACAAACATCAGTATAACCCGGAACTAGCTGACAAAAAGAAGATTTTAAGGAAAACCATACGGACACTAAAAAAATTGACAACCCTGAAAATTTCTCAAAAATTAAGAAAGCCAAACAAACCTCTAACAATTGGAAGAAATCCCACATAATGGCGATGGAACAAAATGATGCTGAATTGATGCTGGCCACATTCACAAATTGGAACCTAAGAGATCTGTGGTCCCTGTTGAATAATAACGCTCAATACAAACAGCAGCTGGTCTCAAACGTTTCAGAAGAGGAATGGATGGCTCATTTCGCTACCCTATATAAAGAACAACGATGGGATGATCAGCAGCAGAATTCCTTACAAAAATGGAATCTTGAATGGAGAATTGAAGATATAAGCAAAACGATACAGCACCTGAAAGGGTCACGAGCCCCCGGACCAGACGGCCTGTCCAATGCAGCTTTAAAACAAGAGCCTGTAGCCTGGGAAAATATGATGGTGCAAATCTTGAAGTTGATTAACAAACTACATCAGATCCCGGCATCATGGAATAAAGCGACCCTGATTCCTATATTTAAACAAGGCGCACGTGAGGATGCAGCCAATTATTCCTTTTGGACCCCTTGGGCAAGGTATTTGCGTGATTCCTACTGAAGAAATTAAAGGCTTGGGCCAAAGAAACAAACCGTCTGGCAATACGACAGACTGGTTTTACTGTGAATGTAGGCACTAACATCAATCTTTTGGCATTAAATCTTATCAAACATGAAGCTTTGGCAACAAAGACAGTGGTCCGTGCAATTTTCATCGATCTCCTAATGGCATTTGATTCCATAAATAGGCAGAAATTATGGTCCAAATTGTCAGCGTGGAAGTGTCCGGCAGATATAATAGAACCCATCAAGCTTCTGTATACAAATACATCAGTATTAGTCAGATTGTCAAAAATGGGGTGAAATCTGCAGCAATCAAACCATGGAATGGCCTGCAACAGGGCTGCCCATTAGCAGCCACATTATATAGCCTCTTTACAGGGGACCTCGAGGTAAACATCAATGATCCCGCTCTCAACCCCTCTAAAATCAACTCGATCCCAACACTGATCTTAATCTACGCAGATGACATTATATAGATGGACAAAACAAGTTCCGGTCTGAAAGTTAGCCTTTGAAGAATGGAGGACTATATGACCTCCAATGGCTTAAAAGTCAAACAAGGAAAACAAAATATATGTCTCTGACAAAGCAGCAGCCAAGGAACAAAAAGCAATGCAAATTCATGATTGATGACAAAATAGTCGAAGAATTTTTCACTTTTAAATACTTAGGAGTCCTAATCAATCAGTCTAAAAACGAGAGGGAATGGGCGTCCGATATCGAAGGAAAAAACACAGTCGCTAGCCTGGCAAGGTTGTCTACATTTAAGAACATTTGGCAAATTTTCTATGAAACCAATTATCAACTATTGGGGGCGAAGGGATGTTGGTTGCAAACAGTATAAATTGGCAAAAATTAGAAGAGATATTTTGGAGAAAAATACTGCGGCTGCCAAAGAACTTTCTGATGCCGCGAATAAGGCATGAAATCGCAACCCAATCCTTGGACTCCATAGTGTGTTGGAAACAATTCGACCTTTTGCAGAAAGTGCTGACTGATGAAGAAACACCATCTATTCAATTACTACAGAGCTCGAAGGATACTCTGAATAATACAAAATTGAAGTGATCGATAAAACAACTAAAGGCAAAACTAACAAAAGAAGATATCTCTCTAGATATGTTATTATATCGTCCACAATATGCTTAAGTAAAGCTGCAAAGGAATGACTGGTTGAAAACATGTCAAGAAAAATCAAAGTACATCATGAACATCGAATGCGATGCGTACTTAAGAGCCATCAATGAATCACCAGCTTACTTATGCCTTTTTCCAGATCCAAAAGTTCGAGACCTTTTCCAAAAGATCAGATTGAATTTAATTCTGACCCGCGAAAGATTAACTGAAATCAGACAACTTATATCTACAGAAAGCTATTGCCGGTTTTGTATGGTACCAGATGTGCCAGAAACATTGTACCATCTTATTATGTCATGTACAGCGTTAGCTCAGGAGCGAGCCTTATTTGGATCCTTGTTTGGAATTGCACAGTATCAACTAGAGCCTGCCGCAAGATGGGGCCAATTGATGAGCGGGCATGATAAAAAATCTATTTTCATGCTTATGCAATTCATCGAGAACACACTGGACCTGGACACAAAATAGTGTAGTGAGGTTAACAGGCTTTGCTCACAGCAAAATCATGTTGATGATGCAGAGTTTTTTTTCTTCCCTTTCTGTTTTGTTTGGTGTGTTTGACAGAAAGATGTTTAGGATGGTAATGCATTTCTATAATGAATTGTATGAAATGGGAAAAAAAGAAAAGTTTATTTATAAACTATATCATTTAAATAGAAAAATTAAATAAAAAAATATTTAAAAGAAAGACACATTGTCAAAGACCATGGGTTGGTATTTTGTACAGGTTATGAGAAACACACTTTATGTAAAAGTTTCACTCTTCATTTTTAAAAAGACAAACATGCATTGCCAACAGCCAATAGTTTTTATGTCAAAGCTTCACTCTTCATTTTTACAAACACTTCTTGCTGGCTAACAAGAGCTGGGTTCTGCCTCTGATATTTTTTATCTGGCAAAGAATTACCTGCACTGCCCATGAATTGGTCTTTCCAATTGGTGCTTTAAACCACACTTTACATGTAAAAAGGCAAGTTGTTCGCAACATTTTATTTTTAAAACAAGCACTGGCATAGGCAATAGTTTGGGAACTTTTTTATAGACTCTGTGAAACACACTTTGCCTATTTACATGGGGCTTGCATGCCACCCTCTATTTACACTATAGCAAATAAAGTTTAATGTTACTAGCCATTTAAGCTATATCCTTGTAAAGCACACTTTGCCTATTTACATAGGGCTATCTTGCCAACCTCTATGTACACTATATCAAGTTAAATTTTACTAGCCGCTGAAGCTATAGCCCAGCAGTGTCTATATTTGTCATCACACCGTGTAAGTTAAAACATAAAGTTGAATTCTGTTGTTATTCCAGATGTTGGCCCTCATTACGGTAACCCATGGCGCTATTAGCACCATGGTTGCTGCCGGTGTTGTAACGAGTCCGCTAATGTTCAATGGGGAATCACCACCACATTCCAAGGTTGGCGGGGCGGTAATTCCCCATTGAACATTGGCCCTTCCCCATTCCCATTTTTGCCCCATAGGGCTCAATGGGACTGGGGAAGGCGGTAATTACGGTACCACAAATTGCGGTACCGTAATTACCTCGAAGGTCCCTATGCGGGTCCCTACTTTAACGGCTGGTCCAGACCAGCCGTTAAGGTCGGGTCCCGCAAAGTGACCTCGTAATTAGGCGCTAAGGGGTTAACGGCGCCGCAGCCTTTTACGGCGCTGTTAACCCCTTAGCGCCAGGGTCGTAATGACCCCCGTTGACTTTTCTATTTTCCCAGATGATGCTACAAGCTCTTAACACTGTATGTCATAATATATTTCTGACAACTTCATGCCTGGGCATGTCTGCCCATAACCATTAAACATACAGCCGCAACCAGCTATTATAAACAACAATTTGTTATGAACATTTAAAACATACATTTGTATTAAATTTGATTTGCATTCCAATAATAGAACCATACGAAACCTATTTATAGCTCGATCATTTCATATCAAATCTATATCCATCTATACTCTTCTAGCCCGTGTCAATCAAAATGATAAAATCATGATATCATCTATACTCTCTATACAATTTATAGCCACTTCCTATAACATTAAAGGCCAAACCCATTCCTGCGTCATCGCCACGCCACGTCGCAAAACCTTACGTTCACAGTCCCTGTCTTCAGAGCTCACTCCGCCCTCCATAGTGAACCAAGCAACACAACAAGCTGCTCCCATGTTTACATGATTTTTATATAAAATGTATATTTATTTTATATGAAACTGATTATATTATTCACACTTGATATACAAATATATATTTGATATAAATTCTATGTAAAAAATGTTTGATTTTTTAAAATATAAAATGTATATTAAATTGATATCAAAAACATATAAAATGGAAGGTGGGACTAAGGCCGGAAGCAGGGGGTGTGTCCACCTGTCAAAATTGGCTTGATGTAGAAAGGTGGCCCCATTAACTACTGGTAAATATTGGAACACTAGACATGGGATGAGACGATAACTGTACGGATATTTACAGCGTGCACAAAAGAATCCTAGAAGGTGTAATTTAAATACAGTTTGGGGAAGGTGGCGGTCAGAAGAGTCAGGAATATGACACTTTAGGCCTTGCCGGCATGTTCGCAAGACAGCAGGCACTTTTCTAGCGCACTCTTGAAGTCATGAAGACAGATTACTTTCTTAATGTCAGGTAGAAGACAATTTCAGTGATCACAAGCCAGGAGGGGGAAGTAACAAAGTAAAACAGGGGGCGAGAGCCCTTGTGAATTTAAGTTATTTAGGCTACCTATTTACTTTGAAGTGTGTATGGCACAAGTCTAGCAACCCAGTCTCAAGGATCATGGAGCCCAATGTCACATACTGAGCCATTTTCTATCATCCAGTCCTCTTTTGTGTTGTAGATGGCTGAATGTTTCTTTGTACTGCAGCATGAAAAAGCATTTTCACTGCTAAGCAGGGTGATAACCTAAACTATGGGTGCCCATTTTATTTATTTATCTAATTTAATCACAGTATTTCATATAGCAGACTGGTAAAGAAGCCTGCCAACACGTAAATTCAATATTGGACAAGGCCACCATCTCTGAAATTGCTCCTTTCAACTTAGGGGAGACATTTAGGTCGCCCCCGTCTATAACTTCCACCTTAGTCACGGAAGGGTTTAAGAACAATCTTCAACCCCAAGTTAATACTGTTTCCACAGCAACGGCCTTCTGGGTGGATAATTCCCAAGAGCAGATCACCCAGAACAATGGTTTATGGTAAAGGCCAATATTATCAACTAACCAAACTTGTGTCAAAATGTTGATGATTGTAGTAAATTAATGAATTCCATAGACAATTGTCTGGGGAAGTATCTCACTATGAATGTTCACATCTCCTGTCAAATGGACCCCTCATCCATTCCGTTGATGCATAAATAGCTGCTCTTGTTTGAGATTCCCACTCGGCTGGTCCCTCTTTTGAGGGAGGGGCACCATGCTCCAGCTTCTACATTGCAATCACCCCCTGACCCGCCCCCTTCTTTTGGCTCTGAACTTTCAGCGGATCTTGTCGTTGCTTTTCCTTTAGAAAAGGATAGGGCGAGTCCTCAACACCCTCTTCCGCTGGTGGATCCTGCAAAGTCCTTTTCAGCTCCTGATACCGCTGGCTATCCTGTGAAAGAGCATAAAATCCCTATTTCAAGAAACGTTCGGGTATGGAAGTCCTTCACGCCACGGCTCAGGGATCAGTCTCTTCGAAACTTCGTCATGAACAAAAGGAACATTATTATTACCAATTTGGAATAACCGACAGGGAAAGAACCTAGAGACGCATTAAGGAACAAGGTCCTGGCCTGGTTCCGTCAACAAGCAGTGCCGGGGGTGGTGAGACACATAGATCTGAAAATCCTACATAAGTTGGAAATAGATGAGTGGTGTACCCAGGAAAACAGGGACTGTATCCTGGTTGGATGTGGGTCCAGTAATTCAGATAGTTACCTTAGTAATTGCAATTACTTTCCCAGAGGACCATCTAATCTAAAACTTATAGTCGATTAACCTGAAAGTTTGTATCCTCGGATGAGAAGGCTGTTTGATGCGTGCTGGCTTTCAGCGCCTTATAAATATATACATTAAAAAAATTAAAAAATAAAAAAATATCACAAAGTTCGAGGGCGCTGTTGTGCACCAACGAAGATGGCCGTCTAGAACGTGAGCTCCATAACCCGACAAATACATTATAAAATATCCTGCAGAGTTACCGTGATATATGTGAGAAGAAGGAGACAGAAGTGGTCAACACAGCGATTTGGGAAGAAAACCACACCTCCAGTCATCAACTGCAGCTTTCTGCCCATCGAGAGCCCGGCAGCTTTACGGTCCCAGATGAGCCATGCACACGTAGCACCCCGAGACGGGCGCCTGTGCACTGGTGCCGTTGGAACGGGGTAAGGAAGCCTGCTATACCCTGCAAACCGTGACCACAAGCCAGAGAAGGCCAGCACAACACCGGGCATCGGTGGCGGAGCCTCTGAAAACAACCGCAGCTCCAGTTGCCCGTGTCGGACCCGGTGCGGCGTGAACATCGACCATGACCTGGGCGCTTCGTGCGTCGCTGCACACCCGCACACTGGGAGACTGAACAACAACTGGTCGCAAAGCCCACCTGACTCTGCAGCGCCGGGTGGGACTGACAACCCAGGCGCACACTCGTATACTTAGGTGTAGACGGATCGAAGAAGCAAGGCGTTTGGGATCCTGGGGAGCCCGGCGGTGTAAGGTACACACCATAGCCAAAGGTGGGGAGGGAGCCGGGGCTGAACTGGTAGATATAACTGGTGTGGCCCCAGCCCGGAGCAACACCTGTGCCCCGCTGGAGTAACGGCTGAGGGCTTCTATACTGCCCTACCCCCATTACAATAGCGAAAACAACACCCGGGACTGCCCTACAACTCCCAACAAAACGGCTAAACCAGCACCAAATGTTACCTGGATCCCCTGGCACATAATCAGAATACCAACAGCCCACAGCTATTCCACCCAACATTGCGGGCACCACAGCCAAACTACTGGGATCATGAACTGCTGGGGTGTAAATAACACCAAAAGCCACCGGGGACGCTGGGGCGATCATCCAGGCATCGAGGCTGTGACAACCAACAAAATCTACCATAGAAGCCACGCCAAAGACCATATCAGACCCACGCAATTGGACGCTGGTGACCATATCGCTGTGAAGCAACACCAAGACACTAAGGAATCAACAGGGGCTGTGGGTCATGGGCACCTTGTATGATAGTCCAGAAGGCCAGGAGACAGGATTAGCCACAGTAATGGGCCTGGTGACATTATTCCCACGTGAACCCCATGGCAAATCACTGGCGGGAAAGGGAGCCAGTGCCTGGCACCCAGCTGTCTAAAAAGAACACTGCAAAATCCTGCAACTCTGCCCCTTCCAGATTCATTTGACCCATAAGCACTACAAATAAAGCCTCCACCCCCAGTACGTGCAGAATATGCCGTTCAGACACAAAGACCATGACAAGGGGACACAAAGGCAACAAGAAAGTCCCTATAGATGCCTATACCAGCGCAGCTAATGGGGAGGACTCCCGGGAAACCACTCACTTTGCCCCAACATCGAGCCAATCCGACACAAATATGGACTCATATATGGCCGTGCTCCAAGCGGGCTTTACAGCGGTTAACACAACATTCGATGATATTGGCAACAGCATTGCCTCCATAAGGTCAGACATCTGTAAAGTAAACACTAGAGTCTCAGAGGCTTAAGACAGGGTGAACACTCTGGAAGACACGTTGTCCACGCATTGCAAAGCAATAGAGGAGATCCAGAAGAATCTAAAAGCTGTACAGGATAAGTGTGACAATCTCTAATCCAGATCGCGGCGCAATAATATCAGGATGGTGGGCTTGGTGGAAAGAACTATGAATGTACTGATGGATTAATTCCTTGAGGAAGTCATCCAGTCACTATTTCCATAAGTACAGTTTTCACAGCAGTTCCTTATGGAAAGAACGCACAGATCGCTAGCCCCACCTCCCAAGCCAGGCGCTCCTCCACGCACAATAATTGCCTGCCTGCTCAATTACTGGGACAGGGACCAGATCCTCCGCCTGTCGCATGAAAAAGGTGCCCTGTCTTATGACTCCAACCCGATTCATCTCTACCCAGATTTCTCCAATGGGGTTCAAGCTGCCAGATGCACATATGACCATGTTAAGAAAATACTAAGGGAGAAAAAGATACTGTACACTATATTGTTCCCAGTGAAACTTCGAATACAACATTCAGGCAGAACCCACTTCTTTGAAACACCTGAAGAGGCCATATCCTATTTCAAACAAAACGTCTCTGAAGCCTTGAATACCGGATGATGGTCAAAGAGTCAGTGAATGAGAAGCACCACCCCAAATACAAGACAATTCACAAAACTAATGCTACAGGGTGTTACACCCACTCCACTTCAACTAGAGGTTATGGCTCCCATGAGCACCATATTCTAAAGTTGCCTGATATGGCTACACGAAGCCACCCACTGTTGCAGACTGTTAAATTGTTCCAAGGGGTACCCCATCCAGTTGGAGAGATGGTGAGGGAGGGATTCGAGGGGGGCGGGGTAATGGGGAAGCAAGCAAAGAAAGCTGACAGCTGGTCAAGGAACGAGGCACATAAAACCGATATCTGGCAGAATATTCAAACATCTTTTAATCATACATGGCATCATCTGGGCTGATGAATAGTGTAAACCTTCTATCCTGGAATGTCAAAGGTCTGGCAAACCCCATCAAAGCCAGGAAAATACTGGCCTACGCCAGGAGACATAGAATCGACATCCTCTGCTTACAGGAGACGCATGCCACTGCAAAGGTCGTGGAATCATTTGCCCGTGATTGGGGCCCTCTAAGATTAGGCACAGGATACTCCTCGTAATCCAGGTGAGTGTTTACAGTTGTCCACCATAGCACAGGTTTCCAGTTAACGAGGTTGTCAACAGACAGAGAAGGTAGATACGTGATACTATGGGGCAGGCTGAAGAATCAGGAGATAATCCTAATAAACATGTATGGCCTGAACATTGACACCCCTGAGTTTTATCTGCACATCATGTCACAAGTATCACCCTCAGGGGATGCCAAAATGATATGGGGCGGTGATTTCAACACAATCGTAGACCTCCAGAAAGATAGGTCATCCAAAACCCCTAGACCACAATCCAAGGCCGCCACAGCGATACTGCAGGGCATGTCTGAAATACCACTGGTGGATGTCTGGAGGGAGCTCCATTCAGCCCTGAAGGAATTCACTTTCCACTCATCCATGCACTCATCCACTTCACGGATGGATTATTGGCTAATCTCACCGGAAATTGTACCACGTGTGGGTAACTGCTCCATCCTTCCACGTACCTTAGATCATTCACTGGTTATAATTGAAATACAAATGGACAATGAGACATCATCGCCGCAGTTGTGGCGCATGCCGCCAGCCTTACTACGAGATGAAACAATGATAGAGTGCTAGAGAGCAGATGTTATCAAGTTCTTTGCAAATAATATGGGCACTGTTGCCTCTGTGGCCACGTTATGGGAAACATTTAAGGTATGGACATGCGGGCACCTCCTAACGAGAACAGTGCGCACGCTACAAGCCATAACGGATTACCTAAACCAGGCGGCGAGCATCCTTTGATCATTGGAAAAGACACATGCAAAAAGGCCAGGCATCAAAACCCTCAAGCCGCTGCAAGAACAGCTTGATAAATTCAGAGATCTGGCCAAACGTGAAGTGAAATACATCACACAACCAACCAAAGCCAGACAATATGGCATGGGAAACGAAGCTGGTAAGACCCTTGCAAAACTAATCAAGGCTGAAAATGGGATTATACCTATCACATCCATCATGGGGCCGGACGGATCAGTCTGCACGGAGTCTGACAAGATCAACGAAGTATTCCTGAACTTCTATTCTCACCTGTACAAGAATGTCGACCAAGTATCAGAACAAGATCTTGAACAATATGTGTCCACAATCCCCTTTAACAGACAACAGCCGGATGAGAGGGCAGTACTCGACCTACCTCTTATGCTGGAAGAGATTGGCCAGGCAATAAAGGACCTGAAGGCCGGGTAAACCCCTGGCCCTGATGACCTTCCGGTGGACTTTTACAAAAACTACTCAGAGAAACTATCTCCTAAACTTCTAGAGGTATGGGAAGAATTCTTATTGGGTGGTACTCTACCGACTTCCATGCGTGAAGCCATCATTACCGTCCTGCTTAAACCACGCAAACCACCACAAGATCCCAAATCATATGGCCCCCTCTCGCTAATCAATACGGACACCAAAATGTATGCGAAAGTCATAGCAAATAGGCTACTCCCACAGACGAATAATCTGATACACCCTGATCAATCAGGATTCATACCTACAAGATCCACATCCCTGAACCTGCATAGGCTCTTTGTGATAATATTGCAACTAGATCCTGAAGTTGCAGCCGTGGTGATATCACTCAACGCTGAAAAAGCATTTGATTCGGTCTCATGGGAGATACATGCATGCTATATTGGCCCATATGGGGTTTGGGCCAGGCTTCCAAAGCTATATTAGGCTCTTATAGAATGATCCCAAAGCTAAAATAATGACTGACCACAATATATCCCCCTCCTTAACGCTAAAGAGAGGTACGCGCCATGTCCCCATTAATATTTGCCCACATGATAGAGGGCCTGGCAGCACATATACGCCACAAACATCTAAAAAGGGGCATACAGATCCCTCACCAACTCATCTCGCTATATGCAGATGATACCCTCTTGTACCTAACAGACCCAGAAAATAATTTAGCTCTGGCTATGCAAGATATTCCGGAATTCGCCACATTCTCAGGATTTAAAATCAACCAAACAAAGTCCGAAATTATCCCCTTGACACCGAAAGCCACGAAATCAGATGCCACGGCTCAATTCCGTTGGTCACCCAATTCAGCTCAATGCCTAGACATAGTGATTGCTACCGACAGGAACACACTATACAAGACTAACTATGGGCCCTATATCACACAATTGGAGACCAAACTCACCCCTGGAATAAACCTCCAATATCACTATATGGCCATATTGCATTGCTCAAGATGATGGTGGTCCCTAAAGTACTTTACCTATTTAGCAATATTCCCATATGGCCTGGCAGAGCGTTTTTCGAGAAACTCCAAAGACTGGCTTCCAACTTCGTATTGGGGAGGTACGGTCAGGCTGAACTGGACCAAATTAAGTGAGCGTCACGACACTGGCGGGCTGGCTGCACCAGACTTCACCTTATACTATCATGCTGCACAAGCCCACTTTGCCAAATACTGGTTCCATGACACTGAGGCATACACCCATATACAGGCAGAGAAACATGCTGTGGCCACCATTGACATACGGTCCATGATATTCTCCAAGAATCACGGTAATATAGGCAGATTAGACCCGGTAACCTGCACGGCCAGGACTTGGGAGGCACTATATCGCAGGGTGGGATGCACAACTCCCTATTGGGCTTCCTCCCCACTATCATTTCCCTCAACACCAACTTTAGGCTGATCCAATTCAAAATCCTGAACTACCTACATATCACCCCCAGTAAATAGCTAAATTCGACCACTCCAAACAATCTTTGTGCCCGAAATACAATCACTCAGAGGCCAATTCCTTCCATATGTACTGGGAATGTCCTCCTATGAGGAAGTTCTGTGATGAAGTAGCTTCTTACCTCAGCACAATCCTCGGAATACATACTACACCTGTGAAATACCTCCAGGGGGATATAGGAAAGACCCCCATCAAGTTAAGCAGACTCCTCTCAATTGCAAAGGCAGTGGCCAAATGCAACATAGTCAGGCAATGGAAGGCGAAGACTGCCCCCACTATCCATGCATGGCTCCGCAACTTGGTTGAGGTACACGAATGTGAAAAACACTTGACTAGAGGATTAGCACCTAGAAGCAGACCTAAAGACATATGGGCCCGCTCCACTGGTACCTGAACACAGACCCCTTAAGCTCTGGTCCAGAGGAGCAACAAGCGGACCCCTGAACTAAACCATGCGCCCCAAATTGGTCCCAGAAATGTTGATTGCCTTGGTTATAGGTAAAAGGATCGAATGACAAAAGGTTTGCGTCAAAAGGACCGTTTTTGGTGTAAAAACCACTTTATTTAACCTATACGGAAGCCCAAAAAAAATGTACATTTAAAAAAAAGGCATTTGACCTTTCTTTCGCTCCTTTTGACTCAAACCTTTTGTCATTCGATCCTTTGACTGGATATGGATTGCCTTATGATAACCATATGCAACATAATATGGCGTTCATAAATTTCTACAAGTTTTTTATAATATGAGTAATGGCTTGTAATCTTAGATTCATAATATTTTTCATCTGATTTATGCATCCATTTTTTAATATTATAAGATATATATTTTTTAAGATACATATGTTATACATGGATTATTGAAATTGATTGTAATGACCTGAAACTGAATAAAAACTATAAAACATTAAAAATAAATACAGTACACAAACAAGGAACAAACACTGAAGCCCAGAAAATAAGTGAACCTAAAAAAAGACCCTTCAGTATCCTCCGGAAATGGAGATGAGAGGGACCAAGTGGGAGGGAAATGGGTAAGGAATTCCAAAAGCGAGGAAGCACAATGCCCCATTAGAAACCAGCTCTTTGCTGACCTGTGGAATCTCCGAATGAGCCCAAGGGGAATCAATGTTCTAGCAGATATTTAGACTGAGTCAGAGGAGCAGCTTTACAAACTAGACGGCTTAGCTTGAAATGAATATGTGCCTCAAGGCGCTACCTGCAGAGCTCACGAAGCAAGCAGATGGTGGATATGATTGGATGGAAAGAGTGAGCATTTGGGCAGTCCAATTAACTTGCCATTGCCCTATCATGTTGCAACAGCACAAATGATTGGGCAACAGCCCAAAATATGCTATCTGCTAGAACTTCGGATGCAATTTACAAAGTTCAAACAAGGAAAAGGAGTCTTTTTTTTTAGCAATAAAGGCATTGAAAGAAAATTCAGTAGGAAACCCCAAAATCACTCTTCAAATCCGTCCATGGTTGATGGGTGGAAAGAGTAAAGCCAACCTTTCCTTGGTAAAAGAGATGATACACTTTTTCCAAGGACTGATTGCACTTGTAAAAGATGATTTTTTTTAGGAACATAAATAATACAATCTTCGAATTCGTTAAACTACCTCCACATGAGTTTTACCTTGAATAATAAACACCAGCTGGATATCCCAAGAAAATAAATAAATATGCAAACCCATAACTACAATACACTCTGTTAATTTGGTGTTTACTGTGAGTTTTTCAAATAGATTTTGCAAGTAAGTAACTTTAAAAATGAACTCCTTAATTAGTGACTGTCAATGGCTGTAGTTCAGAATTGTTCCCAATTTCACATGATTTACTAGGATCTCAGATAGCTTCCATGAGGGAACCCATCATTAGAGATGGAAATAGAAACAATGTCATGCCCTTTTCTATCCTGGCAAACCCTGTGCCTACCTGAAACCACCATAAACACATGGTGAACTAATAAGGCACTGGTGTGTTTTCTTCTTTCTCTTCTTCAGAGGAGAGTGGGCTCATCCATCGGATTCAAGTGCTGCATTCTTCCACAAAGGGACAGAGGCGACCCCAGCCAGAGTGGTGAAACAGCCTTCCATGGCAAAGGCTCATGGATACTATCCAATGCTATGTCCGTATTCACGTCAGGGGGGCCCACTGGGTGCCCACCTCACTGAGGTATTTACTCTTCAAAAGAACAGGATTGGATAGGCAGGAGTTGGGTTAAATAGTCGGAGACGTCCCTAATGAATCAGCTCCACCCAACTGGCAGCACATCAGAATAAATCCTCTACTAATCACTTACAAAGTCCCACAATTAACAGACAATGGGCCTCATTACGACCCAGGCGGACTTCGCGGTGCTAAATGCACCGCGAAGCATGGCGGAAAGCCGCCGATAGCGCCATGGGGGTTGGCGGATTTACCGCCCCATTCCGACCTCGGCGGAGCGGTAAATCCCCAATCCCCATTCTGCCCTTCCCCATTCCCATTTTTGCCCCATAGGGTATAATGGGAGTGGGGAAGGAGTTAATTACGCCACCGTAAAATACGGTGGCGTAATTAACAACGAGGTCCCGTAGCGCCATGGTTTTCTCCGGCTGGTAAAACCAGGCGGAGAAAACCTCCATGGCGCTACGGGAACTCGTAGTATGGCGGAGAGGTACGCCATGCACTACGCTGGCGTAATACCCTCTCCGCCAGGGTCCTAATGAGGCCCAATCTGTCTATGTCCCACTCTGACTCAAAGGTCGGACACCTACTTCCATCTGTGGCAGGGCTGCCCCCTCTCACTAATAGGGACGTCATGTTCATGGCATAGGATAATGCCCACTTGTGCGAACCTTCTGAGCAATCATGACATATGCACTCTGCACACTAACTCTGATCAAGCAGATGTGGCTAGTGCTAAATTCTTCTAATTTTTAAGGATGCAGCACTGAGCTAAAGCATTTCTAGCCACTTTTATTTACAATTCAATCCTACAACATATCTTAGTGTATTATTAAGGGTGGCAAAACTAGGTTGTGCTACACCCATCAGTTTCGTTCGAGATGAGGGCGGAACTCCAAAGTTCTAATTAGCTCCTCATCAGACTTCAGAAGCTCTGAGGTATAGTTCTTACTCTCAGTATGAGCAGGCTACCCCAAAATGAAAGCATATGGTTGCCCTATACTATTTTCAAGTTGCAGTGTTCAGCCCACAGCTCCTTGTTTTTTGAATTAAAACTCTTATTACTATAAGGAGCTTCTCTTGGTCATGATTTGCTTCGCAGTTTCCAGTTAAAATATTTCAGATATGGCCTCTATTTAGGACATTGCTGCTATAGTTTTATCTTCCTATAGAAATAGCCACAGGCTTCTGAGGTGGCCAAAGCGGACCCATCCCATGGGTCACCTTGGCAAAAGCCTGCAGCAATAAGGAGACATGACACCAGGCTGATAGGCATAACACGCTTCTTGTATTTGATAGAAAAATAAACGGCATACACTGAATTATAAGCTGATAATTAGGAAAAATGCAGAATGACAAGTGTCAGCCAGTTGTCAAACAGAGCTCTGAGTGGGTGGCCCCAGGGCCTATCTTATAGAGCATGCCATATGCATATCACAAATATGTTTGAATTTTGTATTTTTATTTTGAGTAATTTATTCCGCGCACCAAACAGAATAAACCGTATTCGGGCGCAGATGGTAACTAAAAAATAGAAGATTTCATAAGAAAAGAACAGGGCATAGCTGGCATTCGGACTTAGTTAACTGTTTGCATTTATTTAAATAGAAATGTTTTCAATCTCTTTCTAAAAAGGTCCAGGGTTTCACACTTTCTGATTTCAGGTGGGAGTTGATTTCAAACTTTAGGACCATAGGCACCAAAGCTTTTGTCTCCTCTTGCAATACATTTTGTTCGTGGAATGCAGAGTAAGAGCTTGTCCTCTAAGCGTAGACTCCTTTTCGGCTTATATAATACAATTCTATCAGCTAAATATGGGGTGGGGGGCAAGCCCTTTAATGCAGTTGAACACTAGGCATGCCATCTTAAATTTAATTCTATCTTCCACCATCAACCAGTGGAGTGATCTCCGCATTGATGACACATGGTCTCTTTTCTTCAATTTTTCAATTACTCTTACTGCTGCATTTTGTGCTCTTTGGAGTCTCCTCATTTGCTTTTGAGGAATTCCTGCCAGCAAACTATTGCAGTAATCCAGGTGGGGGTTAGTCATTGCCCCCACCACAACTGCTGTGTCTTCCATAGGAATATAGGGGAGAATTTTCCGTAGTGATCGTAATGCGAAATGAACTGTTTTCACTTTGGCTCCTACTTGCATCTTACTATTCAAATTCTCTTGCCACCAGCAGCCTAGATTAGTAACTTGTTTTGCATATTGCAGTTGTTCTCCTAGGATCAGAGGGGGGGAGCTTTCAATTTCCGATGCTTTTTTATTCCCTGGGCTGAACAGTATGATTTCCGTTTTTGCTGCATTTAGTTGTAAATGGTTGTTATTCATCCATTCATTAAGTTCTTTCATACATTGGTTGATTCTCTCAAAAACCTCTTCACTATTTTGTAACTCAGTATACAGCTGCGTATCATCCGCCTATGAAGGAATTAGCAGACCATATTTCATGAATATCCTAAAAACAGGGAGAAAATAAAGGTTAAAGATGAGTGGGGACAGAGAGGAGCCCTGTGGAACCCCACAATCAAGTTCCACCATTTGTGAGGTGAAACCATCCAGTATGACCATCTGGGTTCTGTCTTTGAGAAATGACTCAAACCATTTCGAAACCCGTTCAGAGGCTTTTCCCTCTGAACGGGTTACCTGATCTGTTCTGCCATTACCTGGTGATTTACGGTCTTGAAGGCCGCGGAGAGATCCAACATTAGTAGTACTGTGGATCCCCCCTATCAGCGGCCTCCATTAAATCATCATGTACGGCTAGAAGGGCCGACTCTGTGCCATGGTTCGGGTAGAACCCTGATTTGAGATTATCCAATAGGTTCTCTTTATCCACGAATGCCTGGAACTGAGTACACCCACTTTTTCCAGCATTTTCGTTGGCCACATTAAATTAGCCACCGGTCGATAATTCTTCATTACTTCTGGATCTAGGGTAGGTTTCTTTAACAAAGGTTTAATGCTTTTTTTAGGGCTACGGGTACCTGAGAGTCTTGTAAGGACTTGTTCACAAAAGTCCCAATGAACAGTGTTAATTCATTCGCTAACCGTTTGGCAGCATATGCTGGCATTCTACAAGAAGAATCATTAGTGGGTTTCAGTTGACTTAAAAGAGTAAAGATTGTCTTTTCCTCCACTTTTTGGAACTGAAAGACTGTTTCCCTTTGTTCTTTCTTCTCATGTTCCTCTTCTTCCTCCATTTTCCTCTCTGATTTAGGATCCCTTCCCTGTTCAATATTTTTTAGTATGGTGACTATTTTTTCTTTAAAAAAAGAAGTTAAATTTGTCAGCCTGTTCCTGAAATGCCGTTATGGTTGAATCCATACATGCTGGTTTACCACATTTTTTGACCACATCAAATATGGCCTTAGACTGATTTCCAGCTTGCATAATCTCGTTATGTAAATGGTCCCGTTTTGCTACATCTAGGGCGACTTTATATGTTTTTAGAACTGCCTTAACCATAACCACATCATTATTATTCTTACTATGTCTCCAATTATCATTGCTGTTGCTTCCGAAGCAGAGCAGGTTCAGGATTAAACCAAGATTTAGATTTCTTGTTTTTGTGTTTGTTTCAGGAGTGCATACTTATTACATATTTCTTCCAATATGTCCATACCTTTATTAAAAAATTCATCACATGTCAATGAGTTATCAATAGCATTCAATTTCTCCTGTACTTCTCCCCCTGGGATTTTATCCAAGTCAATAACAGCATGTTTCCAGATTGATGGCATTTCTTTGCCTTTACTCTTTACTAAGGGGGTAATTCATAGAATTCGGAGCACAAGTGGCGCATGCGGCTGGCGCACAGAGTGCGTGTGCAGCAGTCTGCGCCAGCCGCATGTGCCAAAACCCATTTCAGCGCACAGCGTATTCATGGATTTCAACATCCATAACCAGCCGTGGCGCAAAGCAGCGCAGCAACCCGGCAGCAGCGCCAGTTACGCCCTCAACCCTGCCCCGTGCGCCAAAAACATCGCACAAATCCCCGACATGGCACAAAGGCCAGTGGACCAGCATACAGCCCCCCAACCACAAAAACGCATTGAAAACTCCCCGCGCACCTCTCAGAATACGCGTACCCCTGTCG
Source organism: Ambystoma mexicanum (assembly GCF_040938575.1). Lineage (NCBI taxonomy): Eukaryota > Metazoa > Chordata > Amphibia > Caudata > Ambystomatidae > Ambystoma > Ambystoma mexicanum. Next base: position 466,832,686 of record NC_090921.1, read on the forward strand.
CGCTAGCGAAAACGCGTGTAAAAGTCCACGCGCACCCCCGGAATACACGTACCGCTTCCCACGAAGAGCACGTACAGAGCGATGGAAACCCATGTGGGACCTTCAACCCGTGGCGTGGGAAACGCCCACGCCTCTTATGTCATAGATGCGCTTACACGCTAAGGGCTCCTCCTCGAATTACACGCTGACGTGCTGTTTTTTCACGTGCCAAATCACTCCGTATCAAGCTGGCCACGCGACAACACACGGAAGACCACCCTCCTGCCCAGAAGGCCGAATTACTGCCACCCCAGAGCCCTGAGCAGCTTCCCATGAGCTATCTGCTGCTGCCTGCCTGCTGCCACCGTGCCCTGCCATTTGGTGCCTGCACATCTGCCATCTGAAGGGGTCCAGTTGCAGTGACCACCCCTGCTGGAACAGAAGACTCCCGACTGAAGTTCCATCACTCCAAAGCCCAGCCCCAGGACCCAGTTTCCCACCCACACCTGCCTCGGGGGTTGCCATGTCCGACACAACACCTTCCAGCACCAGTGGCAACCCCCCAGCAGTGAGGCAGAGGGCTACCAGCTTCAGTGAAAAGGAAGTTGGTATCATGGTGGAGCAAGTTCTGTGGCATTATGATGCCCTCTTCACACCATTGCGGAAGGACGGAAGAGGATCTGGAAGGACATAGTGGGTGCCATCAACGCGGAGGGGGTGGCACCCCACGACATCAAACACGTCCAGAAGCGCTGGGAGGACTACAAGTCCAGGACCCTCAAGAAGGCCCGGCGCCTCTTGGAAGCAGCGGATGCAGTGGGGCGCCAGGTCTAGCTTACCACCCAGCAGATGAGGGTCCTGGAGTGCATTCGCCCAGTGCTTCACCACCAGATCCTCAGGATTCAGGCCCGTCTGGAGTCGAGCGGTAAGTGGCCATGCATTCACGTTTAAAAAAGGGCATGTTGCAGTGTGCTGGTAGTTAGCTACTTGGCTGCATGTGTGACATGTGTCATGTTTGGATGTGTGTGTGCAGGGACATGATGGTGCTGCATGTGAGTCCAGTCAGGCGTGACCCACATGGATGGTGTATGTGTTACAATGTATCATGCGGAACGCACACATGTATGCATGCCTGTGTCTGTACTTTTGCATGTTTGGGGTGTGAGAGATGTGTGCTGCTGTCATGGACATGCATGATGTACATGTCCGTGTGCCTGAGTAGCGTGTGTGCCATGGATGCATGACACATGTCCATGACGATGTGTTGATTCAGTGATACAGCCTAGTCATCCTTGTATCCACTGTGTCTGGGGGTATACCGGGCCAGATGCATGACCCTCCGATGATGTGTGTGCATTTGACCAGCATGTGAGAATCAGCCCACCATTGGATGCAACTACGGTGCCTTGGACATGGATGCCAATGTATGTTGCATGTGCCATGCCTGTTCCTGCATGTGTGTTGCCTGCACTGACCCATGTGTTGTGGAGGGACATGATGGAAGTGACGTTTGACAGTGCCACTCATGCGCTATTGCTTTGTGTCTAGGGAACTATAGTTCAGTACCCTGATGCTTGTGTTCAATGTCTCCCTTTACACAGCGGCGAGTGAAGAAGGGGGTGTAGACGGCGCTGTGGAGGAAAGCGGCGGGGATGCCTCCACCGGCCGGCAGCGCAAGGCCCAGTCACCCTCCCAGGAAATTCCATCATCCGGGAGCGAGGGGATTGGTGCCGCGTCTGCGACTATGGCTGCAGCGGAAGGGGCGGATGAGCCCCCACAGGTGCTTGCAATGGCGGAAGACGGTGCAGAGCCATCCAGGGTGGTGGTGTGTAAAGAGGAGGAGGAGGCCGCTACAGAGCCGCACATGGGGCCTGGTGGGGGTGGTACCACTGGTGCAAGTGGTGCAGTACAGGGGCAGGAGACAGCACAGGTCGCCGCGGAGGTGCCTGTGCATGTCTCTGTCCCTGACACTGTGACTGCACCACCATGCACCAGCAGGGATGCCCCATCCCAGGCCCGTCCGCAGGTAGGGGGGAGGTCCACGTCATCTGGCACTCCTCTAGCTGCGGACGAGGGGACCCGTGACCGGATTGAGTCCGTCCTGATTGGTGTCAAGTTGCGCACACGTGACATTCGTGATGACGTGTGTGCTTCCTGGAGGGACCACACACGTCATCACGAAGAGCTGTGTGGCAACGTGGCCCAGTGGGGAGGGACCATGGTCGGGGGTTTCCTCCATGTGTCGGTCAGTATTGCGGCCCTCTCCTCCTCTGTGCACACAATACGCCAGTCATTCTCCATGCTGTCTTCTGGCCCAGATGCCACTAGGGCCCCCTGTGGATCTGCCCCAACCAACGCAGCCAGCCTGGTGGAGATCCCATCCCCGCCACAGTCAGGAGTCAGAGGTCCAACAGGGGTGGCCACCCCACCAACTGGACTGCAGCGGATGGAGGATATGCCGGCATCATCGGGCAGGGCACATGCACAACGACGCCGGTGGATTCCATCATCCCGGATGCCATTGTGGTGGCAGAGGCAGTTGCGTCGGAGGCAGCAGCAAGCTCAGCATGGGAGGCAACATGGCTCTGGGCCTTCAACATCACAGGCGCAGGCATCGGCCAAAGGGCAGGAGGACCCTGGATTGGGAGTGACTTCCGTGTGGCAGCGGTTGGGCCAGCAGATAGATGCAGAGCGGCGGTGGGTGGAGGAGGCATGGCTCACTATGGTCAGGGCGGAGAACTCCATGCACAGGGCATTGAGGCGGGCTGAGTGCCTCGAAACCACTCGCAGAGAGTTGGAACAGGCCATGACTGCATCCCCGCGAGACCTCGAGGCCAGGGCAGAAGCCCGCCTCCGGGACATCGACATGGAGTTTGATGATGTCCTGGCCCGGAACACCAACAAGAGAGCCGTTGGTCTTGCCTGCCGCCATTGTACATAGTTCATTAGTGTTGTTTCCTTTGTTTTTTCTTTTATATTGGAGTTCATGGACATTGCTTCAATTTATGTATATAGTTTTTTATTCATGGGACTTTTTTGTAGGTTTCCTTTTGTTTGTGGATCATGGACCATTTGGACTTCCATTGTATATAGTTGCATACTTGTACATACTTTCTTTTTCTATTTTCCCATGGATTAATGGTTTTCTTTCATTTGGATTATTCATTTCTTATTGACATTGGCAATGGACCACTTTTTTATTCAACATGACGTTCATTTTTTTTCCCCTTGGATTACCATTTTTTTGGGTTATATCTGTCATTGAGTCCAGAAGATCCCTCCATTGGCTCAGAGTAGAGGATATAATCCTTTTTAAATCTATGACCCTGGTTCACAGGTGCTTATATGGAGTGGCTCCATCCTATCTTAGAGCCAAATTTACCCGATACACCCCTAACAGGGCTCTAAGATCCCAAACACAAGGCAAGTTACAGATACCCCAGGCATTCCGAACGACTGGTGCTGGGAAATCCTTTCCGATTCGTGCTGCTCAGCAGTGGAACAACCTCCCAGTCTCGCTGAGAGTAGAGCCAAATTTGCTCACTTTCAGAAAAAACCTTAAGACCCATCTCTTTAAATAATGCTCCCTACTATCTTCTGTTCTTCGAATTACAGCTTAACATGAATCTGTCTCTCTGCGCCCTGATGCCTGTGGGCTTTCGACGCATTACAAACATATAAAATAAATAAAATAAATAAATTGTAGATTGATTTTCAAGGTTCATTTCCTCTATGTTACTTCATTATGTTTTTAATACATTTTTTCTAACTTCATGATTGGTGTTCTATCATTGGTTTTGTGCATGTCTCAATGAACATTGCCTCAGTCATGTGTTGCCACTGTTGTGCATTTATGCATGGGCATGGTGGTTCTTTTAAGACTGTCATGGCATGGGTAATTTGGGAGTGGTAGCTGTGGATGGTTACATGCTTGTACTGGGGGGCAAGGGGGATTTGGGTTGGCATTAGTGCCATGGGTCTGTTTCGTTAGGACATGTTGTTTGGTGGGCCATGTGTCGGGGCCTGCATGCAGGTGCCTGTCAATGGGGGTGGGTTGGGATGTGGGGGGACATGAGACAGGGCCTGCTGGCAGGTGCCCATCAATGGGGGTGCGTGAGGGTGCGGGGGGACATGAGTCAGGGCCCGCTGGCAGGTGGCTGTCAATGGGGGTGGGTGGGGGTGCGGCAGGATATTAGTCGGGGCCTGCTGGCAGGTGCCCGTCAATGGGGGTGGGTGGGGGTACGGGGGGACATGAGTCGGGGCCTGCTGGGAGGTGCCCGTCAATGGGGGTGGGTGGGAGTGCGGGGGGACATGTGTTGGTGCTCCCGAGTGCATGGTGCCATGTGGGCTGCCTGCAGGGCATGCCCAGGGGTTTAGGGTAGTCCCCTGTGGTGTGGGCTGCCTGCAGGGAATGGGGAGGGGGGAAAGGGCACACCCGGGAGGGCCCACACTGCCAAATTGCGTGTCCTATGAATAAAAAAATATATATATAAATTGGAGCAATGTCCATCAACTCCAAAATAAAAGAAAAAACAAAGGAACCCTAACACTAATGAACTATGTACAATGGTGACGGGCAAGTCCAACGGCTCACTTGTTGGTGTTCCGGGTCAGGGCATCATCGAACTCCATGTCGATGTCCCGGAGGCAGGCCTCTTCCCTGGCCTCGAGGTCTCGCAGGGATGCATTCATGGCCTGTTCCAACTCCCTGCGAGTTGCTTCGAGGCACTCAGCCCGCCCCAATGCCCTACGCATGGAGTTCTCCGCCCTGACCATAGTGAGCCGTGCCTCTTCCGCCCGCTGCCGCTCCGCATCTATCCACTGGCCCAACCGCTGCCACACGGAGAACACTCTCAATCCAGGGTCCTCCTGCCCTCCGGCCGATGACTGCCCCTGTGATGTTGAAGGCCCCGAGCCATCATGGCTCCCACCCTGAGCCTGCTGCTGCCGTGCATGTGCCCTGCTGGCCGATGCCTGCATGTCCTCCTCTTGCTGGGGTCCAGTTGTTGGGGTGGCCACACCTGCTGGACCTCCAACTCCCGACTGTGGCAGGGATGTGTCCTCCACCAGCCTGGCCGCTGGGTCAGGGGCAGCTCCACAGTGTGCCCAGGTGATACTTGGGCAGGAAGATGGCATGGAGGACGACTGGCGCAAAGGAGGTTCAGTTGAGGAGGGGGTCGCTAGAAGATCCAGCACATGGAGGAACCCAGCCTGGGTGACCTGTCCTAGTAGGCCAACGTGGTCAATGAGGTATTTGAAATGACGTGCATTGTCCTCATGAGAACCCTGCACGTCATCCCGTATACCACGTTGACACAATGCCACCCCAGCTAGAACAGGCTGAAACTGGTCCCGGATTGCCACGTTCGCAGGGAGAGGAAGGCAAGTTGTTGTTTGCGCATCCCCTCCCTGAAAACGGGTCTGGACAAAGGCATCCCTGCTGGTGCGGGATGATGCAGTCACAGGATCGGGGACAGGATTATACACAGGCACCTCCACGGCGGCCTCTGCTGGCTCCTGTCCCTGCCCCTGGTCTGCACCACTAGCACCAGTGGAATGCCCCCCTCCAGGCCCCGTGTGTGGGCCTTCCATGGCCTCCTCCTCAACCAAACTCCCCACCAACCTGGCTGACTCTGTGCCATCTTCCTCCATAGGCCCCTGTGGTGGCTCAGCCGCCCCTACTGCTGCCAAGGAGTCTACCTCCAACCTATGCCTCTTGGACCTTCCCTCAGCAGCTGCAGCCGTGGACGCGGCACCAGACTCCTCACTCCCACAAGAGATGACAACGTGGGAGGAGAGCTGGGCCTTGCGTCTCCGGCTGGTGGTGGGATCCCTGCCTCTGTGCTCCACAGAACTGTCTCTGCCCTCTTCATCAGTCGACGCTGCAGACAGGGAGAGACAGAACACAGGCATCAGGGCACTGTACAATGGTCGGATACATATGTCACAGTTGCACATGTGTGGCAGTGTCAAACTTCACAGATGCCATCAACACTCCCCAACACTCATATCATTTGAACCCACACACATGCAGAATTTGACAGGAATTGTGCAGGAGGCAGCAGCATCCATAGGCACACAACAGCATGAACATCCGAAGGTTGGCATGACGTCACAAGCAACATGGGGAGTGCCGAACACATGCACACGCGCCAAAAAGCATGCATCTGTACATTTCCACTACCTGTCACAGTGCAATCATCCGCAACTATGTCACATCTGCCAATCGGGTTCAGACATGTCCGTGTCACATGAATCCATGTCGTATCACCGTTGCACACGTGCAACCCACACATGCACATGTATGCCGTGCACATACATGAAGGTGTAACCAGCATCCATGTGTCACACCCCAACCATGCCATAGTACATACACAGAAATACCAACATGTGTGCATCTCTACATGCAATGAGGCATCATGCTTTGGAACACAAACACCATTGATGTACATCACTCATGACAGGACTCACATGCAGCACGGCCATGTCCCTGCACATACACATCCATACATGGCCCTTTTCAGACATATGTCCAAGCTGCACACTCCTTGCACACCTCAACATGCACTGCGTCCAATGAGTACGCATGGACACTTACTGCTCAACTCCGGACCGCTCTCCCTCACAAGGACCTGGCGGTAAAGCGCTGGGTTAATACGTTCCAGGACCCTCTTGTCGTTGGTGGTAAGGTGGACCCGGCGCCTCACTACATGCGCTGCCTCCAAGAGGCCCCGGGCCTTCCGGAGGGCCCTGGACCTGAAGTCCTCCCAGCGCTTCCGGATGTGTTGTATGTCGCGGGTTGCCACCCCCTCCAGGTTGATGGCAACCACGATGTCCAGCCAGATCCTCTCCCATACATCCTTGTCGGCACGTCTTCTTCCGTAGAGGGCATCTTTATGCCCCAGGACATGCTCCACCAGGATGCCAACCTCTCCTGCTGAGAATCTGGCAGCCATCTGCCTCTCTGCCTGGGGGTTCCCAGTGGTGTCTGATGGTGTTTCCCCCGACATGGCAACCACTGAGGCAGGTGTGGGTGGGCAACTGGGTACTGGAGCTGGGCTGTGGAGTGCTGGTACAGCAGTCGGGAGTCTTTTGTTCCTGCAGGGGTGGTCACAGCAACTAGACCCCTGCAGATGGCTGACATGCAGGCACCAAATGGCAGGGCACTTGGCCAGCAGGCAGGCAGCAACAGATGGTAGGTGGGAGTCTGCTCGGGGCTCTGGGAGGCAGAAAAATGGCTTTCTGGGCAGGAGCGTGGTCTTCTGCGTGGCCAGCTTGATACGGAGTGATTTGGCACATGAAAAAACAGCACGTCAGCTGGTGTTGACTTCAGTATGGGTCAAAGGTGAGCGCGGGTCAGCAGACCATTGTACGTGCTGTTCGTGGAGACCGACGCGTGTGTTTACTCTGCTGGAATCACACACGATTACTTCACAGTGTCTGACGTCCGTACCTCTTCTTTTGGTAGGGTGTTGCCTACGTGCACAAGCACATGTGTTTTTGTTTTTTTTTTCCACGTAAGGCAGGCGGTGAGTCGGGTACGCTTTTTTTCCACTGTGGTTCCCCCTGTGCATGCGTACTGTTTTTGAGGTCATAGTAGCCCGTGTGTTCCATGCGTACGTGTTTTTTGTGTTCCTGGGTGCCACACCGTACTGCTGGAGGTAAAATTCACGTACGTGGGCTACTGGGGTCATGTGCACAATCTGTTTTTTTTATTTTCAATTTCCTGTTCTTATATTTTTTGATTTTTTTATTTTTTTTTAGGGGTGCCTGAGCGTTGCGTGACCCATCATTTTTCCAAAGGGGTCACAGAAGAGTCTTGCAGGTGCACTGGGATGCCTATTCCATCAAGTACCCTGCCCCCTTCTAGCCAATTGCCCAGGACAATTGTTGACTGAACCACCCATAGCCTATTTTCCATCAGTGCCATGGTTGGGAGGCCACCAAAGGCTAAGGGTGGCAAACTTGGGCGTCCTCCCAGGGCTGGGCGTGGTTGGGCATGTGGGCACGGATACCAGGGAGGACAGGGAGTCCAGGGTGGCCAGAGTGGCTACAGGGGGGGAAGAGGCAGGGGTGCCACTCTGGGATGGGATGCCCAGCCACGTGCTGGTGCAGACATGCCCCCACCCCCTGTGGCTCCTGGTGATGCAACTGTTGCATCACAACTTGGCACCCATATCACCCAACAGCAATTTACATCTGCTGTCACGGGCCCACCGGTGGTGGTAGCTGCAGGTACAGCTGTGGGCACCTCCACCCAGGCTCTGGGTCAGGCAGTGCATGTTGCGTTGTGTGACGAGGACTCCCAGGACGATTTCCATCTTGTCCGGAGGTTGGGGTCATGTGTGTCCACTGTGGCTGTGACTGTGGCACACATATCTGGGGCAATTATGACATCTGCTGCCCCAAGCAGCCGGGTGGTGGTAACTGCTTGTGCAGATGCAGCCAACACCACCCCGGCAGTGACTCAGACCCCAGCCAGACCTTCTTTCCTCATACCAACACCCACTGCCTTGTTCCAGTCCACCAGCGCCACTGCCCCCACTGATCAGGGCCACATTGCCTACTCAGGGTCAGTACCACCGGCCAAAAGGAGGAAGCGTGCTCCTGCACAAGAGGCTGGGACCCCAGACACGGCTCCTGCCTCTGGCACGTCAAGGAAGAAGCCTTTCTGCAATCAGGAACTGGACTTCCTTGTGGACTACGTGTCGGAACACCAAAGCGATATGTTTGTGGGCCCACAATGCCATACAACGCATCACCAGTGTTGTGTTCACTGGCAGCATGTTGCGGATGGTGTGACATCCATGGAATTCCAGGTGCGCACAGCTCAGGACTGCTACAAGTGCTGGAATGACCTCAGACGCAGTGCTAAGCTAAAGCGTGCCTCCAATTACACCATGTCTCTGGTGACTGGTGGTGGGCCACCACCAGAGGAGGATGAACTCACTCAGCATGAGGAGATCGCTTCAGAGTTCATCCCGGAAGAACTAATCCGTGGAGTGGGAGAGAGGATGGATTATGATGCATCATCTGGTGAGTATTGATGTGTGTAACTCAATGACATGTGTGTTTGTCATGTGTTCTGGTGACTGGTGGTGGGCCACCACCAGAGGAGGATGAACTCACTCAGCATGAGAAGATTGCTTCAGAGTTCATCCCGGAAGAACAAATCCGTGGAGTGGGAGAGAGGATGGATTATGATGCATCATCTGGTGAGTATTGATGCGTGTAACTCAATGACATGTGTGTTTGGCATGTGTGACCCGCCCAACTTCAAGTTGGCTCTTTCCTATCTTCAATATCCCTCTCCACCTGTGTTGTTCACCAGGGGTCCGACCTCTCGGCCTCAATTCATAAAGAGCACCTGGCAGCTCTTGACTACTGCATTATCAGTTTTTTGTACGAGTTCCGGTGCTATGCTGATGACAACCAACTCATTTCCTGGCTGCCCTTGGCCACCTCTTGTCCCCCTTGTTTCCGATAGCCTCATTACCATTTGCTTTTTTGGTGTACTACCAACGGTCTCTGTCTGAATGCCAGCAAGACTGACATCCTCCTCATCGATACACCTTCGCCATCCTTTGACATCAATCTCTGGCCAGCCCCACTTGGCCCTCCTCCTGCCTCCACCTGCAAGGCCAAGAACCGCAGGGTCATCTTTGACTCAACACATTCCTTTTACACACATTTGTGGCATATCTAGAGATGGATTAACTTCTTGCTTCACCTCCTCAAGGGTACTGTGCCTTTCCTAACATTCTCCTACATGCTCACAGTCTGCCAAGCTCTGCTTTACTCAAGGTTGGGGTACTGTGATAGTCCCTTTCAATATTCAACCTGCCTCCACACTCCACTCTGCACCACTAATCCAGTACAGGACTGCAAGACTTGTCCTTGGCCTCAAGCCCTGGGATCCTATCTTTCCAGCTCTGTAACCCCTTAATTGGCTACCAGTGGATGCAAGGATGATACTTCAGACCCTCTGCATTGTGCACAAGGATTTTTTGGGACTGGGTACAAAATACCTTCAACAATCCCTCTACCAATTCCACCCCTATTGAGTCCTTTGCTCCTCTACCCCACACTCCCTCAAGGTCAGTTGTTAATTGAATAAATAAGGTAGGAACAGATCTGTGTGTACAGCTTAGAGCTTACGTTTGAACAGCCACTGGCCACTTTGAAACTTGAGGAGAAATACATCTGCTTCTGGAAGCACCTCAACACCTTCCTACTTGCTCCTGCATTAGCCCCTCTTCTACCCAGCTGAACAGTTTCCTCTGTTGGCACTGTGCCCCTGAACACACTCTGTCCATCGGATCAGGTACCTGCTCACCCTGCCTCCCTGCTGCACTGCCTACAGGCCTCCCATATCAATGGGTCCAGTGCATATTCCCATAAAGTCCAGCACTCTTTGTCTGCACTCATCAGATTTGCCCTGTCCAAATCATCTTTCACTTGCCACTTGCTGGCTGCACTACCACTTTTTGAATGGACATTCTATCATTGGACTTCATTTTCCTTCTCTGGTCTCCTCTGTTTGGCACGTTCTCCTTCTCCCCCTTCCTGGGTCGCCAACCCTATATCCCTTCTCCATGCACTTGCTTGTTCACAATGTCACTGTGCCCAGTATGATAGTTGTTTTGAATTCCTTATCTCCCTTGTTCCCCTCCCTTTGCTTGTTTGCGCTGTGAGCCACTTGTGTACGAGTGCATTCTTGATGAGATGTCACATCATGTCATACACATGCTTTGTCCTTGGTGCAGTGTGGCTCACTCAGAGTGTACTGATAGCAGTGTCTCCCCATATGTTCATGATCATGTTCCATGTGCATTCCATGCATGCCCCTTGGTGTCCTTGACCACCTGCTCATTGTTGTATTTGTCCAGGATGATCCAAATGTCATCACATTTGGACAGCCATGTCATGCTCACTGTAGGTCTGTGTGTCATCACGCACGACTTTAGGCTGTGCACATCTGTATCATGCACATGGCTCCCCCTGTTACAGGCCTGCGGCCTCTTTTCAACAGGTGTTGTCTTCTACATGCATGGATGTACTATTAATGGTTCCTCATCTCTCCTCCATCATGACCACTTATCTATCATCGGCTGTAGTGACATTTGAATGACGAAATGCAATAGACGCACGCCTACACTGTCTGGCAATGCACAGTTCTGCGTGGAAAATGTCATTGCCATGCAGTGCCTCCCTGCTATTGGCCAGGAGGCGGCTGTTTCACGGAAATCATGCTACCTGGTGCATGCCATTTGCACATGTTGGCTGCAATTGCCGTTACACTGCCATAATGTTTTAATATTGTCATCACTATGTACGTGTTGATGTTGTAAGTTGAGGGGCTACACATGCACTGCACCGCACACACCCACTCCTGTGCCAAGTTAAGCCCTTCAACATGCAATCATGATGGTGCTGTGTGATGTTTACCTGACATGTATGTACCCATGTCCCTCCTTTCACAGTATGGAAAGGCACTAGTGTAGGTGCCTCCTATGACACATGTACTGTGCATAGTTGATTGTAGTTGAGTGCTGCACATGAACATGCATGTTACATGTATCATGGTGTGTTAGGTTAGATTTCTAGCTGTGTCTATTTGTGTTTTCACACATGCTTATGCTAGGTGCTGACTATTCCCATCTCTCATTTTGGCATTGGATATATGCCTTCTAGAGGTTGTGTGTGATGCAGGTAATGTGCGACATGCAATACATGTGTTGTCTTCACATTTTGCACACATAATTATCTGCTTTTGGTATGGCCTTCTATTGCAATGCCACTGGATGCATGTTGGGGTTTGAGTTGCCTGTGACATGGCTGTTTCATTATTTGGCTGTCAATGCTGTGAACTGTATGTGTGTGGTATGTGCTACTGACATGTGTGTCCTTGTTTCTTTTGTTTAAGTTGCAGTTAATGACGCACTGGCGGCAGAAGATGAAGATGTCATCCCAGATACGGTTGTCAGTTCACATGACCAACCAAGCACCAGTGGTGGTCGTGGGGTGGCAGCCCACGAGAACCCACAGGTGCTCCAGGCCATCATGTCCAGAGCTGACTCTGAGTCAGGCTCTGATGTGTCCTCTGACCACTATGTTGAGTCGGATCTGCATCATGACATTTCGTCACCGGTAAGTGATCCTGTGTTGGATGGTCTTCTGTCTGCCACACCTGCAGTAGGGGGCCAGGCAGGGTTTGAATGTCCACCTGTGGTGGTTACGGGTGCACGGTCAAACTCGACACCAGTTGGCCATGTTCCTGGGGCATCAGGTCGGCGGGGGGATGCAGTCCTGCAGCCGCAGGCGGCATCAACCCAGCAAGGACCACGGCTCCTTGGGACCAGCAGGTGTGGTGTCTGGCAACACGGTGGCCGTGTGCCACCAGGGTCAACTGAGTGGGAGCGTTCCATGATTGCCATAGCACAGCAACAGAGGGGAGCAGTTGAGATGAGTGCTCAAGGTATGGAAAGTGTGGCCCATTCCATCCTCCCCTCTGTAAGGCAAATGATGCTCCAGCAGCGGGCTACGCAGTCCACATGCTGCTCACTCAGGCCGGGCAGGGCGGCATCTGACAGGGCACGCCGGGCTGAAATGGTGGCTCTGCGTGAAAGACTTAATGCTCAAGCAGAGGCACACCGTGAGGCTCTGAGGGTGGAAAAACAAGCCCTCTGATCTACTCTAGCTGACCTCATGATGGATGAGAGTAGGTGGACAGAAGACAGGGTGGTACATCTTGAAAGAACCATCTCGGCTGAACTCCGTGCAAGCCGGGAGTCACTCCATTTGTCATTTGAGGCCATGCAAGCAGAACTCTGTCTCACACGTCAGTCCCTGCTGGAGGAAGCACGTGTGACACGTGAGATAATGCATGCTGACCTCAGTCTCATTGCCCGTGGTGAGTCAACTGCACCATGTCCACCTTCTGATTTAGATCCAGAGGATGACGATGACAACCAATCTCCCACATAGGTCGGGCCGTGCAGGTGCTGAGCCCAGTGAGGTTTTCTTTTTAACCTCGACATCTACACATGAGGGTGTTAAGGTTCACCCTGTACCTCCCCTGTTCTGGGTCCCCCCCAACCCCTGGGTCATATATGACCATTTTTTATTTTTGTTTTTTCCTGCACATTTTTTTTCCAGCAGTTTTTTTTATACAAATATTTTTGATTTGTCTCCAAAATTCTATGGTTTTTGGTAAGTATGTTGGTAAGTATGTTATCTTTTTATTTTCATTTTTCATTTTATTTTTTTTCCTTCATTTTGTTGTTCTTTTACAATGATTTCACTTTGCTTTTTATTTGCTATGTTTTTTTCTGGTTTTCTTACATTTTATTGATTTTGTTTTTCTTTCTTTCATTACTCTTTTCATTTTTTTATTTCAATTATTTATTTGATTTAATTTGTATTTTCTTTGGAATTCTTTTTTTTCAATTTTATTTTGCCTATTGTGCATACATGTGACAGTGTGAGGCTTTGTGGCATCGGAAGGCATCCACTGTGTGTTCCAGCTGGGCTCATTCAGGCTTGTCTTGTGTACTTGTTTTGCTAGGGTCCTGACACATAAGCTACTCCTACTTCCCTTTTCCATGGGCTCGCAAGGATGGCTCGGTGTAACAGCATATCACACATGGGCATTGGGCTTCCGTCATATCTGTGGCCAGCCTGCAGTTCTACTTGTGTGTACACCCCTAGTGGGTATTCCAGATTGTATCTCCAATGCATGTCTGCACTTCACTTTGGTGAGTATTATGCTGACTCTGCATTCCTTCATGTTGCTTGAGATGTTTGTTATGTATTGACTGTCTATGTTGATGCACTTCCTACTGTAGCTGGTACCATGCACCCTTTGGCTGCGTACAACACACTGATGGTGGGAGTGGTCCATATGCTGAGAATGTTGAATTGGGATAGTTTCCCACCAGTGATTTTGATATGCCACATGAAGGCTGCACGCTGAGTTACCCCTGGCACCACGCATTTCAACAACCACCCATTCCTTGCTAGCACCATTTTGGCCATTTTCCAGCCCTGGCTGGTGTTTGGATGTGCCATCTGATTTATGACTGCATTGTTCGTGATTTGAATTTACTGTTTGTGTCCAGGATCTGCTCCACCCTCCCATTGTTTGCACTTGGCCCTTGTGACAATCCGGCCAACCAGGGTGATTGAGCCTGCCACCACTATCAAAAGCCCACAAAGGTGGCCCTGTCTAGACCTGTTCACATGCCTTCTCAGTCATTTGAATGCCCCCCCGTCTCCCCTGCCCCTGTCAGTGTCCCTCTGTCTCCCCCCTTCATCATCACATCCCCTACTCTCCTGCACCATCAGGTTTCCCTCTTGCCCCTGTGTGTGCTTTCTTTCACCATCTTCCCCATTAGTCATTTTGAGCTTGGCCCACTCCTCCCTTCTCTCATTCCTCTCCCTCTCCACCTCCCTTTACCCTCCTCCGTGTACTCTGGCTGTCATTTTCAACCACTACCCCAATTGCCATCGGGCATGGTGATACGTAGGCGCTTGTTCTTTACAGACATTTGCCCTTCTGCCTCCGTCCTTCCACACCCCACTTTCGACATTTTGAGTATAATTTTCCAGTTACTTTTATCATTAGTCCCTCCACCACTGATTACAGGTCATCTCTCCCCCCTTTCCCTTCTGTCTTTCTTCTCCCCCTCCCCAGCACTATCTTGATTCTTTGTAGACCTACCACAGATTGTCACTTGTTTTGTTACTCTCCTCACCTCTTCCCTCCTCTTCCCTCACTCACCTCCTTATGTGACTCCTGCACTGCGACTATTGCCGTCAGGCATAGGAATGTTGATGCTAGTTATGTCATCCAACATTCCCTCCCTAGACTCTCCCTTATTGTTCCAGCCACTTGTAATATGTAGTTTGCATTTCCAGTTCATTATCACACTGTGGACTGTTTGAAGGACATGCAGGAATGTACTGTTCTTCTCCTTGTTCCCTCCCTCATTGATGCGCTTTGATGAACGTTGTGTGTAGGTCGTATTATGGATTTCTATGATTCAGTAATGGACCACTGTCTGCCATTGCCGATGTGGGGTACTCTGTACATGATATGTTCTGCTGGTCAATGGCTGATGCAATGTAGTGCTTTATTTTGAGGTATCAGGGGATGGGTGAGCTTTGACACACAGGGGGGTCCTTGGTGCTATGTTCACATGTGCTGAGTATGGGACACTGGCACTCACTTCATATCACATGCATGTATTCTAGGCATGTCCCTACAGACAAATACACTTAGTCAACGCCCCCACAACTACACTGAGACCATACAAACGCGTGCACTCAGATTGCCTTCTCAAGCATGCTGTGTCACGATGATCCATGTTCACTTCCAAGTCATTGATCATGTACGTGCATGACAGGGTACTATTTGGTTAAATGCCATTTTTTAAAATGATGCAGCAGGGTTTTCACCAATGCAATGCACACTCACTGTGCTGTCCAGTGTGCGGTGTTTGATATGGCAATTTGTAATTGACCAGTGTGCATGACAACAGGTATTCTGACTTTTGTTGGTTGTACCACTGGTGGCATGCATTTGTGCCACCGTTTTCAGGGTGTGAGGTTTTGGTCACTCATTTCTTCCAATTCCATGTCAGGTATAATTGTCTGGTGCCTATTTTCATTTCTCACGTGGCACTTCATGACTATTGTGTCATGTGTTGTGCATATGATTGGATGTTTTGCCGTTGCATAGCATGGTATGGTGTGGCAGTCGGGGTTCAGGAGTGTTGGGAGGGTTTGGGTGCAATACCAGTCCTTTCATGCCCTGTTTAGCAAGGGGGGGGGGATGGCTTGCATGTGTTCCCTTTGGTCACATGGGATTGGTTGTGTTTAATTAGCTAGGGATGCATACAATGTGGCACTTCCGTAGACACATTCTCAGGGTGGTAAGGTAGTGACAGTTAACTGTCCCTTTCTCATCATCGATTGTGACCTGGTATGTGCCAGGCCTGTGTGCACTCCGCAGGGGTTGGAGTTTAGGTGAAAAATGTGGCCACAAGCTGGGTACGGGCTGCCTCAACACATGCCCTTTCCCCTCCCATGCGCAGTGGCCGAGCGTGTGGTTGGGGATGTGGGGGCACCACCATGTCCACCGGTACGCCATGCCATGTTGCAACGTTGTGCAGGACACATGCTGCCACAATGATCCTGCACACTACTGGGGGTGCAAATAGTAGCTGTCCACCAGAGCGGTCAAGGGAGCGGAAGCTTGACTTGAACTCTCTGAATGTGTGCTCCACTATGGCCCTGGTTGCAATATGGGCTGCGTTGTATCTTACCTGGGGTGGTGTGGTGGGGTTCCATATGGGCGTCATCATGTAGGTGCTCAGAGGGTAGGCACTGTCCCCTGGTAAGTTGATAATGGTTGTCATTAGTTGGGCTTGTGTATTTGTCTGTGTGTGACATGTATGCATGTGCACAGGCATTTGTAGTCACCTAGGAGCCATGTGTCGCCATGCTTCCCAGCTTCCAGGGCCCGGCTTTGATTGATTGATTGATATTTTATTTCTATCGCGCTCGTACACAATGTGTTTCAGAGCGCGACAAGGCAAGGGAGGGGAACAGGGGAGAATAAAACAGCGATCTTACTAGGCCCAGTGACATTGAGAACGCGCAAGTGCATGGGAGAGAGGGGAGAGGAAAAGTGCATGGAAGGGGGGAGAGGTGGAAAGTGCGAAGCAGAGGAGAAACAGATAAATAACAATAAATAAATAATAAAGGCAACAAACAGTGGTAATGCAGCCAGCAATTTGCAAGTGCTAGGTTTAAGGCAGCAGACAGGGTAGGTCCGATAAGTGCAGGAAGAAAAAGGGGGGGCTGTATGGGTACAGATACTGACCCCAGTGCAAGGGGCGGCCCGGAGGCAGTGCGGGAGGGTGGCAGGATGAGCAGGTACCTGGGCCCAAAAGACAGAGGGTGGCCAGGTGCACGGTGCCAAGAGAGAACAGATCAGCAGGGGAGAGGGGGAGCGAAGGCAGAAGAAAAGAGGAAGGTCTTGAGGTGCTTCCGGAATGGGAGATGGTGCTCCTCAAGTTTTAGAGTGGCAGGGAGGCCCCAGCCGAAGACAGAGATCTACCCCCAGCTCGTTTCTCCGGCTCAGGGCGGACATTCTGAATATGAAACTATCATGGGTGGACCCGGGATAGTTTGCATAGACAGAGGTATTGATTCCCTTGGCATCACATACCACCTGCACGTTGATGGATAGATGTGCTCAGTGGCCCTAGGAGGGCGTAGGGCCACATGGGTGCAATCTATGTCACAAAGCACTTTGGGGAAGTGTGCCACCCTGTAGAAGTCCAGGACCACGGCCTGCCTTTCTGGCATGAATATGTGCCTGCGGACTGAGGGGCGTGCAGTGACGATTGCAATACCTGGTGTAGGCAACGTGACTGCGTGGCCTGTGAGACACCCCCAACTATGGCAGTTGTCCTCTGAAATGACCCAGTGGCCAAATAATGCAGTACATTGAGCACCTTCTCCAAGGGGCTCGATGCTTGGAAGCACAGGGTGGGTGATGTGAGTTCATCCTCCCACTCCCTGACCAACTCTAGGATGATATGAGGTGGAAACCTATACCTGCCGTAGACCTGGTCATCAGGCATCCCAAAAAGGCTGGTCCTGGGCAAAAAAATGCGGGGCCTGGCTATTCTCCTCCTCCTACGGTGTCCCACGATCACTGCTGCGAGGAAAGGGAAATTCATCGCAGTTGTATATACTTGTTTGTTGTTTGTGCGCACTTTTATGCTGCGCGGGGCGCTTCCGCCTGCTTTCGTGTGGCGGACGTAATTGTGCGTGTGCGTGTGTTTTGACGTGCACGGGTTTTCCCTATTCGATTCCATGAATATGTGTAGTTCGCGTGTGTGTGGGCGCACTGTGTACTTCCCAGCGGTACTTCCCCAGTTACGCCCTTATTTTCACGCGTTGTTCCTCATTCTGTGTGTTCCGCCCCTTGTTCTGCCCCCTTTTTGATGTGTGCACTCACGTTGTGCGCTTTCGCTGTGCGCGTCGTGCATGGCATTCGGGATGTGGAAGTGACGTGTGCACCGGGATGCACCACGCGCGGATTTGGCGCACATCCTGGAAAATACACACGCAGGGCCTTCCATGAATCACACGCTTGCAATTTGCACGCGTGTGCCGGCTTTTGCACGCTTGCGCCACTGATTTCGGTGCACATTTATTCCATGAATTACCCGCTCAAAGTTTAGGCTCTCGCCAGTTTAAAGTCCACAATTACATGGGGAAAAGGGTTTGACCATGTATCATTAACAGCACGCAAGCCTTTTGCACCATATATATGGGTTTCGATATCTGAAATGTGTTGAAAAGAACTGTTCTTAGCTTTACAAAGTGTTAGGGCCCCTGCTTTGTATTTTCTTTTCGGAACAGAATGACAAAGCCGCACAGTTGTAATTCTTCATACAGTGTGAAGCACTACATTAAATGAAATTAGTTTAAAGCCCCTAGTGGGTGTAGCTTTCTTCCTGTGAAGAAACCTGCCTCCATTCCCTCTGTGAGTTCACAGTTTTTTTTTTATCCATGGTGGTGCCCAATAAAAGGAGCCTCAGCCGGCACATACGTGAGAACAGCAGGAGGCTCTATGCCTGGTACTTCTGTCTCCGTGTCTCATTTTGGCCTGCAGGCTGATGCCATGTGACCATGGAACTGCAGCCCTCTGCTGATCTGGGTGTCCCCAGATTTGTGTTTGACCGCCCATGTGCTCACGGCTCCATCGATCTCCTGCGTATCCTTTGCAACTGCTGCGCACTCTGTGAACACAGCAACTGTATGACCTGCTGGGTTCCCTTAGCACTGATCAGGATGGCCCGTGTGCCCACAGGACCTCCCTCCAACAATGGCGATGAGGATTCAGAACCCCGGCAGTGAGGACAGAAGCTGCCGGCATGCATCTTCCTTGGCATTCCCCTGCACCGCATGCAAGAACCTGAAGCGATGGGGAGCACGTCCCCTGAAATCCCCTGAAATCCGCCCGGGCTGCAAGGCCGGTGAGGTCTGTAAGCTCCATGCTCAGAGCTGTATAAAGTAAAGGAAAAGGAAGGAGGGGTTGTACTGGAAGACCCAAATTAAATCAACAGCTGAATGAATTGCAGCCCCCCCCACTTAAACCTAAGCAGAGAAATTCATATGAACTAATGTGGTGTGTAATTATGTGAAATGGTATTCATAATGTTAGTATATATAAGTAGGCAAAAAGCATCCTGGTTATAATGTCGAAAATGTCATTATCATGATGTGGTAAGGTGGCAAGGCACAGAATGGACAATAACATTTTCTGTACATAGACAGAAAATCGCCTTGGCTAAATGCCTTTAATGAAAATGCATGTACTGAAAATGTGGCTAAAATGAGCAGAGAGCGTAGGATGAGATCATTTTAAAGTTGAAACATTCAAGGGTAGTAAGCTGTCAGAATGTTGACGAATAGGCAGTAACCAGACATTAAATTGGGCCTGGTTGAAAACCTTATCTGAAGAGTCCAGCTGCACCAATTATAATTGAACAGAGCACCGAAGAAGAGTCAGGAATGCATACTAGAGCATATTTTATTTTGAAGGTTTAGTTCAATTAAAATTAAGTGCCCAGTGAGCTAATGCTAACGATGAAGTTGTCTAAGACTGTGCAGGAACGGTGGCGCAGATTGCTTCACTCACATTTGGCTATAAAAATTAGCTCTGTGTGATTCTGGGGGTGGGTTGAGGCTGGGAGCTCAACCACGGCACAAGGGCTGCTCTGTGGCAGCAGTGGCATGAAATAAACCTCTATGAACTTAACAGTCTCTGTGCTGATTCTTTGAGTTGTCCTTATTGAATTGGGTTGGAGTATATGAATCCTGCACCCCAACCTCCTCAAGCTGCAGCTATCTTGTTTTACAGGTACTAAAGGGTGTGCTCTGATCTATGGGCCCGTCAGAGGACTCTGCGCCCTCCTGTAAATTTGGTAGCGAGGAGGATGGTTGTTGACCATCAACTATTGATTAAAATAAGACAGCTAATGGCTGTTGACACAAAGTAACTCTAGGTCTTCGGCAAAATCACAAGTCCTTTGCCATTTTGGGCTGAGTAGACTGTGAAGCTCCCCGTAGACAATGGTAGTGTAATTGAGACTGCAGTCGGGACCTGAAGGAGCCCGTGTTTATGAACATCTCCATTTCCATACCTACGGGCAGCTAACCAGATGAAAACCTGAAGAAGGCAGTGATCGAGGGGGTCGGGAGAACAAAGGTGAGTGAAAACTGCCCTGGCCGATAGAGACAGGGACACAGGGAAAAAGAATAATGGCAGTCAAGATTTGGGGACAAACCAAAAACATTAACTGCATTTAAAAATCAATAACAAGAGTAAAATATTCGTGAGGGGATTGCATGCAGCCGACCAGACCGTGTCTGATTTTGACACGCCATGTTATGTTGTCTGTCTAAGTGTTTTATGTTGCGGCTGTTCATGTGATTTATTTTATGGCATAACTGACTGTGTGCGCTGTAAAAACATTGAACTAGAATAAAAAATGATATTTTAAGCTAAATAAAAAATTGCCATCAAGCCAAGGTTTTGAAATTGCGAGAAATTACATTATGATAGGCGGACAATATTATGGGCACTTTAACCAACACAAAAAATTTGAACCTGCAACTATGGAGTTAAATTTGTAATTTCCTTGTAGCAGACAAGATAACTGATAAATCGTACTAAGAACGATAGATTTTCGCATTAAAATGGCTGTGTGATAGTGATTTATATAGAAGTAATGTTCTCGTGCATTAAGCGCGCTGAGCGAAAAGGAATGCAACATGTGGCAATGTTTTTAACTATAAGGGTCAGTGGAGGTCCGGTTAGAACCAGGAACTGTGAGCCTGAAGTGTGTAAAATATAAGAAATGATTGAAAGATTTTTTAAGTAAAGACAGAGCTTAGTGAGATGTAATCGAGGGCGCACGTGCGCCTAAATTCAAAAGAATAAAATATATATTATAGGCTAGTTTTGTTAAAATGTGTGTATGAAGTTGCAGGTAGTGATTTAAAAGATTGTGGGGTTTTATTTTTAGTATCAGAAGCAGCCAGTACAAGAGAAATGAAACATGCTTGCTTTATGGCCCACGAAAGTGAGCAGTGATTTGTCAAGAAAGGAATGTGCAATCACAGTTTTGAGATAAACACTGCCCGGCAAATGACCCTGCCTTGCAAAGCTGTATGGAAAAAGAGACAGGCTAACAGCCGATGTAATTGTTAGGCTATTTCAGTGATCCAGAAAATGCTCGAGTGAATGCGTCTAATACATTGCATGTATTATTTTTTTTAAATAAGATGCTTTACATACAAAATGAGTGAGTTCCATGGTAGAACAGCCCAGTTCTGAATGTTAAAGGCAGATATATTTATGGGACTGATAGGACGGGTCCGCAGGGCCAACAAGAGTGATGCATTCTGATAAGTATGAACAGGCATGGGCAAAAAGACATCTTTGCGTGGTGCCAATGAGTTTTGGCAAAGAAATGCATTCGTTTTCTGATAGCCTGTGCGCGTCTCACCCGGCTTATGAGAGGCATCTGTGTGGGAACACTCAGTATTGCCTAGAAGCCTTATTTTCTGTGATAACATACTTACGCGGCCGTGCAGCATTTAAGACAAGCATGTTTACACCCTCTAAATCCCCTGCCCTCTCCATTCCTGCTTCAAGCAGAATGATAAACAAGTAAACATTTGAAGGCCCACATTAGCAATATACAAAGGGGTAACTTCTCTTCTAGTATAGAAACAAGATACTTTTATCAAATAGCGTCTGGGAAAAGTATGCAGTCTGCAATATTAATGTAGGACTGTATGTGAAAAGATACATGCAACCCAGAATAGGCAGATTAGAAGCTGCCAAGAAGGTGTCTTTATCCAGTTAGACTGAGAGTAGGAGCGGGACATGGTTTTCGAATTGTGTTGCCATTAGAGATCGAGGGGACAAGTGCCTGTAGTATGCAATATGTCAATGCACACTATCACAATGAAAAACATACCATGAGAAGAAAATCACCCTGAAGGGCTGACGATTTTGAAAGGTTTAGAGACTGGCAATTAAGAAATGTTAGGCAATAAAAGATTAAATGAGATGCCCAGGATCACACAGCGTTTAAGGGTGAAGCTGGGATTTGTGCCAATATTGCAATTCCAAGCAGTTGAGCACTTTCCCTTCCAGCTCTTAACATGAACTAAAACAATCCAATGTTATAAAACTGACTTGCAAGAGTACGCAACCCATTTTTCCAAACCTGACAATTTTAAAACCCAAAATATTACAGACGGGGGGCTACACAACATGGGAATGATTTTAGCGTCAGTTTCTCCATTATCAAGGGGAGTTCCAGCATGCAAGTAGGTAAAACCGCACAGAAGACAGCACAGTAATGCAAGGGATCCTATATGATTTGACCAGGATCACTGTGCCGTCTGCTGGCATAGCCAGGATACAAGCATGAACACTTTGGCTGCACAGTCTCGAATTTGCATGCTTGTTTCCCGCTTGGACGGATATTCTATGCACATCTTTTAAGGGATTGTTCAGGTTTTAAGAATGCCCAGCTGAGCAAACTAATTTCAACCCCTATCTGGTGCAGGCACAGTGCTGTTAATCGCGCCGCTTGTGCTGCTAACCCAAATAAATGTGCAGGTATGTTTGTGAATTTCAGATTTAAAGAAGGTTCAGCCAGTCCAGCTGGGATGTGCCCTTCTGATCTTTCACATGAACACATATCCCTGCAATAAGTGCTTAACACACTGAGACAACTTCTAAATCTCCGTGGATGAATATGGATTTTAACTTTGCCTATTGCACACGATCAGCAACATTCCCACAGGGGGAAAGTAACGCTACAAAGGTCGTGTTACCCAAACTATGTATTCCACAATGAAAACGAAAGGCATTGCATGTTTTAATTGATCAAGGCAGAATGTACTTGTCAAAACAGACAGGCACTGGGTTTGGAGCCTCAGCAGCATGCAATCAAATTTTCCTGGCATGTGCTATTTAAGCCTAATGTAAACTGGAATCTTGCTTTAGACCAGGCAGCATTGTGGGGGGGCCTGGGCAGCCACCCCATGAGCCCTCCAATAAAAACGTCTCTGTGGTCTACTGTCGTCTTGCAAGGAATGAGCGATTCCTAGTATCTTGGAGCATGCAGAAGCACGTAGGCATTGTGGTGCTATTACAAGGAAGGGGCTTGCACATTACAGTAAAAAGGTATACACTAGGGGCTGCGGGATGAAGCATTGCCTGTGGTTATAGGACAAATAGATATATATTGTAGTTACTATGAATGAGCAGCATGTTAAGCTCACACTGAATAGATTATATTAAGTAAAACACAGCACAGTGGTTAATTGGGCAAAAGGGGGATAAGTACAGACACTGCTGGGGGAACTGATAGAGGTAGGTAACCAAAGCAGGTTTGCGAATTATGCGAGAAATGTTGAGGGATGGTTCTGCGCCAAGTTCACTAGAAAAAGCATTCCATGATTTGGGGACAAGACGGAGGAGCTCAGCCCTGTGGCATTAGCCCCTTTGGTTAATGGGGACAGCAGTGGGTAACAAGGAGTCCATGAGCAAGAGCACTGGGGGGTAGTGCAGGATTTAAGAAATGCTTGCCTCTCGCATTGCATGTTGGAAAAGCTTCTCACCTAGGTAGGCCCTGCAGCGACACGTGTGTATGTGTTTATGTATTGTTAAGTGCTGTATGGAAACAGAATGCTAGCAGTAGTGGTGAATTTTAACACTGAGTTTGCAGGTTGAGCGCGCCTAATTGGCTTGTTAAATTGGGATTTTAATCCTTGCATGGGAGGGGGAATTCAAGGCTGTGTATGACCATCCTGCGCACCCAATGGGGGAATCAGTGATGACAATGAAACAGGTCTTAGCTCCATTTCTATTTCTTTATATTGTGGGGTGGCAAGCAGCCTGGTGCAGGTAGGCAACCTGGCCCTGGCTGAGCATCACAGAAGATATTGGCTGGGTCATTGCGCCAACAGTCCCAGTGGCACATACATGCAGGACTGCCAGCAACTTAGGCAAATGGAATATGGCAGTTAGTGCATGAATGTTGCTTTCTATAGCATGTGTGGTTCTGAAGGAGCTAGAGGATGGAGGTCATAGTCTAACTTAGCTGTATCCTCGCTCTCAACCCCTTTCTGGGCTAGCAGAGATCCTTCAAAGGGCAGAATCCGTGTCTGTGCACATCTGTGAATGTCCCCAGCCTCATACATGTCACTCATTGATGTGCTGTTTGGACACATGGCTTTCATACCCTTGGTTGCAGACACCTTGGCTCAGATATTGCTTTGTATTCCTGATATGTGGACTTTTAGTTAAGTCTATTGTGTATGTGCGTTGTATGGCAGAGGCACAGTGTTCCCATTTTTTGTGAATTGCCTTTGGGGGTGTTGATAGGTGCTTCATTTTAGAAAATTGTATTTGTATGCATTATTTGTTAATGCCTTTGCATTAGTCCAGTCCAGATGTCCGTTAGCTGGGGGGAAAAAAAACATTGCCGACATTTCAGTGGATTCCAGGCTGTTTAGACTCATAATTAGGCCAGGATTTGTGATGTCATATTTCTGTGGGCGTGGACAGTAAATCGCACATCATGAAAGCCATTTTTCCAAAATGCCTTGCAGAGGGAGAAGCCACCGGCACACTGGTTGGTGTAAGGTGGCCTATCTCGTTCCCAAATTCCCACCAAGATGTGTACGCCTCACCAACTTCCAAAGTCACCAGCCGCCACTGGGCTGAACCGACCCTAGCAGCAGCATCAGTTAAATATAACCTTTCCTCCATGGATAGCAAGTGAGCAGCTCATCTGGCGCGAAGTCATGTGCATTCTTTCAAAGAATACTGAGAGTTGCATGCTCCAGCACTCTGAACTTTTAGAGCCTGTGAGGATTTTTGTGAGATGCCTGCAAGGATGGCAGTGAAGTAATACAATTTAACACTGATAAGGACACGAGAAATGAATGAGCAGGAGGCATTAGCAAATGTGATAGTGAAAGGGAAGTAATGACGCAGGGACGTCACTCCACCAAAATGATAGAGGTAGCGGAAGTGACATCTCATGACCCTTGACCTCTGATGATATCACTGTAGGAAAAGTTTGAAACTTTTTATTTTAGGGTAGCAAAGGAGGCCACGGGCAACAAGGGATACGTCAAGGGCTGCATCCGCGACCCCTGGCGACTCCCAAATGACGTCCCTGCAATGGCACTCTAACGATAAAGTGCAACATACAGAGTGTAGCATGTAACCTGGCATGGCATGAGCAAGGGTTATTTTACAGCTACAGAAGTAGTGTTAGAATTAAAAGAGGTAGTGATAAACTTCATGAGACGAGAAGCAAGTGATTTTACATGGGGTTTTAAATCAACGTGCAGGCAGGAGCAGGCACTGCCCTGTAGCTGAATGGTCCATTGCCATTCATGCGTTCTATCATTTTTGACTTAGAATGCCCCCTGAAATTGAAGGAGGTTACTGGATCATCTGTGACCTGCTTTTGGGGAATTTTGGGGATAGCACACATGTAGTGAAGGGGTTTTTTGGGGTGCTCCTAAAGACTTTTTCTAGGAGCTCCACCGTGAGTGGTAGGACAGTTTGCATGGAGTCATCCCAGGGGTGGTAGTTTCCAATTTTGAGGCCTTGCCAGCCGGAGTGGAGAACATTTTTATTAAATAGGGAAAAACTTTTGGTTTGAGACGAGCGGTTGAGATTCTGGTATCGTAGGAATTAGATGAATGAAGAAAGGCTTGAATGACAAAGCGTGAAAGCATGATGACAGTGTTGAGGTTACCAAGGAAAACATGATTATTTAGGGCATGCCTTAGTTAAACACAAGCAATTTTGAAGGCATGAAAGCGGCAGAAGGCAAATGAGATTGGGTGAGTGAGAAGTAGAAGATTTTAGTATGTGTGCAGCGTGATGAATATAGCCAGCTGTATAACCTGGTGAAGAAATAACGAAAAAAAGAGATGAAGGATTTTAGAAATTCAGGCGCAGGCTGCGAATTATGAACATTTGCAGACATGAGGTAGAAACAGATGGCCTCCAGGAAAATAAAGGCAGCCATAAAATAGGGAAATATGGCAAATAAATAAAGAGCAAGCAGAATGAAATAAGAATCATGAAGGACAGTAGTGGTTCAAGTAAGGTTTCCAGGGGGGGCACCCGAGAGAAAAACGTAAGGATTCCGAGGGGCACCCGAGAGAAAAACGTAAGGATTCCGGGGGGGCACCCGAGACAAAAACGTAAGGATTCCGGGGAGCACTCGAGAGAAAAACGTAATGATTCCGGGGGGGCACCCTATCGGGGGGCACCCGAGAAAAAACGTAAGAGGATTCGCCTTGTTCCTGCGCTTTAATACAGCGGTCAGAAGAAACATGAACCCAGAGCCCAAATAATAGGGGACCATAGGCTACGGTGACGATTAAAGACGGCATCAGAGGGGTTCGTTTACACCCCATGTCGGGGTATTGATTAGAAGGCAGGTATACGTGTGTCCAGCTGGAGTTCGTCTAGTCTGTCAAGTGGCTGTTATACATGTCCTGTTGTATGTCACATGTAAGGAATTTTCTCTCCTTGTTGGTTTTATGCGATTCTATAGTTGAGAGGGAATCGCACACAGATTGATGTTCTTTGAGTAAATAGGTGGTATAAATAATTTGGTGGGAAGAGACTGGATTGGAGCTCGCAGTATTTGGTGCTCGCTCATAGTAATGGGAGTGTTGGACTCGCATAAGTATATCGTTAGAAACAGAGTTAAGCCCGGAAAACATTACTCCAAGTGGAGGAGTGGGTTAACGGTACCGCCCACAAAATGTTTATGCCGCGGCCACAAATTAAGTCTTCATCTAAAGCCATCTTACAACGCATGGCAACTTACTTGCTTGCCGCATATACAAGCAAAAGTTAGAAAATGCTATGCTGTTGTCAAATTGTAAAAATATAAGAACAAGGAAAGGAGGAAGAACCTCCCGCAGCTTGGTTGGGAAAAAAATATATATATATGCACTGAGGGGGGTGAGACACCTGCAGCAGCGCCTGCCCCGCATGAAACAGGAACCGAGGGAAGTAAGCCTGAGGGACTCTACCCATTACAGAGAGCTAAAAGCAGCCACAGGGTATAGCAACCCCGCTTATGAGTCGCCCACATACAGGAGTAACACAAATCAAGGGGAGGATAAGGACAAGAATCTCGCATTCCTAGCCAAGGGTCAAGGGGAGACGCAATGATACGTTAATGAAGGAGGGGATCAGGCACAGACCAAGTGCATCTCTCAATACGGGGAGAGAGGGAAAGAAGAGGAAAGAAAGTGAAGACAGAACTGATGAGATAGCATTTACAAAGGACAAATGGATGGGAGGACAAATCTCATTGAAACTCGATGGAAAAGGAAGTGATGATGGGAGGCCTAAAGAGAAGTTAGATGAGGCACATAGGAAGAAGAAAGAGAAGGAGTTAAGGGATGGAAGGATAAGAAGGAGAGTTAAGCTAAGGCGAGAACAGCTTTATCGCGAAGAGCAAGAAAAGCAGCTCGATCGCAAACCAGAGAACAGCCTATGAACGAGATAGACAGAAACAGCAGAGGTTAGAAGAAAAGCAAAAGGTAAGTGAAAATAGGGATGAGGAAGTTCAAAGGAAAGATGAACGGAGAAATAAAGGGAAAAGGAAGAAGGTAGGGTCAGAGAAGAGGCGAGGAAGCGTGAAAGGATTGGTCACAGAAATAAATAAATAAATAAATAACTAAATCAGCAAATACTGAAATTGAGTGGTTATCTTGAATAAGAAATGAATAAAGGGAAAATTGAGAAATAGGAACAATTGGGCAAATTAATAGAAGGATATGGGATACACTCAAAAGCATAAAGTGAAAAAAAGTGGAAAACAAATAGCACTTATGAGGTTTCCTGACCAACAGAAAAAAGGAGCGTTGGCCAATAAAAAACATCAAGAGACCATGAAGACCAAGAAAAGGAGTATGGCTGATACAATTGGGTCAATTAAACGAAGGAAACCCCCACAAGCCATTTTATGGTGAAGTAAGCAAAACAACTTGTGAATGTCAATAACAGTTTTGATTTATTTTACAGACAAGCTATGAACCTCTTGCGTGGAAGCACAAGAAATTGTCTGCATGTCCTTAAATTAGGGAGAAAAGAGAAAAAGGTAAGTACTAGTTCACGCCAAAAGGGTGTGAACACACAATCAATCAACACTAAAGGTAAGAGGATCCAGGTGAGTAACAGGAAAAAGGGAGAAAGAGACACAATGTCTTCAAAAGTTAGCTGTTTTTCCCAAGACAAGTACAACAGGTGTGGAAAGAGTAGGAAATAGATAACAACATGGCCATTTCAGACAACCACAGAAGATAGAAGTAAATTGAAGGTGAGTAATCATTTTCATGTACATAATGCCAAAAAGATTGTTATGATAGAGGGATGCAAGCATTAGAATAGGCAAATATTAATGGGAACAATAAAGGTGGAGGTACGTAGTAAGAATTTGTGCCATAGTCTTAGAAGACAGGGGTAGGCTAGATCAAGTTAGACAGGGACGGTGTGCAGCGAAACGCCTCTGTTTTATCTCCCTAGGATGAACACAAAGCACAAGCATAGACCCATGTCCAACTAACGGCAATAAAAGAATAGGAAGAATGGCAGCTGAGCCGAAGAAGTATGTGCAGCTAACCAGTAAGAATTTACTGCTAAGCTGAAGAAGTATGTGCAGCTAAGCAGCAATAATTTACTGCTAACCTGGATGAATGCAGCTAAGCTGAGCAAAGAACCAAGCCGAAATTAAGTATCCCCGCGGGGTGGTTGGAAAATAGTTGTTTATGTGCACCAACGAATAGGGGAGTATGACCCAGAGAGTATTTTTTGCTAGCAGAAAAGGAGGAAGGGGGTTAAAGTCGGGAAGAAAACCTGACCCCTTGCAAATGCCCAAATGACTTTTGCCTTTATTTTTACTTTTTACAGATGACGGGGATCCCCAAGGAGGTTTCTGTCATCTACTAGACATCTTTCTTTAATTGGTTTGTCTCCTTAGGGTTGCATGTGGCACCCGGAAGGGGAAAATGTGTCCCATAAAGGACGTGATGTATTTTGTGTTATTGAAAACAAAAATCATTTTCTAAGCCAGCTGACACAGAGCTAAGAATGGGGGGTATTTTAGTTATGGTGTGAAAATGACCCACAAAAGGGAAATGTTTAAAAGAAAATGTTTTGTAGCTTGTCTAGGGGTGTCAAATAAGAGGGAATGTCTCAATTTCTAGGGAATAAGGTATAAGAGCCAATGCGAAAAGAGGTTTTAAGGAAATGGGTTGGTAGGAAATGTGTTAAATAGTAGGGACCTGTTTATTTTACAAAAGAAACTCATTCCGTTTTATATTACAGGTATACATCAAAGGACCTGTATGCCTTGGGAAATTAACATTGAACCGCGTGAGGAGAGAGGGAGGTCGTAGAGAAACCCAGTGAAAGCCTGACGCTGAATTGCGTCTGCAAAGAGACTCCCCTAACCCTGCATCCCCATGCTGAACCGTCCCCCCCTTGTGAACCCATTGAACAATTAACTCTTTTTGAAAGAGAGACACTCTGGAAAAAAAAACTGAATTTTTTGTGAAAAGGAAAAAACAATGGACTTCTGGTCTGAGCATCAAAAGAACCTGGGAGACTGACTGTGAAAACAGCACAATGAAAATGAAAAGGCGACAGGACATAGACGGTCCACTAACACCAAACAAAAGACGAATAAAACCGAAGATAAGGAAAAGGAGTGTGGAAAAGAGGGAAGGACAAAGTGAAAACCATATGCATGGGCAGAAGAAGGTGATCAAGGAGAGACTGTACTTTGTTGGGGTGGGAGTTGCAGACAAGGTGTGACATACGAAGAGACAATGGGCTAATGGGTCGTCTCAAAGCTTGACCAAACCTCTCGAGTCTCACAATGGCTGTGAATCGTCCAAGGGATACAGTTAGATTAGAGGCACACGATTACAGGAAGTAGGGCTTACATTGAAGGAGATGACACGCACATGTTTGTTTTAAGAATGACGATATGTTAGTATGTACCAAAGTGTAAGATTGTGTTAAGATGTGTTTAGATAAATATTAAGGATAATAGACATTGGGTATGGTTTAAAGTTGTTGTTTTACAAACAAAAAATCTTTCAGGACGAGGGAGTGTACTGGAGGACCCGAATGAAAACTATATTGAATCAACAGCTGAATGAACTGGAGCCCCCCCCCACTTAAACCTAAGCAGAGAAATTTGTATGAGCTAATGTGGTGTGTAATTATGTGAGAATGGTATTCATAATGTTAGTATATACATGTAGGCACAAAGCATCCTGGTTATAATGTCAAAAATGTCATTATCATGGTGTTGTAAGGTGGCAAGGCACAGAATGGACAATAACATTTTCTGTACATAGACAGAAAATAGCCTTGGCTAAATGCCTTTATGAAAATGCATGTACTGACAATGTGACTAAGTGAGCAGAGAGTGTAGGATGAGATAATTTTGAAGTTGAAACATTCAAGGGTAATAAGCTGTCAGAATGTTGACGAATAGGCAGTAACCAGACATTAAATTGGGTCTGGTCGAAAACCTTATCTGAAGAATCCAGCTGCAGCTGCACCAAATATAATTGAACAGAGCACCGAAGAAGAGTCAGGAATGCATGCTAGAGCATATTTTATTTTGAAGGTTTAGTTCAATTAAAATTAATTGCCCAGTGAGCTAATGCTAACAATGAAGTTGTCTAACTCCCTCACATTTAGCTATAAAAATGAGATCTGTGTGATGCTGGGGGTGGGTTGAGGCTGGGAGCTCAGCCACGGCACAGGGGCTGCTCTGTGGCAGCAGTGGCATGAAATAAACCTCTATGAACTTAACTGTCTCTGTGCTGATCCTTTGAGTTGTCCTTATTGAATTGTGTTGGAGTATGTGAATCCTGCACCCCAACCTCCTCAAGGTGCAGCTATCTTGTTTTACAGGTACTAAAGGGTGTGCTCTTATCTATGGGCCCGTCAGAGGACTCTGCGCCCTCCTGTACAGGTCGATCCCCATGCGCACTGTGATCGGAGCTGATTATTAATGAAAAGCCCTGTGGCTGTTCCCGGGCCAAGAGGGCAGTGAATTGTGTGTGCTCCTATGTCAGAGCTTCAAAGAAAAGCGGAAGAAGTCACTTTGGCTTCTGCCACTGCCTGCTCCATGTTCAGAGCTGTGTAAAAAAGGAGAAGGAGGAGTGTCTCCTGGGTGCTCTGTATGCGCCTGGGGCGTGACGGTTATTTGAATGAGCTGTGTGTTCAGAGCGGAAGTGAAGGAAGAAGTGCTTGCCACACGCTCTGTTTTCAGAGCAAGCTGAAAGTTGCAGTGAGTGCACCCCGTGTACAGGGCCTGAAAAGAAAAGAAATATGGCATGCTGCCATGGGCTCAGTGATTGAAACTGGTGAAGAAGGGTGAAGGTTGTGTGGGCTCCGTGACAGGAACTGAAAAATAAGGAAGACAATACTGTGCGCTCCCCGGTTGGGGCTGCATAAAAAGGAAATTGGGAGCAGGTGTAACAAATAAAAGCAGCTCCTGCATGGGGGAGGTGACGGAACTGCCTATGCCAGAACTTTGAAAATAAAGTTTTGGTAGTAAATCACTTAAGTGAACTATTATTTCAATTTATTGAAATTCAATGTTATTATCAATTGATTATAATGTTGAACCCCAGGCCTAGGTCTGACATTCAACACAGCCCACCAGTGTTGAACTGGATTAAGATTGCTATTTTGCACATTTCATTGCACATGTGTGCACATTATAGTTAGGTTTTACACAACAATGTCAATTGTTAGTGGGCAGTTGTTTTTGGTTGATGTTTGTTTCAGGTGTGTGTATGGTTTACGAGTGGGTGTATGTGTCAGGTATGATGTTAGTTTGCAGATAACATTGACTGCATTTGTTTTTTCAAAATTGTGATTTATACTGTACCAAACTCTTGACATCCAGTTATCAATTCTTTGTCTAGTTGTTGTTTTATTTTGTTTTCCATTACATCTAATAGCTTCTATTCTTTTTCCAAATGTATCTGATTGCTTGTTGCTTCAACAAAATGATTAATTGATGATAAAATTGTATTGCACTTATTTTAAATAATAGCTCA
Organism: Ambystoma mexicanum; assembly: GCF_040938575.1. Taxonomy (NCBI): domain Eukaryota; kingdom Metazoa; phylum Chordata; class Amphibia; order Caudata; family Ambystomatidae; genus Ambystoma; species Ambystoma mexicanum. Next base: position 466,864,912 of record NC_090921.1, read on the forward strand.
CTTAAGTGATTTACTCCCAAATGTTTTTTTCAAAGTTCTGGCATAGGCAGTTGCTTTTGACTGTAGGTTTGGTAGTCCACATATAGCTATGCCTTAGACTCGTTTGTGTGGATGACCTCAGATTTTTGTTGTTGGGGGAGAGGAAGGTGCCATGCTGTGTGCTCTGGGATTAGAGCTGACAAAAAGGAGAAAGGAAAAATAGTGCAATTCTGCACTTGACAAAAGGCAGTGCATTTGTTTTTATTTGATTTAATTGTGTTACAAATTTCACAAACAAAATGCTGCACGTCAGAAGTCCGGAAGCAACGTTGACCTAAACAGAGTTTACAGCATTGAATTTGAAAATGAAAGTAAATATGTGAGCAAGCGAAGTGAGGACCCGCCAACAAGGAGGCACATAAAATTGGTGGTGCGCACGCATCAGCGTGTGCGCATCAATGAGTATACTCATGAGTACGCTGTTTGGCTGTGTATGCAGTGGAGTGCTGCACATCAGAAGTCAGAAGTCCGGAAGCAACGTTGACCTAAACAGACTTTACAGCACTGGTGAGAGACTTATGGACAGCTCATGGACTAATACAACAAGGCGTCTGAAAGGGAACGCTAATATCTGATCCTTACTCTATTCCAGAATTTGAAAACGAAAGTAAATAAGCGAGCAAGCGAAGTGAGGACACGCCCACAAGGAGTCACATAAAATTGTAGGTGCACGCGCATTAGCGTGCACGCATCAATGAGTACGCTTATGAGTACATTGTTTGGCGAGCGTCAGGCTAGGGGCTGTAGGTGAAACCTTGTCAGTTTGGTAATAACATGCCTGTTGCTATTACTTGGGCAAATGACAGATGTCTGTTGATAGAGTTAACAGTGCAAAATATTTTCTGACCAGGTAACATCAACGTTGGAGGTAATTATTGTGGGAAGATGAAGAGTGCTTTAAAGTGGAAAAAATGAAGAAAAAAATTATTGTCACTCGCATAGACACATTGGATGACCCCCTGGTCTTTACTACCAGGAGGTATACGCTGGCAAGAGCAGTTGCACTGTCCCTCCCACGTCTCCTCGAATAGAATCAGAATCAGAAGAAAATGATTGCGAGGAGGGAGGTTAAACAAATTGAAATAGAGTATTGCATTGTGTGAAGGTAGGGTGCCGGCCCATTCACAACAATTGTATGAAGAGGAGGTCGAGCAGATTATAGAGGACAGGGCTTTGAATGAGGAACAGGGTCAAGTTGGGGAGGAGAGTCTCATACAGGAACACTCTTTTTTGGACACCTCACCCATCGTCTCTAAAGGCATTATAACCCACCTGGCAATGATGGGTCATCAGAAAGAGTTGGGAGTGGTGGCAGTTGAAGGGATGGAGTAGGAATTTGAATATAGAATTGACTTTACAAATGATAGTGGAAATGCAAACGGGTATAAAGAATTAATTGAATGTTCAATCGGATTGTCTAAAAAGAATTATTGAGTGACTCTCAATAATAGATCAATGTGTAAATATAAGAGGTATTGGAAAAGACATTGTGATGGAGAAGGTACAAGAAAAAGGCATAGACCTGATCATAGAACTAAGAAACCATGGGGAGGGTGAGATGATTGTGGCGCAAGATAATGAACAAGGAGAGGAGTCTAATGAAAAGGAATGTGTGGAAAATGAGGTTGAGGAGCCCTTAAAAATTGTGATTTCAAAAAATGCAAAAAAGGGAAAAAAAGATTAGAGATTGAATAAAGCATCAGATCTTAAAATCTCGAAAACTACCTCATAAATTCCTTCGTAATATAGGAAAGGATGCGTATGTTGAGCAGGCACTAGTGGAGGAAGATGAAAACCAAGGACATTGTAAAGATTATGAGAATGATGAAAGACTCCCTTCTTCGATTTGTGATGAAGGTAATCGAAAGTATAGTGAATATTCTATTGCAGAGAAAAGAGTGAACTCTGGGTGGGAATAAATCAAAAGAGGATGATGAAAGTAAACAACTATGAAAAATGTAATCAGGCTCCTCATCTACAGCCTAAATTATGCACTACTTGAGTCAACATAGGAGTTATGAAAGTATTTGGGAGGTTGAAAAAGAAGGGGTTTGTCAAGGTTCAAAGCAGGAGGAAGCAAAAGGTCAAGGTGTTGGGGAGTTACGTTGCCATTCAATTCCATTGTAATGAATGCCTGTTTCACGCGCGGTTTAATTTTTAAGGAAGCACGAAGGCCAGGTTATAAGAACTTGGCATCTGGGTTTATATTGTGTTTTATTTTCACATTTCTTCACTACTAATTTGTAGGGGCAAAGGTCCTAGGGGGTTAGGCACAGAGATGGAGTAAAACGAAAAAAATGAAATTGGGCCCCAGCAATTGAATAAAGAGGGGATAGCTATAATTGATGCTGACAATAATCGCAAAGTACGGAAAGGGCACATTTTAGGATTAGCAGGGTGTATCCAATACTATTTGGGGGGTTGCTTGTTTGCAATCGTCATGAAAGGATAGGGCACATCCTGACGTTAAATAAGAGTGTATGCACTGTTCAGAGAACACGCTACATGCATTGAAGTAGTTTGAGCTTTTAAATAACAGTGGGGTTAAGGCGATATTGCACGTATGTGTATGTCAGTGTGATAGGTCTGGAAAAGATCTGGGGTTACGCTAATGTCAGCTTTGTCAGGACTCAGGCTAGCTAGCCGCCTTGTCTAAGGGTAAGGAATTGCCAGTACAGTACTCTGGGGATTTCATGATAGGCCTCTGCATCATGGCCACTGTTGGGCGATAATGTACATTTCCCAATTTCTTGTAGGAAAGGTTTGGGACTGCTGTAAATGTGTTACTATGGGGTCACTGTGCAAATGCATTGTGACACAAGTCTATTTCCCTGGTGCATTCTGGGTGTTGTAGTCCGTTCAAGGGAATGGGGCGTGGAATTTTGCTGTCTTAAACATGTGTATCGAGCATAGGCCAGCTGTTGCCGCCAGGTGCAAATGTAACCAGCGATGGACCTTTAGAGAGATCTTTTATAATACTCTCACCTGCGCTTTAGGTGCAGATGCTTTATGGCGTTTCGCCAACCCTTCCTATCCTATTCCACTTGAACCCTCAATGATGGAACACTTTAGAGCAGTGTATGGGCTGCAATCATACCTCGACACCAGGGTATTCACTGGATTTACATGGATAGCGGAACAAGTGCTGTTTTGAATCTCGAGGCTCTGCTTTATTTTTTTCTGGGTTACTCAGATGGCTTATGGTGGCCTCTATTAAAACTTGTCTACAACTCATTATTCAGCTGGTGGTGGGTACCAAAAATGCGGTTGCATCCCTATTTTAAAACAAGTGTTGGCAACGCCAACCATTTGGGCTTTAATGTAGGCATGGAAAAGGCCCTTGCCGAGTACCGACATAGTGGTATTAGGTACCCACTGATGGTAGCAGCTGCAAAATGGTGCAAGTACCTGAACATTTAATAGCAGTGTATAATCAGGCCCAATCAATGCTATATGTTACATATTTCTATGTTTAGAAAAGATGGCTTGCATAGTACACAAACCATAGTAAGGTACGCACACAAATATATAACATTTATATATATTTGTGTGCATACCCTACGATTTGCGTACTTTTTAGGCCACGCCCCTCCCACAAGCCACGCCCCCAAATGAGGGCCCCCCCTCGATTTCTTACCCCACTTAAAGCCCTGTGTACACGCTTTTCTCCAAAGTCCCTTCCCTTCACCCCACACCAAGTCACGCCTCTGACACACTGCCCTCTGCACTTTCTCACTTGTCTGTACTTCTCTCTCATTTGCAAAACCCGAAGCACCTCCTATGCCATTTCTGCCCTACACCACTCTCCCTGTGTTCTGGTCTTTCCTGCACCCCTCTCTCCCCAGCCACACTGGTCACCCTGTGCTGCAAACCATCCCTATCTTTCATCTGCACTCCGCTCTTGTTCCCACCTCTCCCCTCCCTTGCTCCTCTCTGTTTCTGTCCTCTGCACCATTTCTACCCTTTTTCACTTTGCAGTCCCACACTCTACTGAACCCCAGTCACTCGCTTCCCATTCTCCCATGTCCAGCACCCCACAACTCTCATCTACACTTACTCAGCACTTTCTCCTCAGTCTTCAGAGTACCCTTGATATCCTGGCTTACATTTCACAGGTTTTCTCTTGCACACCTTGCATGACCAACCACTCCATATAGCTTCTCAGAATAAGCTGGAAGAGGTATGCCAGATCCATGACCTTAAAAGGACCCATTGATACCTGCAAGCATTAACTCTTAAGAAATAGTCAGGAGCATAGATATTTGGAAGGGGGAACAGGCATAGAAGTCACTAAATCCACGTACTGCTGAGGCTCTACCGTCAAAATCTGATCACACTGCGACCACTCAAGTACGCTGATAGAAACAGCCAGGCTGAATAAAACAGGGTGAAACTTAGCCAAGACCTACAGAAAATTAGTGCTTGATTTCTTTTAAGAAATGCACAGGATAGGCACCAACAAATGGTTTATTTGTTGGTGCCTATGGTTTATTTTGGGTAGGGACAGAGTTCAGGTCTGTGCTGGTAATAGTTTGTTTTATGGAATATAATAACACTTTGGTCATAGCGCTTCATGCTAGATGCTTTCAACTTCTAGGCAATGTAATAACAGGTATTATTACCCTCATTTGAACAGCACTGAATTTATGAAAGGTTAAGTGGACACTGCTGCTGGGTTTGAACTAGCGAAATGCAGGTAGCCCTCATGTCAAAGACCAATCTTTAGGTGTGGTACCATCCAAACTTCAAGCAGGTGTGAGTTGGTGGGAAGAGGTGGAGGGGTGTGCCTTAAGTGAGGCCTACTGATATTAGAGTATACATCAAGTGACATTACTATGCAAAAGAGCACACATCGCACGTAGCAGCCCTTCTTGGGATTAGCTCATCCTCATTTTACTTTATATGGTTTCATGAGGATTTCATATACAATGTCAGGCTGATATCTCAGGCAGTGTCTGCACTTTGCAAGCCAGGCCTGGGGTACAGGGATATCTGGGAGAAAATTCAGTCTTCGCCAGATTGTGTGATCCTGGGCGAATCGTGTGACCCCCCCACTGTGCATTATTTTCTATATATGTTTACTTGGGCTCACCGAGAAGTGACTCAGTTGGCAGTGTACACTATAACCAAATGCCTCAATCGTAAATGTTCTAAAAGAGTTTCTTGTTGCTCCATGTATGCTAAGCATGTTAAGTGAGGGTGAAGAAGGACAAAGTGTCACAGCAATAGATGTCACCTCCAGCTGGGGGACTGGGTATTATTTTGGGAAGCAGTTATAGATATATAGAATTTGTAATTTATTTTTGCAGAGAAATGTATCAGGTGCAGTCAGCGTGATCCAACTCTAAGGAAATAAACTAGAAACAATCTCAAAGTAACCTGACGGTTTAGTGGCACTAGTGTAGCGTAAGCAGAAAAATAATCATCACGCCCTTCTCCTTAAAAAAGGCAAGACATAATATATTAAACAGTGTTGTGACATTTGTGTAGAAATTGCATGTACATGTCAATATATACCGGCTCCTATTGTGCACCCTTGATCCTCTGCTGTATAGGTGAATGGCCTCTGTGTGTTTTTGTGCGGACTTGCATGCCTGTGTTGGCCATTGCTTGGAGCTTAAATGTGAGCCCTGGCTGCCCCTCAGTAAGGAACGAAGAAAGAGTTGTTTTCCGAAATGTAATGATCCTCTTTGGCAGGGGCTGGGACACACTTTCATGAATTGAAAAACATGAGGACGGCACTGGCAGGGCCTCAGGTTTTTCAATTCATGAAAGTGTACCACTGCCAACTTCTCATATACAGTTTATAAACATGCTCTGCACGTTGCAAACTGATCAGGGAATCCTGGCCTCTTAATGTTTCATTGAAAGGTTAAGATACCAGGATTCCCTAATGAGTTTTGCAACGCGCCGTGCATGTTTAGAAACTGTATATCTGACATTGGCACATTGAATTCACTCCAAATAAATCCACTGCCAACGTCAGATATACAGTTTATAAAAATGTGCGGCACATTGCAAACTGATCAGGGAATCCTGGCCTCTTAATGTGTCATTATAAGTTCTAATGTTGTGCTATTGCAAATGGATGGAAGGAGGGGGCAATGTGAGGCTTGGGGAGCGGGGGAAACAGCGTAGAAGGCAGGAGAGGTTTGACAACGCTGGGTTGATGAAGGGTAGGAAAGGGGGGGGTAGAGTCACAAAAAGATGAGGGTTTAACGCGTTGGGGGACAGAGGAACCATTGGAGAAAATTTAAGATTAACAAATGGGAAAGGAAAGGGGGGGAAGCAGAGGGTATTTTTTTTTATTGTATATGGTTTACATATGAAAATACAAGTCATAAAAAATGTTCAATACAGTATACAATTAATTATAGCAGAAATTCAGATCATGTTGGGTTAAAATAGTATCACATAATTCATTATATGTTTTCAAAAATAGGGGCATCATATCAGCAGGAATTCATATATAAGGTATCAAAGAGAAAGATGTATCGGAGGGCCTTGAATAAAAATAGCAAACCTGAGGAAAAGAAAGCAGATGGTATTGCAATTGAGGAAAGCGGAGTAGGAAAGTAATGTGGGAAAGGAAAGTGACAAGTAAGTGGGATAGTAAAGTGGAAAAGGCATGGAAAAGGCATGGAAAAAAGTAAAGTGGACCAAGTAAAGTGGAAATTGAAAGCAAAAAAGAAAAGAAAAATAAATAATGTTGCACCTATTTCAGAGGGAAGGAGGGTGCAGGACAGTAGTTGAACGGAAGAGTTTGACTGCTGGCAGGAGTATGGGGGAGTCGGTTCAGTACCAATTTCTGTTTAGGGTAGGATGCTCCAGTTGGATCCCTTTCTACTCAAAGCAAAGGTGTGCAGGGGAGAGGGTACTCTGGCCGGCACATCTAAGGGAGTGAGCAGGCGGTGGGGATAGGAGCAGAGGTTTGAAAGCTAACAGCGCAGGGTTGGTAGAGGGTGAAAAGGACTGAGGGTGAGTAGGGATGGGAACCTAGTGAGGGAATATGATAGATATGGTACACAACAAAATAAGTATGGAATGGCGGATTCCAATGATTCAAAGCAGGGAGCACAGTGAATTATAGGGTGAACTATGCACCCTTGTTTCCCACTAGGTGTATTTCATAAGCAAGCAAATTCCTGCCACTGTAATATGGAAGGTTTTTGCAACATTAATGGACTTAGTTATTGACACACAGTAACAGATACAGGTTTTCTTCCTCTGATCAGGCAGCAACGATAATAGTTTCTCCCCGTGGTACAACAGGCTCTATTGGCCCTTAAAATACTTATGCAGTGGCAAGGGCATATGCAGAGTTGTCAGACCATACGTGTCCTTCCTAATTGTAAGTATCCCACGTCTTACCAACTGCATGCCCCGGTTCCCGGGAGTGGTAGCGGGTGGAGCGGAAGACAACATATAGCAACACAGGATAATTGGTCATGCCCTGAACCCACGGACTTCAAGGATGGTCATTGTGTAACTATGAGAAGGATGCTTTGGGGCATTTATTTGTTCATTGATTCGAGTTTTAATCCCGTCTTGGTTTGAGAACACATGTGTTCTCAAACCAAGACGGGATTAAAACTCGAATCAATGAACAAATAAATTGCAGATCCAAATATGTCGTCTATGTGATAATATGTGTCTGTAATCTAATATACATTGGGAGTACCATTCGAGAGCTAAGAACGAGAATCAGAGAACACTTATCTGCAATTGGAAGCCAAGACAAAAATCTTCCATTGTCTCACCATTGGCAAAATAATCATCAACTAAAAAACAAAACAGACATCAGATTCGTGGGCATGAAGAAAATAAAAATAGGCAAACGTGGAGGTGATGAAGAATTACGTTTGCGGCAGGAAGAAGCCAGACTTATTTGCCGCTTCAAAGCGGTAGAACAAGGGTTAAACTTAGACAATGAGATGGTTCATTTTCTTTGATAAGACAATAATAAATGACAACGTTTTCAATTATGAACCTGTACCATGACAACGAATGGATGAATGCACAATATGTAATATGACATTGCGCCAGGTTTTTGGTTTTTCGAATTGACATTTGCTCTATCAGTAATACGAATTTTTGTATTTTCTACAATGCACAAAACCAACGTGTTGGAAATAGAACTATTTAAAGGAAAAAGCATGGTTCATGTAGAGGGAGGTTTGGTCACTAGGTATGAGCCGAACTACGGGGGGGGAACTACATTACCCATAATCCTTCAATTTGGAAACGGGATCACATCGGAATTAAGTAACTCCCACGACTCACAAACTGCATTAATCACATGCGGGATTTTTAGAATTAACTAGTGCCCAACAGGACCAATATTAGAGCAATATTCCTCGGCAAGGCTACATGTTAATTACTAAGTTAAACAGGGTAAGGCATTCCAAAATATGGCCGCTGTTTTTACTGAAATATAATTACTACGAGCACAATACAGGAAGGAAGGGTTCATGTTAACCCGTTACCAAGCAAATCATGGGAAGGTATCCCAAAATATGGCCGCCAACTTGGTGGCGAGGAAAGAGAGGAGGGACTTAGGGATAATGCTCCTTTAACTAACAGTGATCATCAGGAAAGAAGGAGCCCGACGCTTGAAGCAGGAGAAAATGAATTTGTAGGTAAGCCCTGAGATTAGGTGGGAAGCCCACCCACGGCTGCAGGCACGTTTTAGAATCGTGCTAGGAGACTGTATTTGTCGTCTTTTTTACAAAGACAACAAGGAAATGGGCGCTTTTTTGTATTACGCGTGACATGAGGGGTACACAGTGATCGGGAGCCGGCAGCTCGTACTTTCAGTAGTTTAAAATATGGTTATAAAGTAGTTTCTGACCATTGATCAAAACAGGCTTTTGTGTAGAAGCATTGGTGCAATGCACGTAAGATTTGTATATGCTTACCAACACTAGAGGTGGCAACAGCCTGATTTATATATAAATACAACCATTATGTATATGCTCATTAACACTAGTGGTGGCAACAGCCTGATCATATATTTTTTTCAAAGAGCACACAAACATGGAGCCAAACCAAGTTATAACGTTGATTTTTTAATAATGACAGATTTAATCCTAATGTTAATATATGGTTGTAAACAAACATCTATGCCTTATTTGTGTAGGTGGGATTGAACCCAAGACGTAAAAGTCAATAATATGACGTCAAAATTACTTTACATTGGGTGAACTGCAACCTTACTAAAAAGGGTAAGAACTGTGATTGTCCAGTACTATGAGTGTCAGGTAACAAGATGATAGCAGTTCTGGTTTTATACAAAGAGTGAGACATAGATAAAATATCGTTAAACAGTATACAAGTCAACAATATAATAACGATAAAAAGAACTCTATCTCCACCCTCCCCCCTTCCTTGGCCCTGCAACACTGACACACGCACACAATATATTTTTTACCTAGAAAGCATGAGGTGTCATGTATTGTTACAAGCATGGTTTCTGGAGATTCATGGTGTGGGGTTAAAACACAAGGAAGTCACATTTTTTAGTATGTGTGAAATAATTGAGTTGTAAGTTATATATGTACTTCATTTTTCTGTTTTTTCATTTGTATCAATATGAATAGCCCGGATTTGAGAAAGGCGCAGTCGCCGAAACATGTGTCATCCAAGAAGGGCTTTACCTTTATTAAAGCAAAAAATAAACAAAGAATTATTTTCATCAGAAACAACGTTTTTTTGGAATTCTTTATTTATCTACTTTGGCGCAAAGAAGTGTAGGCACTGTTGTGCTTTTTCTCAAAATGTACAGACGGAGTAGAGGAACTCAGTGTCTCCGTGGCCTACACTCATGCGACAAGTCTTAAAATAATAGACAAAGGAATACAATACACAAAGCAAGAACCAAAACTACAAGGAACAAACAATAACAGGTTGCGAAGGTACAAGCATATGATATCTGTTCCAAAAAGTTCCTCAATGTCAAAAAAAGATTTAAATGTGGGTCAATAAATCTGTAGATTCACTTCATTATAATACAGCGTACTATCGAAGTCGGTATCATCAGTCGTTTCATGCAGACATTCACCCTAGGCTGTGTCTCAGTGCTAAAAAAGACAGGCCTGCCTAGGTTTCTGTGCTTACCCACATGATTAAGCATAACCAGCCAGGATTTGTAAAGTTCTTTGGCTCAAAGAGATACCACCCTGACACACTACTCTGACTGACACACTTGACACAGGATTTATCATGTTAATGTATTTAATATGACCCCTACCGTCTGGGGACTCCTATTCTCATCACACAGACTAAAGCAAAAGCAGACATAAGATAACATAACATCACACCTATAAACAAGAATGCCATGTGGGCAAAGAGCATGTTTGAACAGGATAATATTGTAACAAGTGGTAGTTTTATTTCAACAGCATGTGTAACCTTTATGTCTCAAGGTGTTATGCTACATTACACCACACTAAACTACAGTACACTACACGCCATCAGTCTCAATGCACTTAGCAAGTCAGTCTTAAAGGACACTTTGGAAGTAGCCAGTTGCAAGTAAGCAGATCGGGGGGGGTTAGGGGCAAAAAACATGAAGGCTGTCACACCATTCCTATCGCTACACCACCGCATAGAAGCGGAAGGCCCTCCTGGCAGGGAGCACAATAGCCTTTAGTGGCCCCAGCACGCCCTCTACAGTGGGGGGCGTCAGAGTAGAGCACTATGGTCAAGGGCTGCCCTCAGACCAACACGCCACAGTCTACGGACAGGGGGCACTCCTGCTAAGGAGCCAAACACGCTCGAGCGGCAATTCCAAGATGCTTTCACGCATGTGTGAAGGTCAGGGACGGGGATCCCCAGCACAGACTATCATGCTGCTGGCCGAGTCCGGAGGGCCAGTTTGTTTGAGGCTGTATGGGATTGGATGTGGTATGGGTGATGGTTTGAAAGATCTTATAGGGGCGACTAGGTAGCGGGGTTCGGTGAACAGGTGCCTCGGGGGGAACTCACTGCTGCCGGCAACCAGCAGAAAGTCATGACGGAGTCACAGGTCAATCCCTACAGAAAGCACTGGCAGATACCGCAAGGGGACTGCGCTGCCATCAGCTTAGAAAGAACGGCATCGATAAGTATTAAACTCATGGGAGAGCTCTAGTCAAATAGGGCATGGCAAAGGGCTTGGAAGAGCTTCCAACCCCATCACGCAGGTTGTTTTCTTTTGGAGTGTATCAGGAGGAGAATGAGAGAAAACAAGGAATCTATAACAAGGGGAGATGAACAAAGGGAGTTAGGGGAAAACAGGACTCTGGTAAGGAATGGAGAATCTACAATTGGTAGGGAGGAAATGGGGTATGAAACCTGGGAAAGAGGGACGGAAAAGGGCAGGGATAGGAAGAAATTAGGGAACGGAAGGGATCAGCGTAAGAAAAGAATCAGGATTTTGAAAGGATGGGGACACTGGAATGCAGTGGGAATTGGGCCAATGAGGAGCAGGGATTTTGAAGAATAGAGGAGGACCTTTTGGAGCTGGGAAGGGGATGAATATGGGGAA